>NC_143578.1:16434946-16754822 GCF_048544385.1 Mastigoproctus giganteus
AATCCAGCCATTCCATTAATTATAAGTTAAATTATTTTGTTCCTAAAATGTTTTAACTAGTGTAAAATATAATTCTACTGGCTCAGTTCTTACTTGTTTTCTTAAACTTATAGTAGAAGTGATTAAATCATTTTATAATTATAGCAAATATTGATGAATTCATTGTGGCATGAGAAAAAGTTTTCTGCAATTTTAATCCATAGTTATTGTGTATATGAGATGAATCTGTTTGTCCAAATGTGGCCTGCAACCAGTTTGTAAAGTTGTAGATGCCTGCAACATACAGAAATGATCAACCCTTGATTTTGATGTTTACATCTATTGGGCATTCTGCATTTTCTAGTATTTTTAGCTTTATCTGTTTGCAAAATATTTTTCTGACCAAGTTTTAAAAATGCAGTCTATTTGAGAAAGTCTGTTTTTGTTAACATTATTATAGCTATTATTGTGTTCCAGAAGCACATCTGTGACATTAAACAGAGCTACTTCCCTGCATTGTATATCACATCATTGCATACCACTGTTATGTTTGCATATGATTTTAATTAAATGTGGTTAAGGATTGAGTATTTCATGCTAGTTGCCAAGTTATTAAATAGTATGATGATTCATTCACTTTGGGATATGAAATTTAATTATCTTTACCAAAAATTAGCAACAACTTTTTTTAATTATACATATCCCATCTCTTTGACCATGAAGTTGATAGTGTCATGATGAGTTAATGATAAATTTAAATAAACTAAAATGAATTCCCTAAATGAAAATGCATGCTTTTTTTAGGTTAGTCATGAGAGTTAAAAAAAATAGTTTAAAAACACTGATAGCTTGAACTAGTACCTTTCAAGCAATGTCTCATTGTCAGAGTAAGACAAAGGATTACCCAAAGTGAGGTAAATGCATGATTCCCACAATGCTCTGTGGTTTATGAATCATGAAGTACAAAAACTTGTACATACCTCAGGTTCCGTATTGTAGAAGTTTCAAATTGTGTATGTGTATTAAATAAATTCAAGTTTTAAGTTAATATCATTTTATTGAAGCAATTCAAAAGTAAATAACTTGGGGCTGGATAGAAGTTTTATTGCAAATAAATGTGGTTAACTACAACTAATGACTTCGTCCATTTTTGGAGAGTGTGGGTGAATTGAAAGCTAGTATGGCTATAATCACACAAAACTGAATTTGGGGCAATAAATTCATTTACAGGAAATAGAATGTCGGTAGGGAGTTGATGTGCTTCCTGATTTTGTGCCACATCCATTGTGAAACTTAATTATATAGACACTTATGATTATAATGCTGTATGATATATTGAGTCATCAGGGCTCTCGACAACACCATACAGGGTTATAATAATAATGCTGTGTCTGATCCAGTCTTAGAACAGATGTGATGCAAATTACATGGGGTGCACACAACTCCTTATAGCCATTCTGCTATTTCCTGTACAAGAGCCTGTTACTACCATCAGTCTTACAAATAATTACAGCTAGACAAAGCTTTCTCTTCATTGCCATTCCATTTATTTGAGTTATTCACTTTTAAATATGTTGCAGTAAAATAATATCAAAAGAAAGCATAGAAGTTCTTATGATACGGAATTTGAATAGTGTGCAAATCATAAAACTCATAATGTGTAACGAAAAAGTATTATCGGAAGCACACATTTTTGATTATAGTTATCCCACTTGGGTAATCATATTTTACTGCCTGAAAATTAAATGTTATTCAAACTTGTTTTAAGCAACCAGTGTTTTTAAAAATTCAGTTTTTTTTTGTTTTTTTTATTATTATTATTCTGTTTATTATTTAATTTTTTTCCCCTTTCGTAATGAAAAACATAAAAAAAACTGTCCACTTCCTTTTGAGGAATTTTAATTCATTTATGTTAAATTTATTTGTTACTCTTCATCACACCTACTTGCAAAACAGTGAAATGATTAAATAAAGCTTTTGCAGCTATTTTTAATATTGTAATTTTTCAATAACTTGAAGCAGTTGCTTAAATTTTCCTGTCTGATTTTAATGTCTAACTCTTGGTGGGTACGATCTCTCCATATTTTTTAAAAGCATATATCATCATAAGTGTGATGCAGTGCAGCGCATTTTATACTTATATAATATTTGTAATCATCTTAATTATTCAAGCATGTGCTAAATATTTAATTCATTTTTAATTGTAACCTAAATGTTTCATGTGTTCAGTTAAATATTTGTAATAAATGCAGTATTATACTGTATTTTTAATATACGCATTTTCAAAACACAGACTATCTGATAATTTGCACAGATGCCGTGTTCGTGTTGCTAAGTGATGGTGATGGCAAACTTCCAGTGAAACTGCGATCAAGGATTTAGCCTCGAAACATAAATGAAGCAGACATCTGAATTTTATAGGCAAGTTGCCTGTTACTGGCAGTTTTAGTATTTTTTTTTTTTTTTTTTTTTTTTCTCTCCCCTCTGCCATACCATTTCACAGCACACCTGTGCTGTTGGACTTATGTCCCCAACCTCTAAGTGGGGGTTTGGCGAAATGTGTAAAAGCTTAATTATTTTAAAATTGCAATATTTGGGTATGTTATTTGCTTTATTTTGAAACAAACTTCATTTAAAGAAGTCTTCATTAGTCAAAGTATTATTTAAGATATTGTAAAAATCTTAAGTAATGAATATCCTATATATTGCTTTAGGTTACCAGTTTGAAGCAACATTTGCATGATAAATTTAAATGAAAAATAAAATTTGATTCCACTCTATTACTAAATGGTATTCAAGATGGAGGGGAATGCCTTATTGTTTGTTTCTTGTGGGATCACCCAAACATCTTCAGAGGCCATACTCTAGAAAAAATATAGCAAGGAGGCTAAGCTGTGAACAAATTCTTTACAGATTCTTTTCTGTAACCTACTTATACAATATAACATTCACACCATCTGAAATGTGCATTGGTGCAGTCTTTCAACAGTAACAACAATCAACACGACAAGGGGCATATTTTGCCTAAACATCTAGTTAAAGAAGGCTATTATTGGAAAAAATCTAGACATGCCATACACTTGCAGGAAATATTGTTCTGAAACAAAGTGATATATTGCAGAAAAAAAAGTTTTACTGCATAATTTTCATTGTTTCTACAAAGTATATGAACAGTAAGATCAGATATCCTTTTCTAAGAGGGAACATGATTTTTAAAATATACTTTTTTTTCTTCTTTTTTTTTTTTAATGATGACCTTATAATTTGCACCGAGTGGTTAATTGTTATGGAAGAGCCGTAGATGCCTGGGTGGTTAAACTGAGGTTTTTTTATTTTACAGGGATAAGTAATATCATAAGACAGTTATGATACTACCACATATATATTTTGTATTTATACCCAAGTAATTTTAATGTTCACTGTAATTCTGAAATTTTTAAAATTTAATTCTTGCAAAGTTCAAAAAAAAATCTAAAATCTTGAATGCTATTACTTCTGATATTTTAAAATGGAACTGAATGCAGTTAATGTAAACTTCTTTAAATGGAGTATCTTGCAAATAATTAAAACTAAATTGTACCATTAAATTTAATGCAACTGCATGTTTGTGTACATTACTTAGTGGCATTGCACGCGTTTTAATCCTTAAATTGGAATCTGTATCATATATAAGATTTATTATTGAGCATAACAAGTTACAGCAGGGATGACAAATTGGTATATTGTAGGATTGCTTATCAGTAACTGATAAGTTTAATTTGAAAACATTTGGTAATCTTCCAAAATGCTTTATTGGTTGTAAGTTGTACCAACATTACTATCATTATGCTTAGAGTTGCATAATGTTAGCTCAACTTAAATCCAAGATAGTAACAGCCAGTTCAACTAAATTTAAATTACACATTGATATTAAGTTGTACAATGTACATATGCAAGTAAAGGCTCATATGCATGTCTCGTCAGCTATTTTCATTTTCTTATTTACGTACATTTTGTGTATTTTGGGTGATGCTTTTAACTTTTGTGACCAAATATGGTCCTTATTCAAGGTTTGGAAAAAGTGTATCCATACTGCTATGATAAATTAGCATACGTACAACATGCGAGAAACTTATTCCTGTAAAATTATCAAATTTGGTGTTCTTCTGAAGCAGTGATTTTCACATCAATTTTCTTTTACTCTTGGAAGCATTTATGGAAGACTAATTTCAAAATTATTAAAAGCTAAGCTATCATATTACATCATATCATATGATATCACATGATGACTAATCTGAAAAGAACATCAAAATTATGTCTTTTCAGAGTTTTGTTCAGTCTAAGAAAAGGAGACGAAGTCACGTGCTACCATATTTGGTGAAGATGGAGATTCCTCAACTTGAGCAATTCTATATTTGGCCAAACAACTAGCACTAAATGTAACAATAAGAAACCAGTTTATAGGATTCTACTTTAACGGTGTTTTTTTTTTTTTTTTTATTCTCATCTCAGAGGTTCAACATAGGATTCTGTTAAGTGTTTGCTCCTCTAGAGTTTATTCCTAATGGTTAGTACCCTCACAGTCATAAAATTCAAGCAACATAGTCTTTGTTTTGCTGTGTGCTTTCCATGCTTTTTTTGTCAGGTTTGTGAAAGGAATCCTCCACTAGGGTGACTGCTGTTTAGTTTCAGGATCATGCTCATAAACCCACATTATCTTCATTTGTGATATGTTTCAAAACTGCTTATACAATATAACATTTACCATATTCAAATAAATCAAGTGATTTGCTGACAGTGTTCATATTATTCCTCTGTTAACAGCTGCTGCATAGACTTTATGGAAATGCCTCATTTTAAAATTGAATGACGTGATCTGATGGAAATACAAGTTTCTCTACTGATTTCACTAGTAGAACTTACATAAATAAAGAAGGCTTTACTGTTTTTCTTTGCATCCTTTGCCAAAGATTTCTCGTAATCTGCATTCACCTGCCTAACCTCCTTTGTGACTTGATTGCAGACTAGTTTATATCTACCATAGGCTTTTGTGTCTGCTGATAAATTGTATGCATCCCATGCATTTTTCTTCTCTGCCACGAGTCTTATTAGTTCATCTGACATCCATTTAGGACTAAACCTTGAACAGTATTTCTTAATTGGTGTGAAAAGCCTAGTAGCTTCCAAGATTAATTCCTTGAATGCTTCCTATTTACAATTTGCTGTTGGTAACATCATCAGTTGGTCCCGCTATATAGAATTTAAAAAAATCTCTGAGACCAGTCACCTTTACGAAAGCAAAAATTATTCCATTTACCCCTAATGGTAGTTACATCTTTGCGTAAATCCTACAGCATACACTGTGATCACTGCCACCTAATGGTTCTTTTATCTGCAGATTCTTAATGCATGAATAATCGCTGCTGATAATCAGATCAATAGTATTACTCCCTCTGGCTGCCTCTCGAACATGCTGCTTTAGAAAACAATCATCCAATAAATCCACAAACATCTTGCTAATGTGCAAGTGATCAACCCACCAATTCCAGTCTATATCTGGGAAGTTAAAATCCGCCATTATAAGACAATTTGATTAACTGGCCCACTCTATTTCTCTGTTGTTCATTGTACTCATCAGAGTCATTAGGCCTATAACACATTTCTACTCTCAACTTTGCTTTCCCAGTGCTTATGTCACACCAAACTGACTCAACAGTATAATAACTGTCCACCCATGTCAACTGGATGCACTTCCTTAGATTTTGTGTTTCTTAACTAACAGCATCACCCCTGTTATCCTGTCTCCATTCTGTACACATTTTACTCCCCAAATTCAATTCTGAATTCCTCCTCTCAGTGTGACACCAGTTTGATGTTTTAACCAACACCTCAAATTCATCAAATTTGTTTACTATACTCCTAGCATTGTTGTACATGCATGTATACATGGACCTCTTCTTACTCCTAGTTACCCTAACACAACCCATGTATTTACTTTTTTCATGATGACTCCCAGCAGACCTTGAAATCCCCAACACCTCACGTTTAATTATTCCTTAAATCATTAATATTTACATCTATAATTATACTCTCTTTAGCCACCTCAAGAATTGAAAATTGGTTTGTAACATCGACAATATTTGAACGAAGTAGACATACTCTGGTTTTATTCTGTATGTCTTTTTTGCAGAAAATGTTCTGGTTTTCCGTACATTGGCAGGTTGTTATGTTGTTATTTGGTTTTTAGGAGCATTAGCAACTAAGGCCATATTGCTCCGGGATATGCGGTGGTCATTCCCTGACCTTTCCGCATCCTCCATATTTGGTAGTGACGGGCTCGAACCCCGGTCTAATCAAGAAGCATGTGCTACATTGGCAGGAAATGTTTATTTAACTTAATTTTTAAATTTGATGATAATAACATGTACATATTTCTTTCTTGATGTAATGCTTGAGGTTGAGTAAATAATTAACTTCTATAGATATGATTGTTCCATTAAATAAAAACTTCTAATTTGAAAAAATTTCTTGCACTAGCTTTATGGTTAAATTATTAGACTTAATGAATTAAATGTAAACTGTTATACAAATTAACCAACAAAATTACCTGAAGTTGTACAATAGTTTTCAATCTGCCTCACCAAATATTTAAATGAAGTTCACCGAGTGAATTCCATAGTTTATAAGTTCGTGTTGTTGTCAAGGTGCCCTAAGGTGAATAAATCATTTTGTTGCATTGGCCATATTACTATACTATGAAGGAAATAGGCCTTGCTGTCCGAGTTCTTGGTTAATCACAGCCTTTGGGTCTTTGTTCTCTTAGGATTGTTGATAATCTGCTCTCTAGTATAATTTAGAATATTCTGTTTTCAGTTCCAGTGCTGGCCTGTTTTGTTTGTACTTCTCAATCCTAATAAATCTGTCTTTAAATATATTTCACAACTGATGGTTTAAGTCATTGCCTTGTTTCCTGTTGAAAACTTGTTAATTTAAAGCATATAATGAAATACAGCTATCAGTTCTCGTGAAGTAAAATGTTTGATATGATAAAGCATTTTTTAGTAGTAATGTAAGAAAGCAAACGTATACAGCATCAGCCAAAAAAAAAAATCTCACTTCAGCTATCCACTTTCACAACAACAGATGGAGCTTGTTCCAGAAATCAACCTCCCTCTTGCTGAAGGCAAATTTAAGAATCTGACCTGAAACTATCCTTCAGTTTGAATTTATGCTCCTTTGTGTGTGTAGTCTGAGCAAGAGGAAGGAGTTCATTAGCATTGAGTTTACCAGTCCATTCATAGTCTTAAACACTTCATTGAGATAACCTTACACGTGTATATTCTTCAAACTGAAGCCTTTCTTGGTAAGTGCATCCTTTTATTTCTTTCACTAATCTTGTTGCCCTTCTCTACACTTGTTCCAGCAGATTCACATCCTTCCTAAAATGAGATTTCCAGGCCTGTATGCAGTACCCAAGGTGCAGCCTAACCGTTCCTTATATGACAGGATAATCACTTTTTTATCCCTGCTTGCAAAATTCCTATATATCATTGACTAAACCCCATGAGCTGTCCTGGCCGCCTGCCTGCACTGCTCAGAAAACTTCATATTCGACTGCATAATTTCCCAAAGTCTTTTTCATTCTCCACTCCCCTGAGTGTGAAGTACTCTGCTTTTGTCAGTATTAAACTTCTATTGCCACTTCTCAGCTGATCTGTCTAATTTTTATAGATCTCGTTGCAGTAGCTCACACTGATTACTGTCATTAACCACACTACCAACCTTTATACCATCTGCAAACTTAGACATTAAGCCTGATATGCCTTCATCAGTTTCATTAATAATTATAGAAAACAAATTAAACATTTGTTTGGCATCCTGTGTGAACACATGCAGTCCAATCGGTCTGTGATACTAATACTACACTGTTTGTTGTGTCATGCATTGTTTTATTCCTTTTAGTCTTATAAAAATATTTTTAGAGCCATCCAAAATTTCATTAAATTCTGATCTCAACTTCCAGTAGCCATCCCAAATTTCATTACAATTGGACCAGTCCAATGGTTCTTTTTTTGTTTGTCCATTCACATAACTTGACTCCAGTGGCTGATTTTTTTTATGAAATTTTATATTTAGAATTTTCATAAGAGATATGTTGAGACTTCCGAAATTTAATTTTTATATACAGGGTGATTCACTACCAGTGCGACAAACTTGCAGGAGGTGTAGGGGCCACAAAGACGAATCGGAATCACATAGCATTGTAGGGTCCGAAATACCTTCGTCATGCAGTAGAGGACGTTGAACGGGAGGTCGCGTGAACAGCAATCCCGCTGGAAGTCAGCATTTGCGAACCGGTTCCCGGGACGGTAGGATGGATGAGTATTCAAACGTTGAACTCGCCGACATGCACCTGCCGTATGGAGTTGTGGACTGTAACGGGCGCGCTGCTCTGCGCTTGTATCAGGAAAGCTTCCCGCACAGGCGTGCTCCTCATCATACGATGGCGCCTCCGTAGCCAGGTGGGAAGGAGCATCAGTGCATATCACACGCTTCTTGATTAGACCGGGGTTCGAGCCCGTCACCACCAAATACGGAGATATGCGGAAAGGTCAGGGAATGACCACCGCATATTCACGGAGCAATATGGCCTTAGTTGCTAATGCTCCTAAAAACCGCCAACCGGGCTACCCGGGTGGGTAAAGTGTCTACCTAGCAACCCAAAGGTCGCGGGTTCGAATCCCGCCTCGGGCTTGGATCAAAGTACTGCAAAAACCTTGGGAGGCGCATTATGGCCACAAAAGCCGATGCGCCAACAACTACAAAAAAAAAAAAAAAAGCTCCTAAAAACCAAATAACAACAACAACATCATACGATTTTAATCATATGATGAGAAGGTTACGTGAGACTGGTTGTTTCACGAGAGGTACCATGAATCGAGAGCGAATGACGAGGACGCCAGACAATGAGGAGAATGTCCTACGTCTTGAAGAAGGCAATCCGAGTACTCGAGTGATAGGCCAACGATTGGGTATTTCCCAATCCACTGTATGAAGGATACTGTCAACAAACCAAATGAGTTCATACCATCTGCAACGTGTCCAATCATTGGAGCCTGCGGATTATCCACTCCGGAGGACTTCTGCTACTTGGTTTCTTCAACAGAAACGGTGCGCAAATGCTGACTTCCAGCGGGATCGCTGTTCACGCGACCTCCCGTTCAACGTCCTCTACCGCATGACGAAGGCATTTCGGACCCTGCAATGCTATGTGATTCCGATTCATCTTTGTGCCCCCTACACATCCTGAAAGTTTGTCGCACTGGTACTGAATCACCCTGTATATATATTTTTTATAGTATGAACCAGAGCTATAATGCTCAGTACATTCTACGTTGATATCAATATTTGTAAAAGAATAAGAAACATATACCTCAGTATGATATGTTGAACACTTAAGTATGATACTCTCCAGAAATTAAAACGAAAACTATTAAATCAAAAATCTTATATTGCAGTAAGAAATAATTTAAAATCAATTTAATGCAATTAAAAATGAATTTAACAAAAAAATTGCAAAATGATTTTCCTTCCTAAAGTTATCCAGAGTCACCAGGAGTTTTGGACCGAAGCCTGATTTCTCTTATTCTCTTGTGTGTGTGTGTGTGTGTGTGGATAAGTAGAATGTGGTAAAGAGAGAGGGGAGACAAGCTGGTGAAATCGGTAGTCGAAATTATAGAAAAAATCCATAGGTACCTGAAAAATAAAAATAATACATTAAAAGAAGTACTCAAGCTGTAAATCTGATGATTTTAACATCTTCAGAGTCAACCGTCAAAACCATAGGAAAGACAACAAGTAAGGCCCTCTATTTCTGACATGATATATATGTAGCACTTGGTTAAAACAATGAAACTGCATTGGAATTTGAAATATGAGTGTGAGGAAGCCAGGTAAAAAGTAGCAATAGGTAAGTGAAAAGCTGACATTTTCACTAATTATCGCTGCTTTTTACCTGGCTTCCGCACGCTCATATTTAAAATTCCAATGCAGTTTTATTGTTTTAACTATGTGCTACGTATATTTCTTGTCAGAAACAGACATTACTTCTTGCTGTCTTTCCTAGTTTTGACAGGTTGACCTTGAAGATGATGTTAAAACCATTGAATTTATAGCATGAGTACTACTTTTAATGTATTATTTTTATTTTCTGGTAACCTCCGGAATTTTTCTATAGTTTTTTCTTTTGGTACATCCTTATAGGTACATTTCCTAAAGAAATGTTACCTATAAGGATGTACCAAATCTGGAATCCATGAGTTCTTTCTGATTTTTTATTTTTTATTTATTTATTTATTTTAATAAATTCAGTTTTCTATCAGTTCTTTTATTGTACTGATAAAACGTTTTGGCAGAAAGCCTCAAACTCTGAAAAATCCAAGCAGCATTGTTTAATGCAAATGCATCATTACTGCATAGTAATGATGCATTTGCATTAAACAAAAGACAAACCGAAGTTTTATACATATATAGTCAGGCCTCGTATAACGCGAGTTTGATTAATGCATTTTTCAGTTACTGCTATTTGAAAAAATTATACCGCTTTACACGATGCAAATTTCCAATTAACACAGTCTTTTTTTTTTTTTTTTTTTTTTATGCAATAGTTGAAAAAGATTTGAATCGCGCGTTAAGCTTACTGCGTGTCAGACAGGCAATAATTTTTTTTTTTTTTTTGGTAGTTGTTGGCGCATCGGCTTCTGTGGCCATAATGCACCTCCCAAGGTTTTTGCAGTACTTTGATCCAAGCCCGAGGCGGGATTCGAACCCGCGACCTTTGGGTTGCCAGGCAGGCACTTTACCCATCCGGCTAGCCAGGTCGGCAAGGGGCAAAAATAAATGTTTGCCTGCTGCCCACCTCGGCGTGTTCCATCAACCATCAGACTTAATTTAAAAATTCAATTTTTTAAACGAGCCAGTTGAAAATGTTACCGCGAAGCAGATAACGGTAAAGGAACTAGATGAAATCTTTTGTATCGCAGAGAATCTCAAACAAAAGGTTTGAGGTTCTCTGCAATATTTATTTCGCAAGGGCCCAGAGAAGATTGTTGTCGGCTATCGGAAATTGATTGATGAAAAGAGAAAATCAACACTGTTCAAATATTTCCGCAACAGTCATTTCTTCATTGTGTATTTTATGTCAGAGGTTCCCAAACTTTCCTGGTTCACGGCACCCTTAGTGTCTCAGTAATTTTTTAAGGGCGCACCCAGACCAAAAGAAATACTTAACAGTTCCATTTAGTAGTTAGGTCCAAACATCTTAATAAGAAATGTTGAAACTGTGAACTAGCTCAGGCTAGTAGTTCGCGCGGTGTCCGACAGATGTCGAGTATCACTGTGTTTCCCTCGAAATTTTAAATATTCCACGGCGCACAGTTTGGGAACCACTGTTTTATGCAATAAACATTTAATTCCATAATTATTTTCATTATCTTTTACATTGTATACAGTTAAAAAGTTATTTTTAAAATTCTTTATGGACATTCCTCAAGGGCAAGGACCAATTGTAATTTTCCCTATTGATTATTATGTTCCATTAACGCGTTTCCATTTTGCACGATGTGCTCGCAGGACAAATTAGTCGCGTTAATCGAGGCCAACCTGTACATTAATAATATGCAGTTTTACTTATTTTCAGTGGCGTACCCCTACCCAGATGGGCATTTCAAAGCTATTTGCAATTTTATTGCAGTGTGCGGCGTCAATAATCTAAACTAATTGGGACTGATGGTAGTTCAGACTTCCAGTTTATTCAGAATTTCAAACTTATCAAAAATACTGTTCTGGAGACTTAAAGGGTAGTTGTACTTACGTAATTTTTATTCTCAGGTAACAAAACAAATGGAACTTTCAGCCACAAATAGGCCTTTAACGAGAATCATTACTTATTTTTTGCTGCACTGGTTTTTAACTTTGTTTCTTTGCTGTTAGATCTCACACTCTTTTTCAGTATGAGTAGAGTTTCACAGCATTCAGTTTGTTGCTCGTACCAAGCCATCACAGTCTCTAGTGTGGCAAATGCTTCACATCCTTAGGTCCAGTGTTGGTGTCATTTTCTTCATCGTTGTCTTCATCCATTTTATTTTCAGAAGCTCCAATTTTTTTTACATTCATAATTTCATTTTCATTTAACACGGGAAACCGTGTAGCATCAATATTTTCCAGCCACGCCCTTGCATCGCCTTCATCACAATCTTCAAACCCAGGAATTGACTGAAAGAAGTTGATTATCTCATTCAGTATTAAGCCCTCATCTCTTTCAGTTCAATTCTGCTCATTTCAAATTTTTTCCAAGCATTTTTTTTTTTAAATTCTGTGCAGTGAGTGATTCCCAAGTGTCAGCTAACATGTAGAAACTGTCTTTGAAACTGAGCTTTTTCAAAAAAACTATGATGCTTTCTTCGTTTCTTTGCTAAAAGTAAATGTGCAAGACTTGTTTTTTGTTGACTCTCCTCAACTTTTTGATGACTCCCTGGTTAGAGTGCAGTAACGTTTGGTGGAAGAAACATGGCCTTGAATCCATCATCTATTTTGTTTTAATATTTCCACTGAAGGATGTGATGGTACATCATCTAGGATAAGCAAGACCTTCCCCATTTTCTCTTCTCGTTTACGATACTTTTTGATATTTGAAGTAAATTGTTGGTAGACACTTTTGAGTTCATCTGTGCATTTTTTTGCACTTTATAACTCACAGGGAGGCAGGAGACATTTTTAAAACAATGGAATTACTTTGATTTGACTATCAGCATCAGTGGCAGCAAAGCACAAGTCCCATTAGCATTAGTGTAAACCATAGCTGTAACTCGCTCTTTACTCACTTAAAACCTTAGAGCAGCTGTTTCACAACGAGATGCAAGATGTTTTCGAGGCACTGACTTCCAGTTATTCCAATCTCATCAGCATTGTATACCTCATCTTTGGAATATCCTTCACTTTCTGTAAGATCAATAAACTATAGCAAAATCACAAGATAAAATTTCCCCTTCAATGTGAAATTCTTTACTGCTGTGCCCTGATTTAAAGTTTAACCAGCTTGTACTGGCTTTAAAATCTGAGGAACTGCCTAATTTTTTTAAAAAAAATCCAGTGCCTTTTCACACAACAAAGGTCCAGATATGGGTTTTCCTGAACTTTGTCTGTGTGTAAACCGTCGATAAAAATTTTACTAAAGAAAACCCGCTTTCTTCCTTTGATAGTCTGTTAAAAAGTTCTGCATCCTTTTAAAAGACAAATAAGAAGAAGCCATAACTACAGTATAGTAAAATAAAACTCTGTAAATAAATGTTCAGAATCTTTTTACTCTCTATCTCACTTGCATGTATCGTGATAGTTGCAATTTCTGCATGCCGTGTTCTTCGTTGTTGATTGACACATCTTTTTTTTACTGTTTTAGATATTATAACCCCAAAAAAAATGTCAGCAAACAAAAATATCGGATTGAAAAGTGTGTTAAATAACAGATTACGGCGTTATGTTTAGTTAGTAGGCTATGTATGTAAGCTTAAATTTATTTTTTATTGTGCTAACCTGTGGATAATATTCTTCCGATTTTCATGTATTTAATTTTGTACACAATTAAATTAACAAAATTAACATTTAATTTTGTTAATTAGTAAGGTAATAAAAGTATAAATTTGTGCTTTATATCTTCATTTTTATAGCCTATGGATAATATTACTCCGATTTTTGCTTATTAGAATTGCTGTTTAAAAGAATCAAAATTCAATATGCAAATGTGATCACAATAACTGCCACTTACTGTAATTATTTTATTGCACTAGCATAAAAAAATAAATAAATGCTGGCTCGTTCGGATTTTCGACACTGCTGTATTTACTAAAGTCCATCCTTCAGGTGAAAAGTATTGGTCAAGTAGCAAGGTCAGCAGGTATTGCATTGAATGGATTTTTTGAATTTGAAGAAAATCCAGATATGGAGGTCAGACAGAAATAGCAATCACTTTCATTGTCCTTCAGTTCTTCCTTATGCTGTCAGAGTGGCAAATGATATTGGTGAATGTAAACCCTTTAATCACCCTCCCAGTAAACTAGCACATGAGCTGCAATGTGTGTGGACAAGCTTAGCTTTTGGCCTGGTCTCCAGTCCGGAGTCTGTATAATACTACATGTGTATTCTTAATTAGTGGAATAAACACTTATTTTTAGGATTCCAAAATGAATTCTCTGCACACACAACAAAATTAATTTGGATGTATGGTATTAAACTGCTGCAGCACATTAGAGATTTAGTAGACAGTTTAAAAAATAAATAAAATGACATACAACAGACAGTAAAAAAGTCACAAGATAAGTGGCCACCTAAACCAGTAGTTTCTTGACCAATGAATACACATGATCTCTTGACCAATTGAGTAACATTTAGTGTTGTATTAACCAGTGACTGCATATTTGACACTCATGAAGTCAATGCATTTGCACTGTCTACCACTATGTTTTTTGGGCAAGGTTGCCCAAATTTTTAGACAGATTACTCTTGAAACATAAAATTTTTAAAGAAGTAACAAATGTATATCATTCCCCCTCCAAAAAAAATACAATGGGTGATGGAACATTCTTGTAATTGGGGCATAGTGGAGAATAACGGTGGTAATAAATTTGGTACAATTTATATGATAAGGTGCCAATTTCAATATATTACAACTAGAACTTAATATAAGAACAAATGGGATGAATTTAAAACTTAAAACTTGTTTAACTTATTGTTTCTCCCTTCTGTTAATGAGAAGCCTATAACTATCTTTTCAAAAAAAAAAAAAAAAAAAAACTGTGTACATAAGTCTTCTGCAGTAAGATTGTGAGGTGCCATTTTACATTTTGATCTCTGTTTGCTCATTGAAAGTGCTGAGACATGCATCTGTGCAGACAAAATGTTGAAGAGCAGGATGTTTTGTACTGATTTCCTCCGGATTATTTATAGTCTCTTTTCTTATACCACATATATTTGTGGTATAAGAAATAGAATGGGTCAGTAAATCAGATTGTGTTATATTGGGGGATTTTTAACTTCCTAGATATTAACTGGAACTTGTGGATTGATCACTTGCACACTAGCAAGACTTTTGTAGATTTATTGCATGATTGTTTTCTGCAGCAGCATGTTCGAGAGGCAGCCAGAGAGGGTAATACTCTTGATCTAGTCATCAGCAGTGATTATTCGTGTATAAAGAATCTGCAGATAAAGGAAACCCTAGGCGGCAGTGATCACAGTGTGCTGAAGTGGGATTTACTCAAAGAGGTAACTACCATCAGGGGTAAAGGGAAGGGTTTTGCTTTCATAAAGGCGACTACGATGGTCTGAGACAGTATTTAAATTCTATACAGTGGGACCAACTGATGATGTTACCAATGCCAAATTCTAAGTGGGAAGCATTCAAGGAACTAACCTTGGAAGCTACTAGGCTTTTTGTACTGATTAATTAATGTTGTTCAAAGTTTAGGCCTATATGGATGTCAGATGAATTAATGAGATTCATAGTAGAGAAGAAAAATTTGTGGGATGCATATAAATTATCAAGTGACACAGAAGCCTGTGGCAAATATAAGCTAGTCTGCAATCACGTCACAAAGGAGGTTAGGCAAGCGAAGGCAGTTTATGAGAAATCTTTGGCAAAGGATGCAAAGAAAAACATTAAAGACTTCTTTACTTATGTAAATTCTAGAAGGAAGGGAATCAGTCTGGTTGGGCCACTTGATATCAAAGGTTCAACTGTTGATGATCCTGTTCAGGTAGCTGACAAACTAAATGAATATTTTCATCTACATTCACACATGAGGAATTCTGTAAGGAGATGGAGGCCAGAAGCTTATCAAACTCTAACAGGGAGTTAAATGATTTCATAATAACTGAAAGCAAAGTGGAGGAGAAATTGTTGAAGTTAAACATAAAGAAGGCACCTGGGGTGGGTGGGATCTGTCCAGTTATATTAAAGGAGGTAAGAAGGCCCTTAGCCATGATTATGAGGGTATCCTTGGACTCAGAGGAGGTCCCCACAGATTGGAGATGTGCAAATGTATCCCCAATTCACAAAGGGGAATCAAAAGGTGACACAAGTAATTACAGACCTGTTAGTTTAACTTCTGTTCTTGGGGAAAATAATGGAGTCGCTGGCTGGTTAAAGAAGCACTGCGGGATTATCTAGACAAGACTGCAGTTTAGACACAGCATGGGTTTGTTAAGGGGATTCTTGTCTGACAAATTTGATTGGATACTATTATGTGGTTAACTTTTGACTAGATGCAAAAATCAATTTTGATATCATATACTTGGATTTCAGGAAAGCTTTTGACGCTGTTGCATGGAAGACTACTGTACAAATTGGAACAGTATGGTATTAAGAGTAAGTTGCCACAATGGATAAAAGGGTGGTTGAATGGGAGAACACAGAGTGGTAATCAATGGATGCTGCTCTTCGTGGGTTAATGTTGTTAGTGGAGTCCACAGGGTTTGGTGTTGGGCTCACTATTGTTTTGTATATTTATCAATGATATTGACGAAGGTATATCAGGATTAATGTTGAAGTTTGCAGATGATACAAAGGTTGGCAGGGTTGTTAATGACAGTAATGGCAATGTGCTACTGCAACAGGATCTAGAAATTTTGGGCAGATGAGCTGAGAAGTGGCAACGTTGACAAATGCAAAATACTGTAGAATTAATCCAGAGAAAACGTACCAAATGCATGGTACTACACTTTGGGTGATAGAAAATGAAAAAGGTCTGGGAGTAATTGTGCAGTAGACAGGCTGTCAGAGCAGGTAATGGGGTATTGTCAATGATATACAGGAATTTTGCTAGTAGGGAAAAGGTGATTATCCTTTTGTATAAGGCATTAGTCAAGTCATGCCTTGAGTACTGCATACAAGTCTGGAGGCCTCATTTTAGGAAGGATGTTGAGTTGCTTTATCGTGTACAGAGATGGGCAACAAGATTGGTGAGGGCAACGAAGGGATCCTTGTACCAAGAAAGGCTTAGATTCTGTAAATTGCAGTGGCTGGAGACTAGGCACCTGCGAGGTGATCTGATTGTGGGTGTATAAGTCTTGAATGACTTGAACACGCTGAATTCTGTTGGGATTCTTCTGCTTGCTCAGATTCCGAACCTGAGGGGGTATAAATTCAGCTTGAGGAAAGACAGTTGTAGAATCGATGTGAGAAATTTGTCTTTAACCAGCAGGTGGTTAATTGCTGGAACATCTTCCATCATCAGCCCTGGAAGTTGATAGCTTAAATAAATTCAAGGAGGAACTGGACAGACTTTAAGGGGCGATGGATGTGTGAAAATGGGGTTTTTTTTTTTTTTTTGGCTGATGCTACATAAGCTTATACGCTTGATTTCTTGCATCACATACCTCCATTCCTACTACTGCATGTTATATTTTATATTATCAGAAGAAATTTTATTAACATATTCTTGGAAAAATAATTTCACATATCTATAAATGTGTAATAACCTCTCCCATTATTCCCTAATCCAGTAGCTGCAGTGGCGCCTCCGTAGCCAGGTGGGAAGGAGCAGCAGTGTGTAGCACACGCTTCTTTATTAGACCGGGGTTCGAGCCCGTCACCACCAAATACGGAGGATGCGGAAAGGTCAGGGAATGACCACCGCATATCCCAGAGCAATATGGCCTTAGTTGCTAATACTCCTAAAAAAGAAACAAACAAACAACAGTACTTGCAGTAATATTACCCACAGGGCACAAGTAAACTTTGGTATCGAGCTTTTCACATTAAACAGGGGTGGGTTTTTTTTTTTTTTTTTTTTTTTTTTTTATGAAATGATTTATGCAATATACCTCCAAGCCCAGAAAACACGGATAGACTGCATTGAATGGTTACCTCTGTTTACAGTCTACCTCTGTTTTCTGGGCATGGCGACCCCAACTTTTTAGAAAGGTTAATCATGCAAATAAAAGCCAAAGTAGCTTGCTAGAGCCTATGCAGGCTGAATTGAATGGTTCTTTTCTTGCTAGGATCAGCTGGACAACAACCATGTCCTTTTGTCCTTGGATAACACTACACAAAATATTGCATGTTTTGTGTAGCCTTTACTTTCTACTTGAGTGTATTAATTTCTTTATGATTAACAGATGTCTCTCTGATCTGGAGGAGTGTGTGCAGGGAGAAAGCACGTGCACAGAATTTACCTTTAAAATGATCCTCCTGAATAGACTTCCCCAAAAGTCTTACTGGATCTGCCACTTCCAGCAAACAAACTGAATGAAAACTGATAACACTCCCTGCTTTGCATTGTGCACATTCTTGAATAATCCCTTTTACAGAATAATATGCAGCGCTTTCACTATTCAGTAGAGTCTAGAACTGCAGGAGGACCTCCCCTCCCCCAAAAAAAATTAGTTTAAGACTACATTCGGAGGATTCCAACCTTTCAGCTATTTAAAAAAAAAGAGGGGGGGGGTGGAAACACTAGGATGGAAGCTGTGAAGCTAACATTTTTTCTTTTCATTTAATTAGTAACTGGAAGAGGCATCAAGGCCCATTTCATTTCTGTACATTTAATATATCACAGCGTTTCTTCCATTCCTGACCTCCCAGTTAACTTGTTTCTTCCCATCAATCTAATTACATATTTAAAGGCAAGATACTAAAACTGGAGTGGACTTCCATATCAAAAATTAAAGAATCTGTTATATAGTTTCATTCATACATACCATACTTTTAATTATATATATACATTTTAATAACTTTAAACAGCACTTAACTACTTTGAAGATAATAATGCTACCTATTCATCAAAAGACAGATTCATCAGATCAGAAGACTGAGCCAAACATTTCTAAATTTCATTACAGTAACTCAAAAGTCAGTTTGTATTCCTAGTTTGAGAAATTCACAGACAAAAATTCACAAGAAATGCACATGATTGTGTGGCTCACAATTCTCATATTTCATCAATAATAACTCAAAATCACACTCACGGAGACATTTGAGAGTTTCTAATTATCATATTATTTCCCACACTGTATTGTGAATAGCACTGGTATATTTAGGAAGAGATGATCTTTGTGACCATCAACAAATTTCTGTATAACTATGACCTTAACATTAATAACTGGAGTTCTCTTACATGGGCTTATTGTTTACTGATTCATTTGAAAGTGTCTCCAATTCTGCCCAGACATGATAGGAGGGAGTATATGATGAGAGCCTTGTCGATCAACTCAGTCTTGGATAGATTGTGCAAGACTCTAGGGGTAGAATTTTTTTCAGCCCGGTCTGTGCTTGTTAACAGGAGAGACTGCTTCTACAGGGATGAGGTACACTTAAATAGAAATGGTGCAAGAATGTTTGCTGATGCTATCGAGGCAGTGTTAGGTGGGTCGGAAAACTGCTAGCTTGGGGGGTACACAGACTGAAAGCTTAACAGTGGCTGCAGGCAGAGGCAAAAGTGATTCTTGCACTGCTTCTATTAGAATGAGCAGCAGCCTGGAAAGCAAGGCAATGGAGATTTTCAGGACTGCTGGGAGTCATAGTGGAAAAAATAAATACATGGGCTGTGTTGGGGTAACTAAGGGTAGAAACAGGTGCATGTATACTTGCATGTACACCAATGCTAGGAGTATAGTTAATAAATTTGATGAGCTTGAAGTGCTAGTCAAGACATCAAAGGTAGATATTGTTGGGATATCAGAGACGTGGTGTCACACAGACGTAAGCAGTGCAGAGTTGGAATTTGGGGAGTACAATGTGTGCAGGAAGGGAGGAGGGGTTATGCTGTTAGTTAAGAAACACATGAAATCTAAGGAAGTGCATCCAATTGATAAATAAATTAAATTTTCTGTTTATACTCCAGCACGACAACCAAGTCAGTAGAGTTTGCAATAAATCATCAATACAAATATTTATCATATTTAGTAGTCACGTGGCGCCTCCGTAACCAGGTGGGAAGGAGCAGCAGTGCGTAGCACATGTTTCTTGATTAGACCGGGGTTCGAGCCCGTCACCACCAAATACGGAGGATGCGGAAAGGTCAGGAAATGACCACCGCATATCCCGGAGCAATATGGCCTTAGTTGCTAATGCTCCTAAAAACCAAATAACAACAACAACAACAACATAGTAGTCACGAGCTTGAACCCCGGTCAACTCAAGGAACGTGTGCTATGTACTCTTGCTCCTGACCACTCAGCTACGACAATGCAATGTCCAGTCTCTCTGGTGTAACGTAAGCACTGGGAAAGGAAAATTGTTATAGGCATAATGAATCTGATGAGTATAATGAGCAATTGTGCAGAGAAATAGAGTGGGCCAGTAAATCAGAATGTCTTATAATGGGGGATTTTAACTTTCCAGATATTGACTGGAACTTGTGGGTTGGTCAGTCGCACACTAGCAAGACTTTTGTGAATTTATTGGATAACTATTTTCTACAGAAACATGTTCGAGAGGCAACCATGGGGAGTACTACTCTTGGTATAATTATCAGCAGTGATTATTCATGCATTAAGAATTTGCAGATAAAGAAACCACTGGGTAACAGTGATCACAATGTACTGATGTGGGAATTACTTAAAGATGTAACTACCATCAAGGGTAAAGGGAAGGGGGGGTTTTGTTTTCATAAAGGTGACTACAGTGGGATCAACTGATGACGTTACCAATGTTGAATTCTAAATGGGAAGCCTTCAGGGACTTAATTCTGGAGGCTACTAGACTTTTCATTCCAACTAACAAATACTTTTCAGGGTTTAGGCGTAGATGGATGTCAGATGAACTAATGAGGCTCGTGGCAGAGAAGAAGAATGTATGGGATGCATATAAAGTATCAGGTGACACAGAAGCATATGACAGGTATAAACTAGTGTGTAATCAAGTCACGAAGGAAATTAGGCGGGTAGAGGCAGAGTATGAGAAATCTTTGGCAAAGGGCGCAAAGAAAAACAAAACAGCAAAGAGTTCTTTACATATGTAAACTCTAGAAGGAAAGGGATGAATCAGATTGGACCACTTAACATAGATAGGTTGACTATTGATGATCATGCTAGGGTAGCTGATAAACTGAATGAGTATTTTGCATCTACATTCACACATGAGGAGTTATTCAATGAGGAGAGTGCCAGAATATTATCAAACTGTAACAGGGAGCTAAGTGATTTTGTAATAATTGAGAGCAAAGTGGAGGAGAAATTGTTGAAATTAAACATAAAAAAGGCAACTGGGGTGGACGGGATCTATCCAGTTATGTTAAGGGAGGCAGCAAAGTAAGCAAGCAAACCCCTAGCAATAGTTATGAGAGCTTACTTGGACTCAGGGGAGGTGTGCAGATGTATCAATTCACAAAGGGGGTTCAAAAGGTGACACAAGTAACTATAGACATGTTAGTTTAACTTGTGTTCCGGAAAAAATAATGGAATCACTGGTTAAAGAAGCATTGCAGGATCATCTAGACAAGACTGCAGTAATAGTTAAGACAGCATGGGTTTGTTAAAGGGAGGTCTTGTCTGACCAATTTGATTAGATACTATAATGTGGTCACAAAGGAACTGAATGCCAAAAATAATTTTGATATCGTATACTTGGATTTCAGGAAAGCTTTTGATATTGTTGCACATGGAAGACTGCTGTACAAATTGGAGAGGTATGGCAATAAGGATAAGTTGCTACAATGGATAAAGGAATGGTTGAGTCAGAGATGACAGAGTGTGGTAATCAGTGCACACTGCTCTTTGTGGACAGATGTTATTAGTGGAGTTCCCCAGGGTTCGGTGTTGGGCCCATTGTTGTTTTGTATATTTATCAATGATATTGATGAAGGTATATCAGGTTTAATGTCCAAGTTTGCAGATGGTACAAAAGTTGTTAACGACAGTAAGCTACTCCAACTGGATCTAGATAAGTTGGGCAAACGGGCTGAGAAGTGGCAACTGAAGTTTAACATTGACCAATTCAAAGAACTACATATGGGTAGAAGTGACAGAGTAACATACCAACTGTGTGGTACTATACTCAGGGAAGTGGAAAAGACCTGGGGGTAATTGTGCAGTCAAATATGAAGTTTGCTGACAGTGCAGATGGCCTGCCAGGGAAGGTCATTGAATCTTGTCAATGATATATAGGGATTTTGGTAGCAGGGACAGGGAGGTAATTATCCCGTTATACGAGGCAATGGTCAGGCCACACCTAGAGTATTGTGTACAGGTCTTGGGGCATCATTTTAGGAAGGATATAGAGTTGCTAGAACGAGTACAAAGAAGGGCAACAAGATTGGTGAGGGGAACAAAGGGGTGCTCTTACCTAGAAAGAGGTGTACCAGGCTTTGAATGGGTTGAGCAAGCTGAATGCTAATGGGATTCTTCCTCTTGCTCAGATTAAGAATCTTAGGAGACACAGATTCAAATTGAGGAAAGTCAGTTATAGACTAGATGTGTTTGCCTTTAGCCAGTGGGTAGTTGATTGGTGGAACAGACTTCCATCTTTTGTTGTGGAAGTTGATAGCCTAAATAAATTTAAGGCTGAGCTGGACAGGCATTTGGAACGAATGGAGGGGTGAAATGGGAAGTGTTTTTTTTTTTTTTTTTTTGGCTGATGCATAAGTTTGCTTTCTTGCATCATATGCCACTACTAACGCTAATTTAAATAATATATAAACAAAAAAAAATTATAGATCACTAATTACTTAACAGATTTAAAAAAAAAAGCTTCATTTACACTCATTTCATTTACACACTTCATTTACACCTTGTGATTTACACTCATATTTGCAAATAAGCTATAGCATTCTTCACTGTTTTATTTTAATTTTTATTAAATGAAACTATATAGGGTACTACAGCTGTAATATAAGGCTAGTTATTAGCTGTTTTTGATAAATGTTTCTCATTTGAGCAAAAATACTGTACAAGTTGGAGCAGTATGGCATTAAGGGCAAGTTGCTGCTAGGGAAAAATGGATGGTTGGGTGAGAGAAGACATAGTGGTAATCAATGGACACTGCATTGAGTGGATTAATGTTATTAGTGCTGTCTGTATTGGGCCCATTGTTATTTTCTGTCTTTATCAATGATATTGATGAAGGTATATCAGACTTAATATCCAAGTTTGCAGATGATACAAAGGTTGGTAGGGTTGTTAAGGACAGTACGCTACTGCAACTGCATCTGAAAATTTGAGCAGATGGGCTGAGAGGTGGCAACTGCAGTTTAACATTGACAAATGCAAAGTGCTGTATATGGGTAGTAGTAACTCCAGAGTAACATGCCAGCTGTCCGGTACTACACTCAGGGTAGTGGAGAATGAAAATGACCTGGAGTAATTGTGTGGTCAGATATGAAGTTTTCTTAGCAGTGCAGACAGGCTGCATGGGGTGTTGTCAATGATATATAGGAATTTTGCTAGCAGGGATAAGCAGGTGATTATGTATTCTGGAGTCCTCGTTTTAGGAAAGATGTAGAGCTGCTGGAACAAGTACAGAGAAGGGCAACGAGATTAGTAAGTGGAATGAAGGGTTGATGTTATCAAGAAAGGCTTAAGTTCTGTAAATGGCAGCTTCTGGGGACTAGTCACCTGTGAGGTGATCTGATTGAAATGTATAAGGCCCTGTATGGTTTGAGCAAGCATCAGTGCTGATGGGATTCTTCCTCTTGCTCAGATTCTGCACCTGAGGGGGCATAAATTCAAATTGAGACAAACAGTTGTAGAATAGATGCAGAAATTTGCCTTTAACCAGCGGATGGTTGATTGATTGCTGGAACACACTTCCATCTGTTGTGGAAGTTGGCAGCTTAAATAAATTCAAGGCTGAAGTAGACAAACTTTTGGAGTGAATGGATGGGCGAAATGGGAAAGTTTTTTTTCTTTTAGCTGATGCTATGTAAGCTTGCTTTCTTGCATCTTTCACTAATGGTAAGAGATGCTTTGGCCAAGCCACTGCATGTTAAACAGTTGTAAGATTCTAAACCAGGCGTCGGTAACCTGGGCTCTAACTTTTAGCCCACATGAAGCAAAGCTTGAAATGGAGTCAGAGGACTTAATAATCAAGGACATGTGGAGTGCAAGACCTTAAAACTGAAATTGAGTATTTGGAGAGGCAAAAAGCTGCCCTTGCAATTCTACATAAATGGATGCCAATAGATGAGTTGAAAAAGCAAGACCAAATTGTGTTCAATGCATGGTGTAGCTTGAAAAAGCAAGACCAAATTGTGTTCAATGCATGGTGTAGCTTACCAGACAAATTTTTTGAATTAGTTGCAGTTTGCATTTTCATGATGGCATATTTTATAGGTTTAAATTAAATGGAGTTTTAAAATTTAAAATACCATCAGATGATTTTTTTTTGTTAAACAATACATTGACATCCTTTAATAGTCACGTAAACTATCTTGAGTCAACTACATCACAGATGGAAATAGTCAATTCTGCTATAACACGGTACATATGTTCCTAAAAATCTAAGCGTTATGGTATTTCACGCATTAAAAACAGCAGGCTTATGGGAAAAATAGGGATAGGGACAGAGCACTCAAAAAAAAAAAAGTTAGAAACCTAATAAAATTGCTAACGCAGGTTTAAACATCATAAATTTCTAATAAGTAAATATAGCACTTTACCTTGACAAGATATGAAGTTTATTTGATTGATATTTTTGTTCACTGACAACTTTTTTTTTTTTTTTTTTATTGTAAAATTTAAAACAGTAAAAAAGATAAGCAATCAATAACAACGAACACTGGACACAAATTGTACAAGTGCGACAAGTTTATGAAGCTTAAAAAATAGGAATGAAGAGAAGATTCTGAACATTTGTTTTTTTATATGATTGAAGATTTCATGGAAGGGGAAACATAATAATGGAAAGGTTTTTCATAATAATGTAAAAACCCACAGAATTCTGGCTGTTGGTATTATCGCAAATGCAGTAAGATTGAGTTTACTATCCGCTTATAATTAGATAGCACAACTGAAAAGCCCAATAAACTGGGAACTACAAATTGATGTTTTTATTTTTTATGGTAGTGACCTCCAGAAATGTGCTCCTCCGCTCAAGCTGTCCCTCCTCCCAAAATTTCTATTCAAACAGAAAAATATGAGCTCCTGAAAACATGAGTTGCCTATAATGTTACTTGTTATCTTGTGAATACAGTGAATGACAACAGTGTCCCTGACCAATACAACTACAGTAAATGGGAAATATATCTCTCACACATTTGATGTTTTTTAAGCTTCGTAAACATATATTAGCATTAGCAAGGGCACATGATGCAAGAAAGCAAGCTTATATAGCATCAGCCAAAAAAAAAAAACACACACACAGACCCTTTTCATTTCACCCATCCACTCGCTCCAAATGTTTGTCCAGTTCTGCCTTGAATCTGTTTAATCTATCAACTTCCACAACGACAAATGGCAGTTTGTTCCAGCAATCAACCACCCGCTGGCTAAAGGCAAACTTCTGCACATCTATCCTACAACTGTCTCTCCTCAATTTGAATTTATGCCCTCTCAGGCGATTATTCTGAGCAAGGGGAAGAATCCCATAAGCATTCAGCTTCTCAACCCATTCAAGGCCTTATATACCTCAATCAGATCACCTCACAAGTGCCTAGTCTCCAGACACTGCAATTAGCAAAACTTAAGCCTTTCTTCGTAAGAGCAACCCTTTGTTTCTTTCACTAATCTTGTTACCCTTCTCTGTACTCGTTTCAGCAGCTCTACATCCTTCTTAAAATGAAACCTCCAGACCTGTATACAGTACTCAAGGTGTGGCCTGACCATTGCCTTATACAAGGGGATAATCACCTCCTTATCCCTGCTAGAAAAATTCCTGTATATCATTGATAAGACACCATGAGCTACTCTTGCAAACTGTCTGCACTGCTCAGAAAACTTCATATCTGCCTGCACAATTATCCCCAGGTCCTTTTCACTCTCTACCACTGTCAGTGTAGTACCACACAGTTGATACGTTACTCTGGGGTTATTGCTTCTCATGTACAGTACTTTACATTTGTCAATGTTAAACTTCAGTTGCCACCTCTCAGCCCATCTACTCAACTTTTCTAGATTCTGTTGCAGCAGTGTACTGTCATTAACAACCCTGCCGACCTTTGTATCGTCTGAAAACTTGGACATTAAGCCTGATATACCATCATCAGTATCATTGATGAATACAGAAAACAACAATTGACCGAACACTGAACCCTGGGGGACTCCACTAATAACATTAGTCCATAAAGAGCAGTGTCCGTTGATTACCACTCTCTGTCTTCTCCCACTCAACCATCCCTTTATCCATAGCAGCAATTTGACTCCAATGCCACACTGCTCCAATTTGTGCAACAGTATCAAAAGCCTTTCTAAGATACATAGTGAAAAAAATTCCCAGTGCATCAAAAGATTTGAAGGAAATAATCAAACAGTAAAATTGTAGTACTACTGTTGGCTCATTTATAGTAAGCATAGATTTTCTTGTGATTTGAATGAAAAGGTGCTATTGGTTGATGCAGATATCTCTGCACTACTAAAACAGTATCTGTGTTTGTGTATATATATATTTTTTATGATGTTTGATGCTTCTATCATAAATTAGGGAATGTTCCCTATGATGTGATATGTTTATGTGCTTCTCATACGTACTATGAAATGACTAATAGCTTTCAGGCTATTATACATATTCTTTAGAGAGAGAGAACAGCATATGATGTTATCTAAGAATTTTATTTAGGTATTTACCACCTAATTATTACAGATTTAAAGTGAATACATTTTATTCATATATATATATAAAAAAAAATCCTTGTTAATTTTTATTGAGTATTCAGTCCCCAATTATGTTATATCTAGGTAAAGCATGTTATAAAATTGTTTTGAGGTTTGACTTAAAACTTGAAATAGTTGCATAAAAGTTCAGAGTATCACAATTTAAAACGTCGTAATATTTCATTTAAAAGAACAAATTTTAGTTTCATTCTGATAGTTTTTGCAAAGTGGTTCCCCCCCCCCCCCCTTTTTTTTCTTTTTTTTTTTTTTTTTTGAAATTTGGTGCTTTCTGTTTTTGTACTTGATGATTCCCCCCCCCCCCATTTCAAAGTTTTTTTTTTTTTTTTTTTTTTCCCTTAAACCTTTTATATTACGAACATATGTATTACATATATAAACATGCTTGTTCATAAAATCAAAACACTTAGACGTAAGCATATTATTATGCTGCCTAGTACTTATATGTTGTAAAACATTGCTTTTCTGCAGGAGTAGAAGATTTAGCCACATGTCAGGAGGGCACGACATCCCTAGCTGGCAAGTGGGTGAATACATTTTGTTTTCCTATTAAGAAAACACTTTCTTTACATAACCCTTAATGTCAGGTTGGCTGAATAGATTTCACAGGTAAAATATTTCATAATCTGAAATTGACATCTAGGTTTTTATAAATTTATTGATAAATTCCTTAGATATATGGTGTATGGACCAAAATTTTCATATTGCACACCCTCAAGTATTTGAAATGAACTTTGCAAACAAATGGTTAATGTTGTGTTAGGCTTTGCTTTTCTAACCAGCTTACTGATCTGGTTGGATTAGCACATTGTAACTTTTGATCCTGTGTTTGAAAAGCAGCATTTAGGCATTTACAGAAATATGTAGCTATGAGATAAAAATTCTGAGTAAGTCATATAAAAGGAACGTTGTTTACTCAAACAGTTTTGTTTATATATATGAAATCAAAATAGATAGAAGTTAAATAAATGAAAAGCATGCTGTGTGAGAAAAATGTGGAATACAAGGTAAGTCCAGTCCCGCGCCAAGCTGCAGAGACCATCTGCCAAATTATTCCTTGTTTGCAGCTATAATATTATTATTTTTTTGTTATGCATTATATATATCTTTCTGTCAGATATGAATAAGTACTTAATTATTGCTAATTAAGAAAAAAAATACAAAATATTCATTTATGGTAGTACCATTTTTCTGGTTAAAAATCGTTTGACGAACAATTTTCTGGGTTGTTTTTGGTTTTCAGTATTCAACCTTACTTTCTTGCATGTTCACTGCTGTAATATGTTTCTGAATTTTATTTTATGCAAGTTCACCAAAATGTAGTGATTCAAAATTATTTGTATGTTAAAGATTTAAACCTTGAGAAGAACTTATTATGTAAATAATATAAGAAAAGAGCTCCAGCTGAGATGTTAGTTTTATAGTTTGCTTGCTCTTTACTCCTGTCTATATTACTTCATTGTCAAACTCCTTGAGGGAGTCACTTTAGTAACAAATTCACAGTCCTCTTAACCAGTTGGTCCATTGCTTTGTGGATTGATTCAGCTGTGGCTGAGAGCCCAACGCCCCTTTTTTCTAAAAAAAAATCACAAGTTGTGATTTTTTCTTGGTGTCTCTATTTCTGCTCTTGTTTCCTTATTGTTGTTTCAAACTGGGTTAATTGCCAGGCCAGCTTGTTGGATGTAAAAGGATTTGGGAAATTATTTCCATTGTCAGTTTCTGTAGTGTACATTTTTAGATGCCCTTCAATCATCTGTTGCCCTTTGAACTGGCTACACATGTAGCCCAGCAGTCAGTCTTATAAATGCAGCATTCTGTGGAAGTTTATTGTTTTGTAAAAGGATCAGAGCTTCATTGTAAGAACTTGATTGCACTTATTATTGAAAATCACAACAGTCCTGACTGTGTTCCTGCTGGGTCTGGAATGTTTGTGTACCTTTTGGAACACTGAACATATCATGGAACTAATGTATACATGTTGTTTGCATAATAATGAAGCAGAAACCTTACAAGAATATGGAGAGAATTCCTGTACATCACATTTAAAAAAGCAACACAAGCGCACAATCAACAGTGGTCTGGCTTTTATATGGCCACCTCAGAGCATTTACATTTATAAAACAATAAGTTAATGAGACATGCTGAAGAACTCCACTATGATATTTGGAGAAACCCAACTCAGCACCCTGGAAAGTGGCCCTTACCCATAACTGTATGAACCTACAAAACCCACCTGCTGCTTTCATTCATAATAACAGAATTAATAATAATAATAATAATAAAAACTTTGCATTGTACTGTTAAAGAAGTTAAAACCCCCGGAAACTGATAGTTTATTCATAGAGTTAGAAGTAAAGATCAAATAAACCACAGAAACTAAAAATAGTAACCCCTTCCCTAGTCTCAATTTCAGGTACACATTTTCATTACTCACAGTAATATGTATGTAAAAATAGTGCTAACTGATGTACTGGATTTAAAAGTTTGAGGTGCAGTTCATTAAACCTTTTAAGAAATCACCTCTGTTAATAGTCCTGAAATAACAAACTTTGGAAACTTAAAATTCAGTGATATAGAGTTGTTTTTTTATACATCTTTAATTATGTTTATAAATTTTTGAAATATCATTTATGGTTTTAATAATGAATTTATGCTGAGGTGGAACCTTCTGCAGTTTCAGATGTTGTGTTGCAAATAATAACAAAATATTAATCACAATTAATAAAATCTATATGCTAATATGAGATGAAATTTAAAAAAAGTCTGAACTTCACATTTATTTACCTAAAATGATAATGTTTTATACCCCCAAAGCCTCCCCCCATCTGCTGCAGGCCCCTGCCTCCACAACTCTCTAGTGCATTCATAAAACTTTTCTTCTTACCATTTGATTGGTCCGTGCAAAACTTCATCTTTGTAGAGATGGAGATTTCCATTATAAGGATAACTGTGTTGACCATTCTGGGTCAACACAGTTATCCTTATACTCAATCATCTCATCCCAATACATAATCTGCATTCTGTCATCTATGAGATGTTGTTGGATGAGGTACCCACGTATGTGTGTACAGGGAGGTCATCTTTAAAGATAACAGATAACAGTGGCAAATACTGTGTAAAATGCCCCACATTCAGTACTCTTTATTGGAGAGACCTTGATTAAAATCTCATATAGAGGCCGGAAGAATTATTAAAGATCTCAGTTGATCTCAGATGAAAGGAAAGATCAATCATTGCCTGTTCATCCCCTATACAGACTACAGGCATAAATGCCAACTCTGAATTTGTGATTGAGAATCAGTCTTTTTTTTTTTTTTTTTTTTTTACTGAATTTGACCTCTTTTCACCGTCATAATATAGATGGTGATAAAGAGTTTGTCATATTTTTCTTCTCACAAAGAAAAATAAAACTACATTCAAATTGGATTATTTTATTTTATTTTTTTTTAAATTTTGTGAATCTTTGCTTATTTCCTTTAATAATTCCTTACACCTTCATGTTGGTGGGACTGTTAGTAATCCTGAGTATAACTCCCATGCACAAGCACACTGTGGGTGACTACCCAGGTGTGAACCAATGTAAGCAGGGTTTGAGTGTGGCACTTATACCACACAGAGGAATGCCACCCCTCTGTGTTACCAGGCAATACTAGGTGGTAGATGACTCTCATCAACCGGTGCAGTACCACCACTTTGCTTATTGGAGGCTTGAAGTGGTGGAACCCATGTTTAAGTCTCCAGAGCAAAGTTCCGGTCAACCCTTCCCCATCTCTCCCATCATGCAGTATGACTAATGTCTTTTCAGGTTATGATGAACACCATGGGGAGATCCAAACTTCTTTATTTGAGGGTACAGCTGTAAAACAGTGTTTTCAGGCCAGCCGCTTGTTAGTACACCGGACTGAACCTATTGTTAACTCTCTAGGAGACTTCCGGATTAGCTAGTTATAACCTTGCTGCCTCTACTCTGCCGAATAGAGATGAGTCATTTGGAGGGAGTCCGAGTAGTGTGTATGCGAGGGGCATTATCAAGACCATGTTATGTCAAGGAACTGGGTATATTCTTACCATGCGTACGCCATATCAAAAAATTTCATTACTTCATACAGCATGTCTCCCCCTTTCACTTTTTCTTACTATTGAATGCATCATGAATAGTCAAATTAATAGAGCAAACTTATCTGCGAAAAGATCTAAACCTCCCAAACACTTCCTATTTCATTTCACAAATATACGTGGTCTCGGTTCTGATCTCAGTGATGTCCATTTTCACTTACAGTCTGCCAAACCCCATGTACTTTTTCTGACAGAATCTCAGTTATCGGTTGATTCAACCACTGCTCATCTTAATTACCCAAATTATTTGTTGTATGATTCCTTTTGCCTCAAAGGTGGTACTTGTACATATGTCCGTCCCGATATTCTCTGTCAGAGACTTGGTAATTTGGAATCTCCTCTTTTCGATCTTCTCTGGCTTAAAATCTCTCTACCTCACTGTGTCAAATTCATCTGTTTTCTCTACCGTTCTCCCAACTCCACTAATCACTTGGAGCTCTTTGACTTCCTCTCTTTGCAACTTGACTTTCTCCAGTCCAACTCTCTAACAGTGAGGTAATTTTCCTTGGTGATTTTAATGTTCACAACTCCAGCTGGCTCGTTTTCTAGTCACACAGACCCAGCTGGTCTAGATGCTGAGGCTTTTGCAATTATTAATGCCATCGCACAGATTGTTCATTTACCTACCAGAATACTGAACAATCATAACCATAAAGCCAACACACTTAATCTTTTTCTCACAAACAACCCTCCCAAGTACACGGTCGAAGTGAGTGGTCTTTTAGGCACCTCAGATCACAACTTGGTGATTGTCTCTTCTCCAATGGAGCCTTTATCTCATGGCTCTTCCTAACCTTGTGTTGTTTGGCATTACAAGTATGCAAATTGGGATGACCTGCGAGATTTCTTTTCCTTGGTCGGATTACTGTTTCAAAACTTCTGACGTCAACATTTGCTCAGATCGTGTCAGTGAAATTATTCTTGTACGAATGGAATCCTTTATTCCACATTCCACCTTAAAATTTCGTCCTATATCTAAACCTTGGTTTTCCAATAAATGTGCTAAGGCTGTTCAAGAGAAGAATGTTACATATCGTAATTGGCTTGTTTCCAATTCTTCACTTTCATTTTCTGCCTACACCAGATCTTGCCACAATTGTAAAGCAGTTATTAATCAGTTCAAACTAGATTTTGAACAGGCTAAGAGTAGAAAACATACTTCTTGTCCTAATGGTAGCTAAGCATTCTGATCTCTTTCCAAAGCTGTTGGTCGCAACTTTTGCCCATCTCTTCTGCCACCTCTATCAAAACCAGATGGTCTATTGTCACTTCAACCAAGGATAAAGCTGACCTGCTAGCAACCCATTTTTCTTCCAACTGATGTATTAATGATCTTGGTAAAATACTTCCCACCATTCTCAACACGCTCCATTCAATGCCTCCTGTGGTCTTCTGTCAAAAGGATCTCAGAATGATTTTGACAAATCTTGATGTTAAGAAAGCTCCAGGTCCTGATGGTATTTCTCCACTTGTTCTCAAAACCAATCGCTCCTGAACTTACTCCTCTTCTTTGCCGCCTCTTTCACTTTCTTATTCCAAAGGTGTTTTTGCTTCTGCCTTGGAAATTTGCTCATATCTAGCCAGTTCCTAAAAAGGGTGACAAATCCCTCCCATCCAATTATCGTCCCATCGCAATTAATTCTACTCTTTCTAAAGTAGTAGAGAAATCAATTAACCACCAACTATATAGTATTAGTAATGGTCGCATGGTGCAAGGCGCCTCCGTAGCCAGGTGGGCAGGAGCAGTAGTGCATAGCACACGCTTCTTGATTAGACCGGGGTTCGAGCCCGTACCCACCAAATACGGAGGATGCGGTAGGTCAGGGAATGACCACCGCATATTCCCAGCCCGGATAAAGGGTGAGGGTTGGCGTCAGGAAGGGCATCCGGCCGTAAAAATTGCATGCCAAAACAATAAAAACGCTGACCCCTTATAATAATGGGAAAAGGCGAGGACAAAAAAAAAAAATGGCCGCATTGTGCAAGAAAGCCTATGGCTTATGCTGCACCAGCCAAAGAGAAAAAAAAAAATAAAATAAAACAATGATAAAAAATAATAATAATAATAAATAAATAAATAATAATAATTAATAAAAAGAAAAGGTAATTAAACCTATCATCCTATGCGCTTCCCTGACCCGAAGGTACCATCCAGATGACCTTTGAATTTCCCCAAACTGTCAGCCTCTACCACCCATGTAGGCAACTTATTCCGGTAATTTATAACTCACTGGCTAAAATAAAACTTCCTGCAATCCAATCTAAACATTTCCTTCCCGTAACTTGAATTTATGTCCCCTAGTTCTAGCATCATATATAATCTTGAAAATTTCGTCCTCATTCATTTTACTGATACCTCTCATAGCCTTAAACACCTCAATCAAATCTCCTCTAAGGTGTCTAGTTTCCAAACTCAGCAACTCACATATTCAAAGTCTTTCTTCATAAGGACACCCTTTTGCCGATCTCACCAGGTGAGTTACCCGTCTTTGCACCCTTTCAAGAAGCTCAGTGTCTTTCTTTAGGTGCGGTCTCCATACTTGAACACAGTATTCCAAGTGTCGTCTAACAAAAGCCTTATATAATGGGATTATCATGTCCCTATCTCTACTTGCAAAAGTTTGATAGATCATTGATATGACACCATGGGCCTTCCTTGCAACCTGTTTACAATGCTGAGAGAATTTCATGTCTGACCGTATCCGTAATACCCAAGTCCCTTTCCTCCAATACTGGGTTTAGTTGAACTCCACCAAGTGAATAAGTTAATTTGGGATTACTGTTTCCCAGGTGTAATACCTTACACTTTGTTGGATTAAAGCATAGCTGCCATTTTTCTGACCATTCCTGAAGTCTATCTAGGTCTCTCTGAAGAAGCTCAGCTTTACAGTGATCATTAACTACTCTACCAATTTTAACATCATCTGCAAATTTAGACATCACGCCCTCTATCCAAGGCAATGGATAGTATAAGGCAATGGTCAGACCGCACCTAGAGTACTGTATACAAGTCTGGAGGCCTCATTTCAAGAAGGATGTAGAGATGCTGGAACGAGTACAGAGAAGGGCAACAAGATTAGTGAATGGAACAAAGGGGTGCTCTTATGAAGAAAGGCTTAAGTTTTGTAAATTACAGTGTCTGGAGACTAGGCACCGGCGAGGTGATCTGATAGAGGTGTATAAAGCCTTGAATGGTTTGAGCATGCTCAATGCTGATGGGATTCTTCGTCTTGTTCAGAATAATCACCTGAGAGGGCATAAATTCAAATTGAGGAAAGACAGATGTAGGAAAGATGTGAGGAAATTTGCCTTTAGCCAGCGGGTGGTTGGTTGCTGGAATAGACTTCCATCTCTTGTTGTGGAAGTTGATAGCCTAAATAAGTTTAAGGCTCAGCTGGACAGGTATTTCGAACGAACAGAGGGGTGAAGTGGAAGTGGTTATTTTTTATTTATTTATTTATTTTATTTTTTTTGGCTGATGCTGCATAAGCTTTCTTTCTTGCATCAAATGCCTATGCTAATGCATCAGCATAAATTACTGGAGTATTTACTGGAGTATCCCTTCATCGATGTCGTTTATGAAAATTAAAAACAACAGTGGTCCTAATACTGATCCTTGGGGAACCCCACTTCTTACATCAACCCAATCTGAGGAATAGCCATTTATCAGAACCCTCTGCCTCCTGCCCTGAAGCCATCCTGCTATCAATTTAAGGATTTTCCCAGTGATTCCAGCCTGTTCCAGCTTATAAAGCAACCGCTCATGTGGGACTGAGTCAAAAGCTTTGCTGAAATCTAAATAAACAATGTCGAAATTATTCCCTAAATTCAGCTCGTGAGTGACCCTTTCAAAATAGCGAACCAGATTTGTTAAACATGATTTTCCCTTTACAAAACTGTGCTGGCATCCTTGAGAACTTCAGTTCGATCCAAATGATCCTGATAGAAATATCAGGATCACTTGGATCAGAAATATAGAAACCTTCCGTCTGATTAACGATTGCCAGTATGGATTCTGTCAGTGTTGGTCCACTGTTTGATATTCTGTGTCTAGATAGTATGAACCAGATATTTATGATAGTATGAACCAGAGATGTAATGCTCAATATATTCTACGTTGATATCAATATTTGTAAAAGAATAAGAGAAGTTTACCTCAATATGATATGTAGAACACTTCCGTATGATACTCTCCAGAAATTAAAACGAAAACAATTAAAAAATTGAAAATTTTGCATTACAGTAAGAAATAATTAACAATAATTAAAAATCAAATGTGAACACAATTAAAAATCAATTTAACGAAAAAAAGGAAGGAAAATCGTTTTGCAATTTTTTTCATTAAATTAATTTTTAATTGCGTTAAATTGATTTTTAATTGTGTTCATTCGATTTTTAATTATTGTTAATTATTTCATACTGTAATGTAAAATTTTCGATTTTTTAATTGTTTTTGTTTTAATTTCCGGAGAGTATCATACGGAAGTGTTTTACATATCATATTGAGGTAAACTTCTGTTATTCTTTTACAAGTTACTCATTTATCAACAAATTCAATGGAAAAGTTTGGTGAAACACAAGCAGTTGCTCTTGACATCTTAAAGGCTTTCGATCGTGTTTGGCATAAAGGTCTTCTAAACAAGCTTCCATGTTATGGTTTGCCAACTGTTTTTTTTTGTAATTCTCTCTCACTCAGTTATCCAGTTTTCTCTCTGACTGCTCACTGAAGGTGATGATAGATGGCTGTTTGTCTTCTAGCTTCTCCGCTAATACTGGTGTCCATCCCCCAAGGTTCAGTTCTTTCCCCCACTATTCTTCTCTTGTACATTAATGACCTTCTTCGATTGACCGGAAATCCTATCCATAGTTTTGCTGATGATAGCACATTGCATTCCACTTTCCAGTTTGAGAAACCTTGCCCTACTCAACCAGCTTCAACTTCTCGAATATCTGCTACAAATTCCTTAAATACCAATCTCCACGTAATTCTCCAGTTGGGCAAAGAAAACTTCGATCCTTCTAAAACTCAGTCCTGTCTTATATCTCGCAAAAAGGATTCTTCTGCTCCTATGCTTATCTTTGGTGACACTCCGATTTCTAGGCAAGATGATATATCTCTTTTTGCAGATTACCTTAACTTCTAATCTCTCTTGGCACAAGAACATTACAAATGTTGCTTTCTCTGCATCTAAAGAACTTGGTTTTCTCTTTTGCTCTCATTGTTACTTTTCTTCCAAACAGCTGTTCACTCTGTACATATCGCAAATCTGCCTTACCATGGAATATTGTTCCCATATCTGGGGCGGTGCCCCCAAAATCTCTCTGAGGCTCCTAGATTCCATTCAGAAGAGGGCAAGTTAGGTTAATTACTGACTCATCTCTAACAGAGTCTCTCGCTCTCTGTCTCATAGACGTACTGCTTCTGCTGCATGCCTTTTCTAGAGATACTTCCATGGGCACTGTTCCTCTGAATTGGCTTCCATAATTACTGCTCTCTCTTTCAAAACAGTATGCTACCACCAGCCAACATCCATTACTGTCCAACTTCAAACTCACAGAACCAACTTTTCATCTTCCTCGTTTATTCGTTCAACTGTCGTTTTCTGGAACAACCTTCCCTCATACTGTATTTCCTGAAAATTACAGTCTGTAGAAGTTCAAGGCTAATGTCAGCAAATATCTTCTTTCGTATTTTCACCTCCAACCCATGCATGGTACTAAGTACTATAGGTTCTAAAATCTCTCGTTTTTGGGGTTTTCATAAAAAAAAAAAAAATACACCTGGCCATCAGGTATGCTGTGGTAGTCTATGTCGCAAAATAGAAATGTAAGGTAGTAGCATTTTTCTCTATATGTGGAGTCATATTGCAAAGCTAATTAACAGTATCTTTCAGTGAGATGCTGAAGATATAGATATTTTCCATGTATTGTGATATCATATTTGTCGAATGTTAATTGATAAGTCCACCATAGCCAATGTGCTTTGAGTGACCACCATTCAGATATAAATGACTACTAAATATGGTGCTGTTTCTTGTATTCTCTCTCTTGTAAAATCCCCTGACTAGGTTGTTGTTCCAAAGTATAAACAGAAAATTTATTTTTTGTCTGCCCTATATTTATTTGCATTTATTGTCAAAGAACATAACCTCCTGTCTGCTGATTATGCAGGCACATTGTTCCGAAATATGTTTTCTGATAGCGAAATAACAAAAAAAAAAATGTTTGCGGAAGAACAGAAACAGGAATTATTAGTCAAATTGCACAAATAGGAAAAGAAGAGGGTAGTGATGGCTTGAAAAATAAGCCATGCTTGATTTATAGTGTTTTTGAGCAGTAATCACACTGATTCTAAGCAATATTGTATTTTGATCACCTCTTTAAAAAGAAAACGACATTCATCTTCCACACTCTCGCGGCCAACCAAAAATGCTTTATGCCACCTAAAAACCTGTGCCCTCAATAGAGCATGTCCTCCATAAGCTCGTTTTAATTTTTTGTAAGTTTCTGTTGCGTTTTCATTAAGTTTTACGCAAAATTTGATCGTGCAATGCTGCTCAAGATTTCGTTTTTCCATTTTCGTAATGCGTCACTACTACACACACTTACAGAACTTGCTGTCAAGTCAGACCTGTTAACGCTATCAAGTTGAAACTTTCACTGAACATTGAGTAAGAACGTATGTCATGGTTGGAGTCGGAGGCATGGCTAGTGTTGCCAGTTTTCGAGCCACGCATTCAGTCTCATTACTTTTTAGACATACTTGTATGTAAACAATCCTGTAACTGTACTGGCAAAATATACATTTTATATTAATGGAATGTGCATTCCAGTGAAATTATTTTCTAGTATAGTGTATACTTTAAAAAATCTGCTTTTTCTGAAAAATTTCTTGTTTTCCTATTTTTTGAGAGGCACTCTTGCATACAAATGCCTGATCTTTTTGAAAGTCAGAAGTTGCCAGTTATGTGTAGCCAAATAATCTGAACAAAGTTATATTCCCAATCCAAGATTCTTGGCATGGACAGACTTCAAACAAATTAAACCAGATTAAGCTTGTAATTGTATGATGAATTTCAATAATTTTCTCTCTTTGAATCCTACACTGACTGTATTGCCAGTGGCAATACAATCAGTGAACAGTTTGAAGAGAGAAAGTTCTTTGCTTGGCTCCACATAGAACATAGTCATCTTACTCATTATTTCCAGCTGATGGTAGGTGACCCTCCTTGTGTGGGTAGCACAACACCATTTTGATGGTTTTTCACATTTTAATTGATTGCTCTTGTTTTATACATACCTGGACATACATTTTACTGCTTTTACCATCTTGATAATCCCTATACATGCAGTCAGAGGTGATACATATGATGTTTTTTAAATTCTGCAATCAATTAATTTATAAATCATTTTATAAAGTCGTTAATTGTATTGCATTCTGATGTGGTAAGCATATTTCAACTAGGCACATTGTGGCCTTGGCTGCTGATGAGCTATAAAAGATAAAATAACTAACCAGTCAGTGTCTGGTTAGTTATTAAATAACTAACACACATAATACAGAATAAACCCAAGACATTTTCACTGAATATAACTCCAGTGAAAGTCATCCTGCTTTAAAGCACCAGAACCATGCTAGTATCCTTGGCATGGCCCATAAGCTTGCTTCATTGTAACACACATTTCCATATAATGCTACCCTACTCACATAAACACCATTGCTCAAAATTCAGCATCTCTTGCCCTACTGATCTACCAATGCTGAATGAAAATGCAGTTGTGGAAATGCATGACTGACTTTTCAACTTTAGGAAATATTTCTCTCTCTCTCTCTCTCTCTACCTTATATAGAAATTGGTATAATCAACTTAAAAATGGATTTATTCACTGTTTTCGGATCAAAAGTTCTAATTCTACAAGAGGTTCTGAATCAAAATTACAATTTCCTCATCCTGACTAAAGGTGTGCACTTATTTTTTTACAGAGATCGATTATTGAGATAATTTTTTTTCTGTCTCCAGTTCTGATGTATAAACTTTACTTTTGGAATTGTCACTCATAAGGAGTAAATTAAAAAAAAAAAAAAAAAAAAATTGAGAAAGCTGCATATATTCTCATAGCTATTCTCTGTAGGAATAGCTTAAGATTTCATTAACCTTTCTTTATGCATTATATCTTACTTCATACCATGCTTTATACCTTATTTCCTGGACTTGCAAGAGGATAAATGTTTTTGGAAAATTGATTGAACCTTCTGTTAGTAGATTTTCATTTTGTTATTTAAAAAAAGTTCACAGTTTTATATTCATAATGTTAAGGAAGGTCTAATAATACCTTTTAGAGAACCAGTTGGAAAGAAGGTTTCATTGGCTGGAGACGGTTATCTGGTAGAGCTATTTTAGTAGAATTTAAGGTGGAAATTTGTTTGCACTTACTCCTAGTTGAAGGCTCAAAAAAACAAATGTAATGTAAAGGTAAGAACAGTAGAAACTATTGATAAAGAAAGGATAGTAACAGAGATTTAAATAACAGGGTAGGAGATGACAGTTGCCCTTCAGCAGTGTCTTAGAAAAGTTTGTAGAGAAAGGTAAACTGAAGAATAATAAAGATGGTGATTAGTGCCAAAAATGAGAGTTATAATGAAAAGGCTCTCAAAATTGTGAATAACCACTAAATACACTGGTGTGCAAAACTTAAGGACCAGCACTATTTCTAAAGGTTACAACCACAAAATCAAACAAAACAGCCTGTGGCGATTTGCATAACAGTGGCCGTTCAGTAGAAAGCTGGTGCACATACAAAAATTTGAATCGTGATGAGAGGGCTCACATAAACAGATAAAAGCAGCAGTTCAGCAGTTATGTGCAAATTACTGAATGGTGAGCACTATTGTTATAGAAATTCGATTGGTTTCATATAGCGCTACAGACAACGAAATGGCCAGTAGACAACATCTGGATGACTTTCCCCGGGGTCGAATAATTGGGAAGGTCGAAGTGCAAGGAGTGTGGCTGCAGAGTTCGGTATCGCCCATAGCATCATCTCGCGTTCATGTTTGGCCTTCAGAACGACAGGTACAGCTGTTCGAAGGACCAGTGGTGGTCGTCCATGAAAAATAACGCCCAATGATGACTGCTATACACTCCTACAGGCCAAGATGGACTGACACCAGACAGCGGGATCCATTGCAAACCAGCTGCACAGGATGCAGGATATTGCGGTTTACTGTGGCCAGGCAACTCCACAAAGGTGGTCTGTTTGCCCAACAGCCAGTACGCTGTCCCTTTAACACGTGCCATCGGAGATATTGTTTACAGTGGTGCATTGAACACAAAGACTGGACAGCAGCACAATGAGGTAAGGTACTCTTTACTAATGAGAGTAGATTCAGTCTCGGCAGTGATTCTGGAGGCCAGCTAATCTAGCGAGCGGTTGGCACACAGTGTCACTCCGCAAACATCACTGAAAAGGATCGATATGTCGGTCGAGGTGTTCTCGTGTGGGGAGGCGTTATCTTGGATGGACGTACACGACTCCAGATACTGGAAGGTGGTACTGTAATCAGTGCACACTACTGTACTGAGGTAATCCTTCCCCATGTGCATCTATTCTGAGGTGCTATTGGCCCCGAGTTAGTGTTTATGTATGATGATGCCCCACCCCATCGCACTGCAGCTGTTGATATGCTTTTGGAAAGTGAGGACATTATTTGTATGGATTGGCCTGCCTGTTCACTGATCAAAATCCCATCAAACACATATGGGACGCTCTGGGGAGATGCCTAGCGGCACATCCACCAGAAAATGTTCACCAACTGAAGATGTCGCTGACGGAGGAATGGACGATGTTACCGCAAGAACTTAACAACATTGTTCTAAATATGGACAGGCTATGCAAAGCCTGCATCGACATAGGCCTGATGTAGCCGAGTGGTCAGGAGCGAGAGTGCATATCATGCGTTCCTTGAGTGGACCGGGGTTCAAGCCCATGACTACTAAATATGATAAATATTTGTATTGACGATTTATTGTAAAATCTACTGATTTGGTTGTCGTGCCGAAGTATAAACAGAAAATTTATTTATTAGGGGTGGCCATATCTCCTACTGAAGGCCAACTCTTCCCTTTGTTCCATCTTTGGCAGTGATACATCTGTATCATGGCAGCCAGTGCTATGTTGCCATTTTTGAATAAAGTCCCTCTGTACCGTTTTATTTCCGTTGTTGTGTCGATGTTGTTTCACTCATCATTTCTGTACCTCATGAGGTTCCTTTGGAATGCTTTTCCCACATCCAGGGCGCATTATAGCCTTAGTTGCTAATGCCCCAATAAAACCCAAAAAAAAAAAAAAAAAAAATCCCACATCCAGGCCACTCCTACGAGAAGCTACAAGACTGGTCCTTAAGTTTTGCACACCAATGTTTAAAGTTTTCTGCTAAAATTTAAATATCATTTCTCATGAAGATATCACTGAAGAAGAGGAGAGATAGAAATGTATAATATTTATCTCTATTTCAAGGTAAAAAAAGGCCATAGAAAATATCAAGCATTAAAAGGCAGTTGATGTAGATCAAATTAGACATGAAACTTGTAGGGAAAATAATGTCACAGTGGTTACATTGCGTTGTGTATGTAAGCATGTGTATATACATGTACAATGAGTTTGCTTTGCATTATCAACACCTGCCTAATACGTTGTGGGCCACCTTTTGTTTGTAATACAGCCTGTATACACCTTGGCATGGACTCAACTTGTTTGCACTGTGTCCTGCAGTAGCACAACCCATGCATTGCACAGTGTGTCCAGTGATGCCTGCACATTGTCAGGTAGATGATCATAGCATCAATTGGCCTTTTCCAGTAAGTCTGGTTAAATAAAAAAAAAATTCAGATATCTTAGGAATGTCATAAACATAATGTCATTGTGCTATACTAGTTGCAAAATTTTAATATGGCAAATACATTGTGTACAGGAGGGATAGACTTGACAGAAGGGGAGGAGGGGTAATACTTACATTTGCCAAGCATAAATATATTAAAGATAAGCAAATCCAATAAATAACCAATACTGAATCAGGATGGTGTAACATAGATACTGGGAAAACAAAGATGATAGCCAGATTGCATTATAGGCCAAATGACTATGATGAGTTTAATGAACTCTTTACAGATAAACAGAATGGCAAGCAAATTAGAATATCTTATTATGGTGGACTTTAATTTTCTAGAGACTGACAGGAACTTGTGGATTGGTCACTCACCTAGTAATTAGGATTTCTGGATTTTCTGAATGACTTCTGCTTATGTCAGCATGTTAAAGAGATAAAACAAGAGAAAGGAATATTTTTGACCTGGTTATCAGTAAGAATCCATAATATATTTAAAGAAGTACCTACTGGTAAGGGAAAGGGGAGGATTTTTATTTTCACAAAGGGAATTCCTAGTTGTCATACATTCTTTTTGGTGGAACCAAATGGGAGCTTTAACAAATCCATATGCTAAATAGGAAATGTTTAAGGAAGATAATTCTTAAAGATATTAAGCTTTTTATATCAAAACTTATCAGCACCTTTGCTTTTCATCTGTTAGCTCACTCAGTTCACATTTCTGTATGACAAAAAAACCAGTGATATTAGTGATACAAAAGAAAGATACATGGAATTATTATAAATTATCCAATTTTAGGAAAGGTGTGGACTTGCTGGAAAGGATACAGAGGAGACCAGTGAGATTGGTTATTATTTAGACATTAGGCAGTTACTGTGGAGTTACCTGAGTAAGGTGTTTAAGGCCTTGAAAGGTTTGAGTAAACTATATATTAAAGGAATTTTTATGCTTGGCCATGAGATAACAAGGGGCCATAAACTTAAATCGAGAGCAAATAACTGTACACTGAATGTTCAAAAATTTTCATTTAGTAGAGTTGTTGACTGCTGGAATAAACTCAACTACTCTGTGAGGGTTGGAAGTTTATCTAAAGTTAACTTGACAGCAGTCTTGCCCCTGTTTTTAATAATCACAGTTGTGCAGCACCTCACAGGTACTCAACTTTGTTTATATAAACAATAAAACTAATAGTCACTTCCATTTTCAGTTCAGCAAACAGTTAGGAGCAAGAAAGTTCAAACTTATGCATGCATACAGATTAATACCAATCGAGACAAAAACACATGCACACACACACATATATATGCCGACCGGGCTAGCCGAGTGGGTAAAGTACCTGCCCGGCAACCCAAAGGTCGCGGGTTCGATTCCCGCCTCGGGCTTGGATCAAAGTACTGCAAAAACCTTGGGAGGTGCAATATGGCCCAGAGCAACCCCAGAGCAACGTATCAACTCTGCGGTACTACACTGACAGTGGTGGAGAATGAAAAGGACCTGGGGGTAATTGTGCAGGCAGATATGAAGTTCTCTGAGCAGTGCAGACGAGCTGCAAGAGTAGCGCATGGTGTCTTGTCAATGATATACAGGAATTTTTCTAGCAGGGATAAGGAGGTGATTATTCCCTTGTATAAGGCAATGGTAAGGCCACATCTTGAGTACTGTATACAGGTCTGGAGGCCTCATTTCAAGAAGGATGTAGAGCTGCTGGAACGGGTACAGAGAAGGGCAACAAGATTAGTAAATGGAACAAAGGGTTGCTCTTACGAAGAAAGGCTTAAGTTTTGCAAATTACAGAGTCTGGAGACTAGGCACCGGCGAGGTGATCTGATAGAGGTGTATAAGGCTTTGAATGGTTTGAGCATGCTCAATGCCAATGGGATTCTTCATCTTTCTCAGAATAATCACCTCAGAGGGCATAAATTCAAATTGAGGAAGGACGGATGTCGGATAGATGTGCGGAAATTTGCCTTTGGCCAGCGGGTGGTTGGTTGGTGGAACCAACTTCCATCACTTGTTGTTGAAGTTGATAGCCTAAACAAATTTAAAGCTCAACTGGACAGGTATTTCGAACGAACGGAGGGGTGAAATGGGAGTGGGTGTTTTTTTTTTTTTTTTTTTTTTTTTGGCTGATGCTGAATAAGCTTGCTTTCTTGCATCATATGCCTCTGCTAATGCTAATGCTAATGGCCACAGAAGCCGATGCGCCAACAACTACCAAATCAAAAAAAAAAAAAAAAAAAAAACACACACATATATATTTTATACAATAAGCATAAAACAAAAATTCTCTAATTTCTGTAGCATATGCATCAGCTAAATCAGCCAACATGGTAGTTCTGGTTTCAGAAAAAATTCATTATGGTTTTTATAGATGTATTATTTATGTGAGTGTTTCCAAAACTACTCAAATAAAAGCACTAAATCAAATGTTAATGCACAACAGTTATTTTGAAAAAGGACTTGGAAGGTCCCAGGCGGGCACTACCAGGTTAAGAACATACCTCAAGAGATTTGACAAATACTTGAAAGATAGGTAATGAAAGGAGGGAAGGTAACACTGGTTACTTTTATTTTATTATTTTTTTTAAATTAATTTTGAATTTGCTTTACATTCTGGCCTGTGCTATGTAAACTTTCTTCCTTGTATCATTTTGCTGAAATATCTCATAAAACTTATCAGCACCTTTGCTTTTCATCTGTTAGCTCACTCAGTTCACATTTCTGTAGTTAAAACTGTAGTAGTAGTAGTGAACTACTTGCGTTTTACTTTTTTTCTCTGTATTTCCATCATGTTCTCATTATTGTTTTCTTCTGAAATACTAGCAAATTCAGCTTCTTTAACATGCCTTCAGACCAGTGAAATGCTACCACCTCTTTTTGCCATTTCTGCCCAATCTCTTTCATGGTGAAAACTCTTGCTTCTTTAGCCACAACAGATATACCTGTAAAGAGAGAAAACAGGTTAACTTTATACTCTAATTTCAGTGATGTAAGTCAACATAGAAGACACATGTTTAAATCTGTTATATTCCCTGAATGAATACAAGTGAGTGAGTAATTTTTTTTGTCCAGTGTCCTTATGCTCCCATCACTTTTCTGTAAAATATATCTTAGTGCAGACATTTGATTCTGGAATCCTCTGTTTGGCCTAAAATGTGATTGTTGTTCCCTTTGGATTTTATAGTGAAATTCATCTAACTGATACATTCAGCATTATATCTCTTTTATTTATGTACACACACACACACACACACACAGGTATATGTGTGTGTTGGCTTTATGTTAGCAGCATCCCCTTATGTAGGAATGGAATGGTCGATATAAGATTGTAGTTCGTAAACATGGCAATCAGTTTTTTAGTGTCTGCAAGGAAGAATGAATTGGTGTTGAGATCTTTCTGACTTCAGGTGTGGGAATGAGATATACATGTACCAGTATCTTGCCATTAATAAAGTTGATAAATTTGAGATACTGGTTAAATCAAAAAATTCAGATATCTTAGCCAACAAGATGAAGTGTTTGCATTCTATAGTTTCATGAGTCTGTAGTGAAAGGCTCAACAGTGGATCAAAAAATTGCCAACATGTTGGTAACAACATCAGTTTTATCTCCTGTTAGACATACTGGTTCTGTCTACCTCTTCTTATTACAAAAAATGATCTTACCCATTTCCCTGATAAGAGAATCATCTCATAAAACTCCTTGTGAATCCCCTGAGACTTGAATAGGGAGTGTATCTCCTGGCAGGTCACTGGAAATTGAAATCCTTGACAAGTCCAAGTCCTCTTTTATCTCTAGGGCATCCACTCATTTCTTCAGTGGTTCAGTTTCATTTAGCAGTGCATAAGGTTTTGGATCAGTACACACAAGACAGTCATCAGTTGAAGGTTTGCCTACAAGATTGACCTTAGAATACGTGCTGCAAGATGTACAAGCAGTGAACTCATGGCCATTCCTGTCTTGAGTCATAAAATCTTCAGATGAAGTATTCATGTAGCAGTCATTGTTAAGGTAGGAATTTAACTTGAAGTATAACAGAATTAACTGTGAAAAATATTTTAGTAATTAAATTCCTATTTCAAAAATTTGTATTTTCCATGTGGTGCAAGGAAGTTCTATGCATTTGCTGCACCAACAAAATAAAAGCAATTAAAAAAAAAAAAAAAAAAACCTCTTACGTATTTCACTCATGTATGTACTGATATGGCTGAATTTTCCCAAACTGTCAGCCTCAGCCACCCACAGAGGTAACTTATTCCAGTGATTTACACGTCATTGGCTAAAAGAATACTTCCTGCAAACCACCACCCTTTACTGCTTTTTCTGTCAATTGAATTTGTCCCTTAGTTGTGGTGTCATTTATAACTGAAACTTTTTGTCTTAACTCATTTGACTATCACCTATCTAAGGTGCTTAGTTACAAACCTCTGTAGCTTTCATATTTGAAGTCTTTCCTCATATACACATCCTTTAGCTGATTTCACTAGGTACTCCACCTTTTTTTGGAGCTCCTGAAGAACCTTGATGTCTTTCTTTATGTGCAGTCCCAATACTTGGACACAGTGCCATAGGTGCAGTCTCGCTTGTTACTCATTTGGAGAGGTCTGGGTTCAATTCCCATGTATGGCAGGAAGAATTTCTAAAATCCTCTTTATTCAAGCTTGTTGTAGCCAGGGAAATTATTCTTGTAAGGATGAATAGCATTAGCAGTGGCAAATGTTGCAACAAAACAAGCTTATACAACATCAGCCAAAAAAAATCTCATGTTTCACCTGTTCATTCCTTCCAACTCATTGAATTTATTCCTTGAATTTATTTAAACTATTAACTTTCGTTACAACAGATGGAAGTTTGGTATTTAGTCCAGCAATCAACCACCCACTGGCTAATGGCAAACTTCCACCATCTATTCTGCAATATGCCTTCCTCAGTTTGAATTTGTGTCCCCATCATCTGTGTGGTCTCAGCAAGAGGAAGAATCCCATCAACACTGAGCTTGCTCAATCCATTCATCTTTAAACGCCTGAAACAAATCACCTTGAAGGTGCTTAGTCTCCAGATGCTTCACAGAACTGAAGCCTTTCTTGGTAAGAGGACCCCTTTGTTCCCCTTACCAATCTTGTTGCTCTTCTCTGTACTTGCTCAAGCAACTCTACATCTTCCTGAAATGAGGCCTCCAGACCTATACACAGTACTCAAGTACAAGACACAGTACTGACCATTGCCTTATACAAAGAGATAATCACCTCCTTTTCTCTACTAGCAAAATTCCTGTATATCATTGACAAGACCCCATGACCGGTTCTGGAAACCGTCTGCACTGCTCAGAAAATTTATCTAACTACACAATTACCAACAGATCCTTTTCATTCTCCACTTCCTTGAGTGTAGTACCACTTGGTTGGTACTTTACTCTGGGGTTACTGCTACTCATATGCAGTATTTTGCATTTGTCAGTGTTAAACTTTAGTTGCTACTTCTCAGCCCATCTGCCCAACTTTTCTAGATCCTGTTGTAGTAGCACACCTTTACTGTCATTAACAACCCTGCCACCTTTGTATCATCTGTCTACTTGGACATTAAGCCTGATATACTTTCATCAATGTCAATGATAAATATACAAAACAACAGTGAGCCCAACACCAAGCCCTTAGGGGACTCCGCTAATAACATTAGTACACGAAGTGCAGCGTCCATTGATTAACATTCTCTGTGTTCACTCTCTCACCAATTGTTTTATCCATTGTAGCAATTTGCCCTTAATGCCATACTGCTCCAATTTGTACAGTAGTCTTCCATGTGCAACAGTATGAAACGTTGTCCTGAAATCTAAGTATATTATATCAAAATTATTTTTTGAATCCAGTTCCTTTGTGACCACATCATAGTATCCAATCAAATTGGTCAGACAAGACTTCCCCTTGACAAACCCATGCTGTATCTGAATTATTACTGCTGTCTTGTCTAGATGATCTTGCAATGCTTCTTTAACCAGTGACTCCATTATTTTTCGTGGAACAGAAGTCAAACTAACAGGTCTGTGATTACTGTTGTCACCCTTCAATCTCCCCCTTTGTGAATTGGAGATAAATTTGCACATCTCCAGTCCAAGGGAGCCTCCCCTGATTCCAAGGATGCTATCATAATTATGGCTAAGAGTTTGCTTACATCATTTTCTGCCTCCTTCAATATAACTAGATAGATCCCATACTCCCCAGGTGGCTTCAACAATTCCTCATCCTCTTCGTTCAGTTATTACAAAATCATTTAGCTCCCTGTTACAGTTTAATAAGCTTCTATCCTCCACTTTCCTACAAAATTCCTCACATGTGAATGTTGATGCAAAATACTCAGTTTGTCAGTTATTTGAGCAGGATCATCAACAGTCGAACCATCGATATCAAGTGAACCAATCTGATTCATTCCCTTCCTTCCAGAGTTTATATAAGTAAAGAAGTCTGCTGTTTTTCTTTGCATCCTTTGCCAAAGCTTTCTCATAATCTGGCTTCATTTGCCTAACCTCCTTTGTGACTTGATTACAGAACTAACTTATATCTACCATAGGCTTCTGTGTCACCTGATAATTTATATGCATTCCATGTACTTTTTTTTCTCTGCCATTAGTTCATCTGGCATCCATTTGGTGGATGTCAGATGAACAATTATTCTGTCCTGAAAAACTCTGAAAAGCTATTCTGAGTCTTGCAATTCCTTTGCAATCTTGATGAAATCTATAAAGATGATGATAGTGTCTACAATATATTCAATAGAAACAACAGAATGCCTGAACGTAAATTATGAGAATTAAAATTTTAACAACCATGAAGTTGATGATGATGCTGTTTTAATGCCAGAAGTGACCAGCAGTTTGCTAACAATGAAAGATTAAGCAAAGAATTAGCTCTATGATAGAAAACCCAACAAGTATTTAAGACTTCACAAAAGATGTCGGAAACTCTGTATGAAAGGAAATAAATATATTTTGTGTGGAAAAAGTACAAGGAAATTATTTAGAACTGGTTTATAAATACTTAATTACAATCTGGCTAACAAGTGCTGAATCAGAAAGAGCATTTTCAGCAGCAGCATTTTGACCTGCATCAAAATTGGATGAAAATTAAATGATGAAAGCCTTGATGCTTTATGTTTATTAGGAACATATTTTGATGGCAACAGGGATTAAAATCCTTAAAAAATTCTTTAATAAAATATTGATTGTGATAGAAACCATGTAATAAACAAAATAAAATGCTTAAAAAATCATATTGAATTTGCTAGTAATGAAACAAAGATGATATTTATTGCTCGCTCTTCTTCTGTATACTTTTTTTTAAGGTTTTTTTTTTTTTTTCCCCCTCTACTCTATATACATATCTCTTTACAGGCACACCACATTCACAAGTCCTACATGACAATACAGCATTAAAACTACACTTTATGTATGAATTTTTTTTTCTCCATACAATTTGTATGAAAAAATAAATAAATAATTGCTGGATTTCTATTTGTTCGGGCTTGACAAATCTTACTAAAAAAAAATTTCAGGAAAATTCAGCCATTGGGAGTTGAGTTGTTGCATGCTGATGATGTTGAAGATAATAGGCACTTAACACACACACAGGGGCTCATCGTTACCTGAGGATAATTGGTTCCACTTAAAATGGGGACCAAATTTTCATACCCACATTACAATATACTGTACTTGTACAGTTCATAGTAAAAAATGGATTGAAAGAGCTTAAAAAAATGAGACAATTATTTTATTATAGTACATCACTCCTTTTTCTCGTCAATTTACCCTCAGAATAATGAATAATATTCTTTGCTCTGCTTTCGATATCTCCTTCATTATTTAGGATGGTGTGAGTTGTTTTGGGATCTCGAGGGAACACGCAATATCGATTACTCATTCTCCACTTCTTTTACAATGTATAACTTCTAATTTAATATCTAAATCATAACTTTTGCGTTGTATTTTTTTTTTCTTTTCGTGATGGTTTATCATCAGCACATCGATTTGAACACATGGTTAATAAAAAGAAAAAGAAAACTAAGAATTTACTTAACATAAAAATTATCGAAAATATCAGAAGCATCTACTACAAGCAACAGTAAACAAGAAACTGAGTGGGGGTGCTGCAACGTAAGTTGAAACAAAGTACGTAGATACCATTGTATATTTTTTATGTATTATTTGCAACCTCGTAACTGCCGGGACTCGGATAATGAATATTCGGATATTGGCGATCCCCTTTATATGTGAACGCACCTATGGGGGGTCAGAACATTTTAAAGTATAAATTTGATATTTTGCAGCACTGATAGTCATATACAAAAGCCAATTATTAAAATATAATAATAATAAATTATTAATATAGTTCTGCTCGCTGCATGGGGGTTGGCGTGCTTCGTCTACCCTATCATCTAAATCCCAATATGATACTTCAATAGTTTTTTCGTTATCGGGATCTTGTGAAGATCTTAAGTTACGTCTGAGCCATTTAACGGTTTGCTGAGTTTTGGCCTATTCTTCATCCTTATTAGCTACCTGCTTCCTGTTGTGTTTATTTTCCACTTGCTCCAACATCATTGAACTTATTCTCTGATTAGTTTGTAACCTTTCGACATGTTTCTCTATATATTTCTGTGCAGATTCCTGACGGCATCGTTTTCTCTCGGAATCAGTAATTGCAATCTAAGTTGCGGCATTGTGTTAATTACTATGTTAGTACTTATAATTAGCAAATCAAATGTCATGGATTCCAGACACACCTGTCGAAACACACTGATCGATATCTAATCAGGAAATAACTGTAATTATTTACCTGTGTATTTGTAGTGATGTAATTGCCTCGCCCACTTGTACCACATGACTTGCATCCCTTTGGTTAACCCACCATGTGACTTTCTCAAGGTTGAATAAATATCACCAGGAGGAAAACTTTTTTAATATATAGAAGATAATAAATTTCCAGTTTGGATACTATTCTGTTAATTACTATGTTAGTACGTATAATTAGCAAATCAAATGTCACGGGTTCCAGACACCTGTCAAAGCACACTGATCGATATCTTCTCATAATCTGGAACTGTTGAATTAATTAATGAAATGGTTCTTTAATGCTATAGAAACGTTCTCTTTTTATGTACTCATGTCATGAAAATATGTCTATCGGTTTCAAGAACTGTTTTGTAGTTATCAGTCTTGGTATTCACTATTTATATTCCTTTGATAGTAAGAAAAAAATAGAAAAACAGTACTTGTAATTTGAAAATTAGAAACCAAAACTTGGTTTTCTTGACACAGCAATTAGAGGTAAGGAATAGTGCTGACATCATATTCTTAGATTTCAGTAAAACTTTTGATACAGTCCCACATGAACAATTATTGTATAAATTGGAGTAGGAGTAGTGTGGCATTAGTAGCAAGTTACTATTATGGATAAAAGGATAGTTACATAGGAGACACAATAGTTGTAAATGCCAGTGATGGGCTTTTAGTGGAGTTTTAATTGGCCATTTATAACTATCCATAATCTCATTTATTACTATTTATTCAAAAGGTTTTCATGAGCTCCACAAGATTTGGTGCTTATCACCCCCCCCCCCCTTTATTCTTTTTATTATTCAAGTTTAATGTCTCAGTTCACTTATACAAAAGTGGACTCGGTAGTTAATGATAATAATCAGGGGCTTGCTACTGTAGCAAGACTTAGAGAAGTAGCATCTTCCACTGCCTTTTCTCAGCCCATCTGGGAAATTAAAGGTATCCTAGATTAACACCACTTGAGGAGCACCAAATCTAAGATAGTTGATAATGAAAAAGATTTCTATACAATCTGATATGAAGTTTCTTGAATGGTGTAGAAAGACTGTTAGGCAAGGTGATATATAGGAACTTTGCCAATAGGGAAAGAGATGTGATTATTCCATTATATAAAGCAATAGTTAGGGTGCATCTTGAATATTGAATACAAGCTTGGAGACCCCATTGTAGGAGAGATGTGTACAGAGAAGATGAGTTGGGCACAAAGGAGTATTCTGATCACAAGGGAATTTTTATAAGTTAGCATTTGGAAACCAGGCATCTGTGGAGTTGAGTGTGATAGAAATGCTTAAAGCCTTGAAAGGTTTGAGTAAACTAAGCATTAAGAATGTCTTTGCATACACTCATGTTACATACACAAGGAGACAATTTTCCTGTTAGTCAGGGATTGATTGACTATTAAAATTAACATTCACCTCTTGCAGAAGATGTAAGTTTATCTAAATTTAAGGAGGAATTGGAGAAATATTTGAAAGGGTAAATGGATTTTTTTCTCTTTTTGATATATTGCATAAGCATCATTTCCATTCATCTTTTTGTCAGTACTAATATTAACACTTATAGATTTGCTCCTTTGAATTTTAGAAAAATATAGTAGATTAAGGAAAATATAAAATTTCTGTAAAAATATTTGATATTTTTACAGAAATTTTTAGTGAGAATCTGAAATAAACATTGGAAATTGGTTTATGGCTAAACTTGGAGTGAAACAGGCTGTACCTTATTGCCATATTTTATAATTTTCATGAACCATTTGACAAAAGCATGTAAGTTACTAACAAAGTTTAGCACAAGAGTATATAAAAATTGGATCATTTATTATATGCGAATGATGTGTTGTTAAAATGATAGCTTGCAAGATCTTCAGTGAATATACAAGATAATGGTTATAAACAGTTTTATATTGATAATTTTAATATTTGTTACATACAAAGTAAGTTAAAAAGTTGAGAGCCAAGGAAATTTTAGAATGCAGGCAAAATAACTAAAAATTTAAAAAATTAGTGATTTGTATATCTATGATTAGCCTTCAATGAAAATGGAAGTAAACAACAGAATAAGTAAAATAAAAAGTGTAAAAAGGAGCAAATTAACACATTTGTTGCCACTTAAAGTGTGAGAGAACCCATTCAGCGTGCCATAATTTTTGGAAAATTGAAAAAAATCAACATTCCAATATTCCAAAAATTTGTACATAATGGTTTAAAATTAAAAGCTTGGAATTCTTTGCTAAAAGGAGCAGTTACTTTTGTACTGAGCTGTAAATCAGAACAAATCTTAAAATTTTATAAAAATTTATTCGTATACATAAACTGACATCAACACAAGCAAAGAACAAATAAAACTGTATGCAAAGTTTATAAACAAAAGCCAAGCATTGTTGCAGAGCATTCAATCAGCAATCTATATGCCAGTACTGAGTAGCTGTTAATTTCATGGACCTTTGCAGTTATGGCATAGTGCTTGGGTGCATTGTGGCACATCATGCCTAGTGTCGTTTTATGCATAGGGCTAAATGTGTTAAACAAAATCATTTGGAACAAAAGTGAAAACTAATCTTTATAATATAGTTTATGCACCTATTGCAATGTACTGAGCTAAGTAAACTGATCAAAAATTAAAATCTTCAGAAATTAGTTTTAAGAAAAATTAAGGAACTAACAGATGGAAAGACCATTTGTTACAAATGAGGAAATAAAAAGTGAAAATGAATAGTAAGGAAGGTGGATCTGCAGTAGCTTGCAAACCATGAGGGGAAAGAGGGCTTACTCTAACTGGAAATATAATAATAATATGAAGGATAAGGTAATGAAAGTTTGATTGTTCCAGAAAGACTTTTTTTTTTTTTTTTTAATGTCATGATGACCTGTATACTTACTGGTTATAATAATTTGAAGGATGATGATGGTCATCATCATCCCATTATATGAATTTTTCCCCTTCTTTAATCCTTTTGCAAGTGCAAACATATATTTATATGAAATTTCCAATTTGGGCTCAGTGATATGTTTGTTATATAACAGATTGAGATTGTCTTATAACTAGACAGGGATGTGGTGCCATCTATTACCTGTGTTTGTAAATAATTTTAGCTGTTTTTATATTTACGATAGTTTTGAAAATTGATGTAGGAGGGTGTGCAGCCTTTCAACAAGGTTCCAGACTATATGAGCTTACACAGCTGAAATTCCCCGGAATTTTGATCTACAAGTTGAAGCAATTGAATCAAGTAACTACTGGTTTTATTTATTTATTATTTTGATCTTGATTTTATTTTTAATGATAATCTCATTCTGATCTTCAGCTAAGAGTTGAGTAGGAAAAAAAGTAATATTTAAAAACATGTATTGGAATGTTTTTAAATATCAATTAAATATTTTCAATTTCTACAAACTTCCAAACAAATTTTCCCCAAAAACTCACACTTTGTGGTTTACATACTTTCCAGAAACCCATTCATGAATGGGTTAAATGCACTTATTAACAAAAGAAACAGATGTCTCAGCAAAGTCAGTGTCCTTTTGTGGTACTTTCCAAAATATTTCTCCAAATTAGTCAAAATAGTGCAGCATAAAAAATATATTTGTTTATTCCCTGTATTTATCATTCTTCATCGCTTTTATGTAATTATGTTCTTGCATGGAAATAGACAATTTTGCAGTATTAATAAAAATGCAGCCAATAATATAAGATCAGGAGATTGTCCAGTAAGTGCCATACAACTAAAACAGCCTACATTAATCCTAAATTATGCAATATAGATAAATAAAATCGCAAGACAAATTATTATAATCTTACAGGAACTGAAAAAAGTCAGTGTCTGTGTTACTGGTACTTAAGGCACCTTAGTGAGTTAGGTACATGTGACCTTACTAAGCAGTGAAGATATCCAGCAGCAACTGAATTTGGAGGAGACATTGATGAACTGAATATGATGATGAAGTTTCTTGTGGGAACTAGGTTCACATTCCTCTATATGAATGGTGTTTTTTTTTTTTGCAGCCGTTACTTGCGATTTTAACTCAAAACAGAATTCCCCTTCAGACACTTCAAGTGGGTCATATCCCAAGATTACTTTTGTTCATTCCTTGGGATAAGCTTAGTGTCTTGTGCAGAACAATGGTAACTGGAATGCCCTCAGTTGTGGTGGCTCAAAGGTGCCATTCTGAATGTTTGTCACTTAGTTTCTATTAGAATAGCTCCAGAATAGAGCTGCTTAACTGACTTAAGGAAACTTGCCAACCCTTCTGAATGAAGAAAGGTGATATTTTCCCTGTAGACTTTTTACTGGTGGAATGTATTGTTAGGAAGCATGGAATAAGTCCTGATACGTCTTTCCATTTTTACTGTTTGCTGCAGTGGTAGCATCAGTATTGCCATCATTGTATACTGGTAGGGACTATGTTGGATCCCCAGAAGAAAGATTTGTTTATTAAGATTCATCAAAATTTTTCTTTTTTCATTAACCAGACTCCCCACCTGCTATGGAACCCCAAAGGATGCCCGCCATAAATAAATGTGCTTGGGAGTGATATTCCAGGGCTATCAAAGCACCTTGCCCAAAACTGTGGCCAGCCTGAACCACGAGGGCAGGGTTGTGTCACTGACATAGTTAACACTTGCAGATGATCCCACTAGCCATTTAATCCTGGGCAAGCTATCCCAAGACTGAACCACGAGGGCGGGGTTGTGTCACTGACATAGTTAACACTTGCAGATGATCCCACTAGCCATTTAATCCTGGGCGAGCTATCCCAAGACTGAACCACGAGGGCGGGGTTGTGTCACTGACATAGTTAACACTTGCAGATGATCCCACTAGCCATTTAATCCTGAGCGAGCTATCCCAAGACTACTCATCTTGTTGAAGCAGGGGACAGTGCAGTGCAGTGTGGTGTGGTGAAGCAGCCCCACAACCACCAGCATATCCTTTTGCAAATTTCTCTAAGTTGCAATGCACAGCAGACACACTGGATTTCTGATGTGAACCTGAAACCTAGGCTGTGGCATTAGATCCCATTGATGCTAATCTGGAGGATTGGATCAGCAGTACCACTGGGAGGTTCCCCTCACCACATACAAGTATCCATGATGGTGGCTGCATCTTTTAAAAGAGGAGTCATGACATTTGTGACCAGCCAAGGTGTGAAAGGTTAAAAATTTGTATGCATTGAAGAAAAAATATTTTAGTTGAAATGATTCAAAAAGACAGGGCAATGATGCAAGTACTGCAATGTTCAAAGAGTATTAATCATTTTAAATATATTAGGTTATAGGTAAATTTACTACAGATAGGTGTGCAAGCTGTTAACAACAGAAATGAAATTCTTTAGACAGGATGTCTTCCAGGACCTGTTGCAGGAGGGCAGTAACTTTCAAGAAATTTTTTTAAAGGCCTGATAACCTGTGATAAGACCTGGATCTTCCATTATGATTCTTATTTTAAACAATCAGTCTGTGGATGGACACATCTGTCATTTACGGCCCCGAGTGCCAAGCCGATATTAGTGACCGCAGCATCTTTTCATAGTGATTATCTGGTACTTTTTACTGTAAATACATTTCTCCTGAGTTTTGCAAGTCCATTAGCTCTTGAGCATTATAATTAAATTGATCTTTCAAATTATATAACCCAGAAAGGAAAGTACCTTTCTTTAACCCCCTTTTTTATTTTTCGTTAATACTAACATTCTCTTTGCTTGGGTCACTAGGTGGCACTGCTCTTGCCTCCACGTGGCGAGGCTGGTAACCTGGGAGAAAAAGATTAATCTCCCAGGGCCAAAAAGCATCATGAGTAAATCAAACTCGGACTCATCTGGACTGCCAGATGCACCCCAGACATCAAAAAAGAAAGATAGTTCTATTGCGGGAACTTCAAAATTCCAGAAAACTGATCTATCCTACTCCATCTTTCCTGATCATGCACTCAACTGGTAAAAATGCAATTGGCAAACTCTCACCATTTAGAGTACAAAAGGAATTAGAAAGTAGAGCTGGAGTTCCTAAGTCTGTAAAAAGACTTAGGGCAGGAGATATTCTGGTCGAGACCTCTAATGGTAAACACTGAGCGGCTCTTGAATATTAATCCCTTTGCTGGATTACCAGTTACTGTGACACCCCATAGATCACTGAACACCTCTAAAGCAGTGATCTCTGACTGAGATTTAATAGACGTGTCCGAAGAGGAGATGCTTGAAGAACTTAAAGAAGAAGGAGTTATACAGGTCAAGAGAATTTCCACCAGAAAAGATGAAATTGTGTGTAGGAGTTCTGACTCCTACACTCAATTTCATTTTTACCTTTAATACACCACATTGCCCAGCATCCATTAAGGCTGGATATCTGATCTGTAATGTCAGACCATATATTCCAAACCCGCAACGGTGTTTCGGATGTCAGAAGTACGGACATTCCCAGACAGCTTGCCAGGGAACCCCTGCTTGTGCAAAGTGCTGGTCAGTTGAACACAACTGCGAAGCCTGTACTGCACACCAATCAATATGCCCAAACTGCAAAAAAAATCATCCTGCTTACGCTAGAACATGGGATCACTGGAAAACTGAGAAACTTATTCAGAAATATAAAACAAACCAGTCATAATGTGTCCTATCAAGAAGCAAAGCGAATCATCTCACCACCAACCCTTGCAAATAGATCTACGTATGCCCAAATCACCAAAAAATTCCAATCAACTGCATCACAAACTGAACTAATGGTACTCCCAAAAGAGTCTTTCTCGAACTACGTAAAAACACTGTACAGTGCAACTCAAACTCAGGCAGTCAATACACCAGTTTCTATACCAATTGAAAATCTCCACTCCCCAGACCAAGGACACAAAGAAAAACAAATCGTAACTTCTGTCACCAATAGGAAATGGATACTAAGGAAATACCCATAGATGACCCTGTCCTACACATTTTTGTTGAAGAAAACTTGGAAACAGAAAGGCCTTACTTTCCAAAGAAAGATAAAAACAAGAATGAAAAACAGAGAACCTCAGCACCATGAAAATGCTTGGAAAGTCTAACAAGAGATAAACAATGAACACAATAATTCAGTGGAATTGTCATGGTTTCTGAGCCAGTATTGATGACCTGTACGACCTTACCTCTAAATACACACCAATATGTCTCTGCCTTCAAGAGACGTATTTCAAGGCTCAAGACACACCAAAACTGTCTTGTTACAATATCTTTAGAAAAGATAGAACCGATCAAAATACTGCATGTGGTGGTGTAGCTGTTATAACAAACCCACATGTTCCTGTCAAACAGGTCTTACTGAACTTTTCCCCCTCGAGGCAATAGCGGTCCGTGTAGCTGCTGACATCCAAATTACAATCTGCTCCTTATATATTCCACCAAGCTTTTCCATCAAACAAAATGATCTAAACAACCTCATAGCTCAACTCCCCACACTTTTCCTCATTCTGGGAGATTTAAATGGTCATCACACACTATGGGGTAACAACAATATCGATCAAAGAGGAAAACTAATTGAAAAATGTTTAGACGATAACAACCTTCTCCTTCTAAATGATGGGTCACTTATATTCACCTTCCTTCCTTCTGGAACATATACTGCAATAGACTTGTCTATCTATTCAGCAACTTTGTATCCTACTCTAAAGTGGACGATAAACAATGATCCACTGCATAGTGATAATTTTCCCATTACAATTGAATTACTGAATAAGCCCTCTTATCATCTTACTAGAGTTCCACAGTGGCTCATTGATAAAAGCATACTGGGAGACGTATAAAAAATTAGCTAAACTGGACCCTGAAATTATCCAAAAATCCTCAACCAGGAAAGCGATTGAGTATATCACAAAAACTATATTACATGCAGCAGGAAAAGCTATACCAATGTATAGCTTTTCCTCCTCCTATAAAAAGGCCGCTTGGATTCACTTCACTTCACTTCACTTCAACCATCAATCAAGCAACTCCCACACAAAATTTGGAAAACAGTCGGGAAAATGAGTGGTAAATATCAAATGACACCTCTGCCTATCATGGAATGGAGAGGGCAGAACATTGCTGACCCTACCCAAATTGCCAATATGCTAGGGGAAACTTTTGCCAAAACATCAGCAACAGAAAGTTACATACCAGCCTTCAGAAGATTCAAAGCAAATTCAGAAAAACAAAAGTTAAACTTTTCTTCAAAACTAAGTTCTGAATCCTGCAGTTACTTCTTGATCTGTTAAATATACTCTACCTGGAAGATACATTCCCTAAACAATGGCATCATGCTACAGTCCTTGCCTTCCTTAAACCAGGTAAAGACCCAACATATCCCATTTACTATAGACCTATCGCCTTGACCAGTTGCCTTTGCAAAATTCTCAAAAAGGTGGTGAACCGTTGACTGATATGGTACCTTGAAAATTTCAATCTCTTACATTCTGCACAATTCGGCATTCGACAAAACAGATCAACAATAGATATACTACTAAGACTACAGAATTCCATTCGGAATACATTCCTTAGATCGGAACAACATGTAGTGGTTTGCTTTGACATCAGTAAGGCCTATGATTCCATGTGGAAGTATGAAATACTCTGCGAATTACATTGCCATGGACTTCGGGGCCATCTTCCGATTTTCATACGGAACTTCCTAGACAAGCGAACATTCCAGGTTTGATTTAAAACTTCGCTGTCCGAACTATTTTTGCAAGGAGGAGTTCCCCAGGGCTCTGTACTCAGTGCTACTCTTTATAATTGCAAATAAACACTGTTGCTGAACAACTTCCAAACACTATCAATAAGGCACTGTTTGTAGATGACCTTAGTATTTCTTGTCATGCGAAAAACATGAATACTATTGAGAGACAGTTAAAAGGGGCAATAAATAAGATCAGTACATGGGCACAAACCAATGTTTTTCAACTTTGTCCTCAAAAAACGTGCATCCATTTTTGCCGACAACATAAACTGCACCCACATCTGGAACTACAACTGAATAGACAACCAATAGCAGTTCAACCCAGCATATGATTCTTAGGAATCACCTTAGATCACAAATTTGCCTTCCTGGAATATATTAAAAGACTAAGAACATCCTGCCAACAAAAACTAAATATCATCCGGGTTCTCTCAGCAACAAAGTGGGGAGCTGATCACCTTACCTTATTACGGCTATACAGATCTTTAATAAGATCAAAACTTGACTATGGAGCACCAGTGTATAGCTCAGCAAGGCCTAGTGTCCTTCGCTGGCTTGATCCTCTCCATCATAGTGCAATCTATGATGGAATCTCTGGGAGCATATCGCACGTCTCCAATACATAGTCTATACGCCGAAGCTCATGAACCCCCTTTCTCTATCAGAAGGCAACAACTTATATTACACTATGCATATAAATTTAGATCTATGCCTGAACACCTAAATTGGGAATTACTTTTCACTCCCCAACACAGCAGGTTATACCATAACCGCCCTACTGCTAACGGACCGTTAGGTATAAGAATAAGACATCTTCTAGAAGAACTTAATCTGAGTTTTGATAATATCATAAATACCCCTCCACTACTCCTTGCTCTGTGGAGCATTACTCCACCTTCATGTGATAAAATACTTTCATAAATGGGATAAATCTGCATTGCATAAAGAAAACTTCTTGCAACTGTACCATGCAGTAGTGGAGCAGTTTCCAAACTTCGTTGTAGTTCATATAGATGGGTCAAAGAATGATGCCCACATTGGAGTCACCGCAGTTTTTCCGAACATAACATTGGCCTACCAACTGCCACATGAGTTCAGTATATTTTCTGCCAAACTAATGGCAATTCAGGTTGCACTGAAGCATATCGAATCCTCCAATATTGAAAACAGTATAATTTTCTCTGATTCTCTAAGTGCACTTCCAGCCCTGGAAAACAGCATGAGCATCACCAACCCAGTCGTGAAAGAAATAACAAACTCTTTATATACCTTATCTGAGCTTGGAAGAATCATACACTTCTGTTAGGTTCCAGGACATATGGCAATTCAAGGAAATGAATTAGCGGACAATGCCGCAAAAGTGACTAACTTACCACCTGATGACCAGTGGAGAATTCCACATCAAGATTATAGACGAATAATACAGGAAAAATGCATGTACCAGTGGCAATTAGCATGGGAAAACCAACTTTAAAATAAGCTTCAAAGTATCAAGCCAAATCTTGAGCACTGGCCTTCAATCTTCAGTCCAATTCGACAACAGGAGGTAATACTAGCTTGTCTGCGAATAGGTCACACTAATATTACTCATGGTTATCTTTTAAGAGGGGAGATTCACCCCCCAGTGTGATCACTGTAAAACAGTGCTTTCAGTGAAGCATATCCTTGTGGAATGCACAAAATTTGCAATAGAACGCCAGAATCTCTTCACTCCAGCCACAACAGAAGATCCACTAACGCTTACTTCACTTTTGGGCAATAAAACAAGTGTCTCAAAGATTTTTACCTTTTCAAAGTGATCAATGTATACCACCTCTTTTAGCTATTCAAAATCCAGTTTTCTGACTATTGATCCGTAAAGAAATAGCATACCCAGTGTGCTATTTCTTTACGGATCAATTCACCCCCAGTGTGATCACTGTAAAACAGTGCTTTCAGTGAAGCATATCCTTGTGGAATGCACAAAATTTGTGGAATGCGCACTATGGACATAGATGCCCATGCACCAAAAAAAATCCTCAAACAAACAATCTGTCATTTACAGTGAAGGAAAAACCTTTGAATTGACAGATTGTCACAAAAAATGACTGCCACAGTGTTTTAGGATAGAGAGAGAGAAAGAAAGCCCAATTTTAATTGCTTTTTAGAGAAATTTGAAGATGGATAGTAAATGGATGTTGACTAGTTGCAGTATGTATACAACTTGTTTGAAAGACAGGTGGTGAATACAGAAGCCAATTCAGAATAGTGCCCATGGAAATATCTACAAAAAAGGCATGCAGCAGAAACAGAACATCTCTGAGACAGAATGGAAAGACTTTGTAAGAGACAGATCATTAATTAACCTGACTACCTTCTTTTTAATGGAATCCAGAAACTTGAGAGAGATTTTGGGAGCACTATCCCCAGTGATGACCTATAGTGGCCTCGTGAGAGCCCATTGTTATTTTTTTTTTTTTTTTGAAGATTTGCGAGCCCATTGTTGAGATGATCACTTATTTTACAAATGAAATCATGAATGGATTTATTGAGTATCTAGAGCCGAAACTACGACAGGACGAGCAGGGCCCCATCTCCAGCATTTTAAGGGCACACTTGATCAGTTATGCATTTTAAAATTGCTTCATTTTTGATTTAATTAGTCGGACCTCTGTTCAACCAACTTCTTTAGAGTGATTTTTTTTTTTTTTTTTTTAATTCCTCTTGGTAATTACCAAGAGCAATTACATTTAAAATAGTTTCCGTTGAATGAAGAAAATTTCCGTATAACGAACAGATTATGAGAGACAACTTTGTATGCATTGTTCTCACCTCTGGCCTTTAGGCAATTTAGGTAATTAGAAAGTGCGAATTAAGGGTGAAAGGGATTACCGTTTCACAATATTAGTGTTGTTCCTAAAACCTATGCAGTCACATACTCAGAAGTCGTGCTAGTCAATATGCTTTCCATAGCCAGTCAGAGGATTAAAAAGATTCCCAACACGGATAATAGACTCTGGTCAACCAGTGTTGTGGTTCCCCTTTACTCTGACAAACAGGCATATGTTTTTCTGAGAAGTGAGTGGTCCAGGCCTTCCAGTCAATTTCCCCTGTCTATGTTTACATGGTCTCACAGTAGCTGAATATTCATGTAATTCCGACATATTGCACAGTATTCAAAGAACTAGTGACAGTAGCAGCGTAGGGGGGTGGATTGAGGCAACTAAGCTATATAAACTTTACGAAGGTAAAATGTTGGCAGATTTTGAAATTTTATCGAGGCTTTTACAGTGTAGAAAAAGTTCTAAAATATAATGGCATACAGGCAATAATTTAAAAAAAAAAAAAAAAACTGTATGCATTATATCACCAATCTCCTAAAACCCAGCACAAATTAGGGATGATTGATAAAGAACTTGATGTGGAAACTATAAAGATCATTCGTGTGTTCAGGCCACGATGAGCAGCTTGTAGCTTGTGGACGGCAGTTGCGGGTTGGAGGAATTATCCCGCTTTGTGCAAACGTTCTGAATCAGAAGTTAAATATTCCGGATTATTAAAACGACTTTTAAATCTGGAATTTCTTAACCATGTAGCACTAATTAGCATTAGTAGAGGCATTTGATGCAAGAAAGCAAGCTTATGTAGCATCAGCCAAAAAAAAAAAAATAAATAAATAAATAAATAACCACTTCCACTTCACCCCTCTGTTCGTTTGAAATACCTGTCCAGCTGAGCCTTAAACTTATTTAGGCTATCAACTTCCATGACAAGGGATGGAAGTCTGTTCCACCAACCAGCCAACCAACCACCCGCTGGCTAAAGGCAAATTTCCTCACGTCTATCCTACATCTGTCTTTCCTCAATTTGAATTTATGCCCTCTCAGGTGATTATTCTGAGCAAGAGGAAGAATCCCATCAGCATTGAGCATGCTCAAACCATTACCCTATCAAACCATACACCTCTATCAGATAACCTCGCTGGTGCCTGATGATGACATCCCTAATGATTGACATCCTGCAGGAGCTCTCTTACCTTTCAGAAGCTTTACAGATTCACTATGGTAAAAGCAGATAAATTAATTATTCGAACTATCAATGCTATTGCAAATTTGAAAAATTCTGAAGGAAATCACGAAACTAAAACAGAGAGCATGTTGAAATGGAAAGAATTTGAAGGAATCAAAATTGAAAGTAAGAACATATTTAAAAATTACCTTGTGACAAGTTATTAAATACATTGTTTTATCCTTAAAGGGTGGGCACCTCCATAGCCAGGTGGGAAGGAGCAGCAGTACGTAGCACACGCTTCTTGATTAGACCGGGGTTCGAGCCCGTCACCACCAAATACAGAGGATGTGGAAAGGTCGGAATGACCACTGCATATCCCGGAACAATATGGCCTTAGTTGCTAATGCTCCTTAAAACCAAATAACAAACAAACAACAAACATCCTTAAAGGATAAGTTATTAATGCAATAGAGCAATTTTAAATTAAATAAAGAAAATAATGATACCATTGACGATGAGGAATTAAAAGAAATTTTAAACTTGAAGCAACATACGCAGCTGTTAGGGGAACCTAACAATGGAATGTAGATGAAAAAAATAAATTGTTAACAAATACTTGTATTGTTGCAGTCATAAAACAAATACTTGTATTGTTACAATCATATTTACTGCAGTAGTAACTTCAGGAAGTGATTGTGATGTCATACTATTCAAAAATTCTAAAGAGTTAGAACTCCAGACACTATCATATCCAGGTATCATCATAATTGGAGGGAGGCATGACGACCAGGTTTTTAGAGGTTTTTTTTAGATAGGCCTCGGAACATTTTACACATACACTTATATGCATGTTTAAGGAAGTAATAAGCCCCATCTGTCCATGCCCCTGACTCAAGATATCATACCGCTCATGAAAAATGCGTCACGCACTCTAATCACATTACTAGTAGTGCGAGTGTGGGAAGTGCCTCTGGTGGAAGCCACAGATAATGTCACTTCTGTGACCGATCAAATTTACTTGGTAGAAAGTCGGAAAAACTGCAAGCCCATTGTTAAAATATTCACAGTTCACCACTGACTACCCCTGAAGTGAGAACAATGTTACATGGTACGGAAGATTTGTGATGTGTACAAAGTAGGCGTTTAGAAGAAAAGTAACAAAGAGGTTTTTTTTATTTTTTTTTTTTTATGTAAACTCCAAACACGAGAGGTATTAGAACCTATAGTACTTAGTACCATGCTTGGGTTGGAAATTGAGAAGACGAAAGAAGATATTTGTTGACATTGGACTTGAACTTCTGTAGACTGTAATTTTCAGGAAATATGTATGAAGGAAGGTTGTTCCAGAAAACGGCAGTTGAGTGAATAAATGAGGAATATGAAAAGTTAGTTCTGTGAGTTTCAAGTTGGACAGTAAATGGATGTTGGCTGGTGGCGGCACGTGTTCGGACTGTTTCGAAAGAGAGAGTGGGAATTATAGAAGCCAATTCAGAAGAACAGTGCCCATGGAAGTATCTGTAGAAGAGGCATGCAGCAGAAACAGTACGTCTATGAGACAGCGAGTGGAGAGACTCTGTTAGAGATGAATCATTAATTAACCTAACTGCCCTCTTCTGAATGGAATCAAGAAGCCTGAGAGAGGTATTGGGGGCACCACCTCAGATGTGGGAACAATATTCCATGGCAGGGCGGATTTGTGATTTATACAGAGTGAGCAGCTGTTTGGAAGAAAAGTAATGCCAAGAGCGAAAGAGAAAACCAAGTTTTTTAGATGCAGAGGAAGCAATATTTGTAATGTGCTTGTGCCAAGAGAGATTAGAAGTCAGGGTAATCCCAAAAGAGATATATCATTTTGCCTAGAAATTGGAGTGTCACTAAAGATAAGCATAGGAGCAGAAGAATCCTTTTTGCGAGATATAAGACAAGACTGAGTTTTAGAAGGATTCAAATCAACTAGGTTGTCTTTGCCCCACTGGAGAATTACCTGAAGATCGGCATTTAAGGAATTGGTAGCAGATTTTCGAGAAGTTGAAGCTGATTGAGCAGGGCAAGGTTTCTCAAAATGGAAAGTGGAATGCAATATGCAATCATCGGCAAAACTATGGATAGGATTTCTAGTCAATGGAAGGTCATTAATATACAAGAGGAAAAGAGTGGGGGAAAGAACTGAACCTTGGGAGACACTGGCATTAGTGGAGAAGTTAGAAGACAGAGCCATCTACCATCACCCTCAGTGAGTGATCAAAGAGAAAACTGGATAACCAATTACAAAAAAGAGTTGGCAAACCATAGGATGGAAGCTTGTTTAGAAGACCTTTATGCCAAACACAATCGAAAGCCTTTGAGATATCAAGAGCAACTACTTGTGTTTCACCGAACCTTTCCATTGAATTAGTCCAAAATGGGTAACATAAGCCAGAATATCACCAGTGGATCGACACTGACGGAATCCATACTGGCGATCGTTGATCAGACGGAAGGTTTCTAGGTAGTTTAAGAGTTGGTGGTTAATTGATTTCTCCATTACTTTAGAAAGAGTAGAAGTAATTGCAATGGGACGATAATTGGATGGGAGGGATTTGGCACCCTTTTTAGGAACTGGCTGGATATGAGCAAATTTCAAAGCAGAAGGGAAAAACACCTTTAAAATAAGAAAGTGAAGAAAGGTGGCAAAGAATAGGAGTAAGTTCAGGAGCACAGGTTTTGAGAACAAGTGGAGAAATACCATCGGGACCTGGAGCTTTCTTAGCATAAATTCGTCAAAATCCTTCTGATATCCTTTTGACGGAAGACCATAGGAGGCATTGAATGGAGCATGTTGGGAATGGTGGGAGGTGTTTAACCAAGATCATTAATACATGAGTTGGAAGAAAAATGGGATGCTAGCAGGTCAACTTTATCCTTGGCTGAAGTGACAACGGAACCATCTGGTTTGGACAGAGGTGGGAGCAGAGATGGGCAAAAGTTGCGGCCAATAGCTTTGGCAAGAGACCAGAATGCTCGGCTACCATTAGGGCAAGAAGCAAGTTTTCTACTCTTAGCCTGTTCAAACTCTAGTTTGGACTGATTAATAACTGCCTTACAATTGTTGCGAGCTTTGGTGTAGGCAGAAAATGAAACTGAAGAATTAGAAACAAGCCAATTACGATATGCAACGTTCTTCTCTTGAACAGCCTTAGCACATTTATTGGAAAACCAAGGTTTAGATAAAGGACGAGATTTTAAACTGGAGTGTGGGATAAAGGATTCCATTCCTGCAAGAATAATCTCACTGACTCGATCTGAGCAAACGTTGACATCAGAAGTTTTGAAACAGTAATCCAACCAAGTAAAAGAAGAAAAGAAATCTCGCAGGTCATCCCATTTTGCATTCTTGTAATGCCAAACAACACGAGGTTGGGAATAGCCATGAGATAAAGCCTCCATTGGAGAAGAGACACTCACCAAGTTGTGATCTGAAATGCCTAAAGAACTTCTCCCTTCGACCGTGTACTTAGAAGGGTTGTTTGTGAGAAAAAGATCAAACGTGTTGGCTAGGACAATCTGTACAAGGTCATTAGTAATTGCAAAAGCCTCAGCATTTCGACCAGCTGGGTCGGTGTGACTAGAAAACTGAAGCCAGGTGGAGTTGTGAACGTTAAAATCACCAAGGAAAATTACCTCACTGTTAGGAAAGTTGGACTGGAGATAGTCAAGTTGCAAAGAAAGGAAGTCAAAGAGCTCCAAGTGATTAGTGGAGTTGGGAGAACGGTAGAGACAACAGATGAATTTGATACAATGAGGTAGAGAGATTTTAAGCCAGAGAACATCAAAGAGAGGAGATTCCAAATGGCCAAGTCTCTGACAGGGAATATCAGAACGGACATATGCACAAGTACCACCTTTGAGGCGAAAGGAATCATACAGCGAATAATTTGGGCATCTGAGATGAGCAGTAGTTGAATCAACCGATAACTGATATTCTGTCAGAAAAAGTACATGGGGTTTGGCAGACTGCAAGTGGAAATGGACATCGTTGAGATTAGAATTGAGACCACGTATATTTGTGAAATGAATTAGGAAGTGCTTGGGAGGTTTAGATCTTTTCGCAGATAAGCTTGCTCTATTAGTTTGACAATTCATGGTGTATTCAATAGTAAGAAAAAGTGGGTGGGACATGCTGTATGAAGTAATGAAATTTTTGGATATTGCATATATATGGTAAGAATATGCCCAGATTCTTGACATAACGTGGCCTCGACAATGCTCTCCACATACACACTGCTCGGACTCCCTCCAGTCACTATCTGGCAGAATAGAGGTAACAAGATTATACACTAGCTGATCCGGAAGCCTCCTAGACAGAGTTACCAATGGGTTCGGTCCGGTGTACTCACTAGCGGCCGGCCTGCGAACACCGTTTTAGAGCTGTACTCTCGAAATGTAAGGAATATTGGATCTCGCTGTGATGTTCATCATAACCTCAAAAGTCATCAATCATACTGCATGATGGAAGAGATAGGGAAGGGTTGACCGGAACTTAGCTCTAGAGACTAAACCTGGGTTCCACCACTTCAAGCCTTCAATAAGCATGGTGGTGGTATTGCGTCGGTTGATGAGAGTCATCTACCACCTAGTAAGCGTGAAGAAAAAACAGTTTTTTGGATGCAGAAAAGGAAATATTTCAGATGTGCCTATGCCAAGAGAGAAGTTAGAGTAATTCCTGGTAGAGATATGTGATCCTTATTAGAAATCTGAGTGTCATCGAAGATAAGCATAGGAGCAGTAGAATTTTTTTTTTTTTTTTGTGAGATGTAAGAGAGGATCGAATTTTAGAAGGCTTTGCTCTATTGGATAAATCTCTGGAGATCAGTGTTTAAGGATTGGTGGTAGATATTCAAGAAGTTGAAGATGTGTTGAGGTCTGGATGGAGGTCATTAAATATAAGAGGAAAAGACTGGGAGAAAGAACTGAACCCTGCAGAACACCAGCATTAGTGGAGAAGTTAGAAGACATGAGCCATCATCCACAGTGAGTCAGAGATCTCATGGATTGCAGAAAACATCAGCAATCCATAAGATGGGAGCGTATTTAGAAGGCCTTTATGCCAAAGATGATCAAAAGCCTTAGAAATGTCAACAGAAACTGCTTGAGTTTCAAACTTTTCCATTGAATTTATCCATAAGTGGGTAACTTTAGTGAAAATATCAACAGTAGATTGATACTAACAGAATCCGTATTGGTGGTCATTGATCAGGTGGAAGATTTCGCAATAGACAGTTTAGGATTTGGCAGTTAATGGATTTCTTTCTTACTATGGAAAGAGTAGAGGTAAGTGCAATTAAATGATAATTGAGTAAATTTCCAAGCAAAAGGAAAATCCCTTGTAGAATAAAGTGTAGAAAGGCGGTACAGAACAGGAGTAAGCTCGGGAGCACAGGTTTTAAGAACAAGTGGAGAAATACTATTGATTCTTTATTTTCCATTGCATCAGTGATTGCCGTCTGCTAAGAATCATTGGAAAAGTGTACAAATGGTCTTCGTAGTAAACATTGGGAAACTCTTCCACTGATGTGTTGCTGTCTTGGCATCAAAACTGCTCAAAATTCTTCCGTCATCCTTTTGATGGAAGACCACAGTAGGCATTGAATTGGGTGTACTGGAAATGATGGTTTACCAAGCTCATCAATATAAAAATTAAAAGAAAAGTAGGATGCCAGTAAATCAGCTTTATCTTTAGCTGAGGGAGCAATACAGTCATCAGGTGTTAGTGCACATGTTCAAAAATTGTGGACAATAGCTTTGGAAAGAGGCCAGAATGCTCAGCTACCATTTGGACAAGAAGAGTGTATTCTACTTATGGCCTGTAAATAAAATTCAATTTTGTGCCTGTTTTCTTTATACTTCTATTGGCCAAAGAGGCATTACATGTGGATTAACCCATGTACTGTTATTCTAATCCTTCCTTTCTATTTATTTGAATTTTTTTTTTTTTCAAATAAACTTTGGAAACATTGACACTTTGGAAAATAAAGACGTGGAACAGGTTGTTCCACGTCTTTATTTACCAAAGTGTCAATGAAGATTTTCATACCCTTTTACTTTGCTTTTGTTGCTGTTTCATATTTAAAAAATAATAATTTTTCAACAACTCTGGTTGCTGTTTCCACCAAGAATCACCAGAACAGTGTACAAATGGCCTTCATAGTAAACATTGGGAAATTCTGCCGCTGATTCAGCTCACCTGGTCAATTACATGACAATCATTGAAGGCCTCCGTAGCCGAGTGGGCAGGAGCGGGAGTGCAGTAGCACACGCTCTTTGAGTAGACCGGGGTTCAAGCCCCTGACTGCTGAATACGGTCGATCTGCCAACCCGCACTGGACCAGCGTGGCAGATTATGGTCCATTTTCCCTCAGCATGAATTGTTGAGGAGGCTTCCACCCTGCAGTGGGTTGATAATGGCTGCACTTTACTTTTTTTTACATTGTGTGATATTTCTCTCTATTCACCTATTACTGATGTTTAATCATTAATTATTACTGACAGCTACTGTTGATCAAATTTTACCTCATGCATAGTATAAGGATAGAAAAATGGATGTTAATTTGTGTATGTGTTTCACTGTAGGGTATTTGTGAAACATTTTTAAGGTCACTTAGCAGAATTTGTTAAATTGGCAATATAAATAGTGTTTCTAAATGGACATCAGCAAAATAAAGCTCAAAATTAAGCTTTGAAGCTATTCCAAAGATCATTAGCATTAATAAAGGCACATGATGTAAGAAAGCAAGCTTATATAGCAACTGCCAAAAAAAAAAAAACCTTGTTTCACCCATCCACTCACTCCAAATGTTTCTTTAGTTCTGCCTTGAATCTATTTAAGCTATCAACTTCTACAACAGATGGAAGTTTGGTCCAGCAATCAACCACCCGCTGACTAAAGGCAAACTTCCGCGCATCTATCCTACAACTGTCTCTCCTCAATTTGAATTTATGCCCTCTCAGGCGATTATTCTGAGCAAGGGGAAGAATCCCATCAGCATTGAGCATGCTCAAACCATTCAAGGCTTTATACACCTCAATCAGATCACCTCTCAGGTGCCTAGTCTCCAGACACTGTAATTTGCAAAATTTAAGCCTTTCTTCATAAGCGCAACCCTTTGTTCCATTCACTAATCTTGTTGCCCTTCTCTGTACTCATTCCAACAGCTCTATATCCTTCTTAAAATGAGGCTTCCAGACCTGTATACAGTACTCAAGGTGTGGCCTGACCATTGCCTTATACAAGGGGATAATCACCTCCTTATCCCTGCTAGAAAAATTCCTGTATATCGTTGACAAGACACCATGAGCTACTCTTGCAAACTGTCTGCACTGCTCAGAAAACTTCATATCTGCCTGCACAATTACCCCCAGGTCCTTTTCACTGTCTACCGCTGTCAGTGTAGTACCACACAATTGATACGTTACTCTGGGGTTATTGCTTCCCATATGCAGTACTTTTCATTTGTAAATGTTAAACTTCAGTTTCCACCTCTCAGACCATCTGCTCAACTTTTCTGGATCCTGTTGCAGCAGCATATTGTCATTAGTGTCATTAACAACCCTGATATACCATCATCAATATCATTAATAAATACAGAAAACAACAATGGATCCAACACTGAACCCTGGGGGGGGGTTCAGTAGTTGTGGTAGATATCCTACCACAACTAATCCCATAGTATTTAACTGTGCATGCCAAAGCACACTATTTTCAGAATCAAAAGGAATCGATCTGCTTTACATCTCTGTTCCCCACTAAGTCAGCACTAAAGTGGTCTGGAAAATGAAGGGAAAATACACCATTGCAGATTCACTGTAATAGCTAATATTTGTGGGAAAGCAAATGGTCTTTAAACAGAAAAATGAAAACATAACAAAATATTTCTTGAATTGCAGTTTCCAGGCACCATAAGACAAATGTCCTTGCCTTTGCTAAACCAGGAAAGGATTTTAAAACTTCCTGTTAATTGTTAACCTGTTGTACTGACTAGCTCTTTGTGCAAAATCCTCGAGTGAGTGGTCAATATTTGTCTTATTTGGTATTTAAAAGAAAATGACTTCTTCTAGAGTATGCATTGCAGCTTCCAAAGAAATAGGGCTGCCTTGGATCATGTAATTAGACTGAAACATCCATCCATCCATCTGAGATGCTTTCCTAAAATGAGAACATCTGGTGTAAGTTTTCTTAAATTTATCTTTATCTTTTTTTAAATGGAAAATGCATATAACAAAAATTGGAAATTTCATATTTTAAAAGACCTTTGTACCCTTGGTCTTGGTGGTCACCTCCTCGTTATTAAAACTCTTTATCTTGTCAGTCTTTCCAGTTAGTGGGATACTTCCTCTCTTTGTCCTTTGTACCACAAGGAACAGTTTTACATACTACTCTTTTTTTTTTTTTTTTAAACAAAGGGAATTCCATCAGAACAACTTCCAACTGTAAACAGTGCCCTCTATGTTGATGACTTTAGTGCATTTCTCCAGTTATACAGCATGATCATCATTGCAACAAGTCACTGATCACCTCAACTTCTGGGGCATAGGAGTTGATGCAATCAATGGTTTTTGGCCAATACAAGCCAATGGAACTGTTTGCTACATTTTTGTTGTAAGCTTGATCTTCATCCTGAACCTGAATTTAAGCTTGCAAAAATGCCTCAATTACATTCCAGTAGTACCAGACACAAAATTCTTGGGGCTTGTATTTGAGCTTTCTTCACATCTGTCAAATCCATTCAACCCATCTGCATGAGAGGATTCAATATCCTCCATGCTCTTTCCTCTACTTTAGTGCAGACTAATACATCTCTCTTATGCTTTTGATATTTTTTTTTTGAACTAGATTATTGGTCCTTGGTAGTATATGCATCTGCCAGAAAGAGTGTACTTCAGTTGCTGGATCCCATCCACCATCAGGTGATCTGTATTGATACTGGGAGCATTTCAAACATCTCTTACTACTCAAAGCATGTATATGGAAGCAAATGAACCCTCATTATCACTTTGGCAGAAATGGGTGTCTCTGCAGTTTGCTTTAGAACTGAAAACTTTGCCAGCCCATTCTATGCAGATATCCATTTTTGAGCCACAGGAGGAAAACTTGTATAACACCTGTCAGATTGCCAGTCATCCTTTTGATATTCATTTCAAAGACCTACTTTGAAATTTACATATCATAGTAGACAATTGCCCATTTGCCAAAGCCTTGGTAGACCCTTCTCTCTTGGCATGTTTGCCTTCTGACATGTGACTTTTTGCAAACTGGGTGAAATCTGATGCTCTCTGCCTTCTTTGGCTCTGTTTGCATGTTAAGCTGAACATTGACATAATTGCCAGTATACACAGATGGCTCAAAGTCAATCTGCACTGAATCTTCTGCTGTCTTTCCAGACACTACTACATTAGTAGATTTTCCCTGAATGCAGCATATACACTGATGAGCTGCATGCTGTAAAGTTATCCTTGGATCACAAACTTGCCAATACCATTGTTTTGTTGGAAATTGGCAGGACTTAATTTTTCGTAACACTTTGCTTCCAACTATATGAGTTAATTCATGAAATTAAAACCTTAGTATTTCTAAATTGCCTAGAAAAAAATAGTTTTTTTTTTTTATATTTTGGTTCATCATTATGTGAACTAAAAACGTTTCCACGATCCATGCTAATAATTGTTCCTGTCAGAAAATATCAAGTACAGAATTTCTGTCACTGAAAGTGAAAAGTTAAAAATAATGCTGTTAAAAGGTAGGCTCTACTAGTATGGTAATATAAGCATTAACAAGTGGTGTGAGGCTGTTGCTTCAAATTACACTGAATGTAATTTGAAACAACAGCCTTCGTTATGAAATATAATGAAGTAATTAAATTATTTTTTGTATCCCGTATAAAAAATAATTTTTCTTTTTAAATCTAATTATGTTATTGTTTTCGTGCATATAAAGGTTAACATAAAATAAACTGCATTTCTGTGTGTAAAGAATATGGTTTCTAGCCTTAAAGCATTTGTTTGCTCATTTATTTATTTATAGAACTTAATCATCATACAGAATAGAAATAAATATTTTTTTGTGTGATATTTGCAGTAATAGTAAAAGATGTATAAAGTTTAGCAAACAGTGAAATTTATAAATCCAAATGAAATTATGATTAAAATTAGCAGGGTATTGTTTTCCTTTGGAACTTTTAATAGAAATTAATTAGCAAATTGAAGAATAAAAAGTTAATATGATGAGGAATTAAAAAATGAAAACATAAATTAATGTGGAGAACCCTGAAATAGAATTGCAATAACAAATGAGAGATGAGCTGATAAAAGATTAAAATTATTTTTATAAATAAAAATTTCATTGAGTTTCTGTTTTTTAAATAAAATGAATGTTTTGAAGAAAAAAAAGTTGCCTAATTTATGTATAAATTAAACAAGAGGAACTTAAATCCCACTTTGGTCCACACAACAGAAACCAGAAAATATTGATATGTTCAACAGAGAATAGTAGTATTAATCTAGATTCTGAATGAAATAACATAAGCACTGATTAACATGGGCCTTCAGATAGTAGAGTGAGGTTTCTTTTCTAATGTGTTAATTTCCCTAAATTTACTGTGCTGATTTCTCAAAGCATCTGTGTGTGTCATTTGAGGAAAGATATTTTCCTTATTTTGATAAATTAAATAAAAATTTTAAAATAACAGTTTGTGTATGCAGACACTCCCTGACTTATGTAAGGGTTCTGTTCCAGAAACTCATCTGTAATTTGAAATTTTATGTTATTCGGAAACCACCCAAAATGTGTATATAAAAGTAAACATACATATGCAATTTAAAAAATCACATTATTTATATCTTACAGCATTTTTATATTACAATTACATACTCATAATATATACACTAGAATATTATTTAAAAAAACAAAACTTTTAAAAGTATGTGTGCATAACTTATTTTTGTGTAGGGGGTTATATATGACACTGAAGTTAGATGGAGGAGGATGGGATAGAAGAGAGAGCTGTCATGTCGTCAATATCAGACTCCTCTTCCGGCTCTAAAATAGCTGAAGAAGTGGAAGGCCCATAGCAGCATGGTGCTGAAGTTGGAGTCAGAGAACCTGCAAGTTGAGGCAATCACTCAATCTTTCTCACAAATTTATGTAGGGGGGGGGGTTTGAATGAATAGCTTCTTTTTCTCACAGTAGACTTTAAAGGTGCAGAACTTTTTGCATGTTTTTTATTCATTCTTTATTTTTCACTATTGTATTCACAGTGGATATTCTCAGTCTTAAAACATGTGAAATGGGCTTCATTGTTTTTTCACCTTCATACGTTTTCACAGTTTCAAATTTTTTGCTCTAACTTATGCCCTTTTTCAAAACGCCATCATTGCCAGGTCCCCTTGCATGCTTTCCTGCCATACTGATTGAGGTAACATGCAATAATAAAAAAGACAGAAACAGTTATCTGCGAGGCAGAGCAATAATATGAATAATGAGCTGTAAAAATCAGATGCAATAAGAAATAATTTAACAAGAAGCTCCCATTCTAGTTACAAGTAGTTGCAGGTCATGTGATAAGTTGTAATGACCTATGTACAGAGGCAATGTTATTGTATGACGTCCCTGGGAAAGTTCCCACTAGAGACCAGGCTTTAGGTATCTTTGAAGTTGCCAATTAAAGATGATTTCCGTGCAGGATTTTTTTTTTTACCAGAAGAAGTTAAAGAATTGGCAGTAAATATTCGAGAAGTTGAAGGTGATTATGCAGGGCAAGGTTTCTCAAAGTGGAATGCAATGTGCTGTCATCAACAAATTGTAAATCCTATAGATAGGATTTCTGATCAATGGAAGAAGGTCATTAATATACAAACGGAAAAGAGTGGGAGAAAGAACTGAACCTCAGGGAACACCAGTATTCGTGGAGAAGTTAGAAGATAGAGAGCCATCTACCATCACCCACAGTGAGCGGTCAGAGAGAAAACTGGGTACACACTTACAAAAAACAGTTGGCAAAACCATAAAGTGGAATCTTATTTAGAAGGCCTTTATGCCAAACACAATTAAGTCTTTGAAATGTTAAGAGCAACCTCTTGAGTTTCAGCAAACTTTTCCATTGAATTGTCCATAGATGGGTAACATTAACCAGAATACTGACACTGACAGAATCCATAATGGCAATCATTGATCAGATAGAAGGTTTCTAGAAAGAGTTGATGGTTAATTGATTTCTCATCCCACTCAGTGGGATGATAATTGGATGGGAGGAATTTGTCACCCTTTGTTATATAACACTGATGCAAATTTCCAAGAAATAACAATCTTAGCATCAAGATTGTTATTTTGCCCCTCCATTCATTCCAAATGTTTGTCTAGTTCTGCCTTGAATTTATTTAAGCTGTCAACTTCCACACCAACAGGTGGAAGTGTGTTCCAGCAATCAACCACCCGCTGGCTAAAGGCAAATTTCCACACATTTATTCTACAACTGCCTTTCCTCAATTTGAATATATGTTCCCTCAGGTGATTAATCTGGGCAAGAGGAAGAACTCCATCAGCATTGAACTTGCTCAAACTATTCAAAGCCTTATACACCTCACTCAGATCACCTCGCAGGTACCTAGTCTCCAGACACTGCAATTTGCAGAACTTCAGCCTTTCTTCATAAGAGCAACCCTTTATTTCGTTCACCAATCTCATTGCCCTTCTCTGTACTTGTTCCAGCAGCTCTACATCCTTCCTAAAATGAGACCTTTATATAGTATTCAAAGTGTGGCCTGACCATTGCCTTATACAAGATTATATCCCGCTAGAAAAATTCCTGTATATTATTGACAAGACACCATGAGCTACTCTTGCAGACTGTCTGCACTGCTCAGAAAACTTCATATCTGACTGCACAATTACCTACAGGTTTTTTTCATTCTCCACTGTCCTGAGTGTAGTACCACACAGTTGATACATTACTCTGGGTTTACTGCTACCTGTATGCAGTACTTTGCATTTGTCAATGTTAAACTTCAGTTGCAACCTTTCAGCCCATCTACTCAACTTTTCTAGATCCTGCTGCAGTAGCATACTGTCATTAGTGTCATTAACACTAATGACAGTATGCTACAACCTTGCAAACCTTCATATCATCTGCAAACTTGGACATTAAGCCTGATGTACCTTCATCAATATCTGTAATTAATAAATACAGTAAACAACAATGGTCCTAGTACCTTGGGGGACTCCACTAATAAAATTAGTCCACAAAGAGCAGTCCATAGAATACCACTCTCTGTCTTCTCCCACTCAACCAAGAACATGAAGCAAGTTTTCTACCCTTAGCTTGTTTTAAATCTGATTTGGAATGATTAATAACTGCTTTACAAATGTTACAAGCTTTGGTGTAGGCAGAAAATGAACCTGGATAATTGGATACAAGCCAATTGTGATATGCAGTATTCTTATCGTAAACAGCCTTAGCATATTTATTGGAAAACCAAGGTTTACATTTTAAGATGGAATAAAGGATTTCATGCCTGCAAGAATTATTTCACTGACACAGTCTGAGCAAATATTGACATCAGAAGATTTGAAACAGTAATCCGACCAGGAAAAGAAGAAAAGAAATCTCGTATGTCTTCCCATTTTGCATCCTTGTAATATTAAACAACACGAGGTTGAGAATAGTCAGGAGAGAGAGGCTCTTTGGGGAAGAGACCATAACCAATTTGTGATCTGAGTTGCCTAGAGGACTACTCACCTCTACCCCGTGTACTTGGAAGGGTTTTTGAGAAAAAGATCAAGTGTGTGTGGTTAGAATTGTCTGGTATTCTAGTAGGTATATGAACATTGTGTGAGATCATTAGTAGTTGCAAAATCTTCGGCATCTTGACCAGCTAGGTCCATTTGACTAGGAAACAGAAGCCAGCTGGAGTTGTGAACATTAAAATCACAATTAAAATATCTTGCTGTTAGGAAATTTGTATTGACGATAGTCAAGTTTCAGACAGAGGAAGTCAGAGTTCCAAGTAATTAGTGGAGTTGGAAGAACGATACAGGAAACAGATGAATTTGACAGAATGAGGTAGAGATATCTTAAGCCAAAGAAGATTGAAGTAGAGGTTCCAAATCACTAAGTCTCTAAAAGGGAATATTTGTAACCAACATATGCACAAGCACCTTTGCAGCGAATAATTCTGACAACTGAGATGGCAGTCGTTGAATCAACCGATAACTGGGATTCTGCAGAAAAAGTACACTGGGTTTGGCAGACTGTAAGTGGAAAGGGACATCATTGAGATTAGAACTGAGACTACGTATATTTGTGAAATGAACAAGGAAGTATTTGGGGGAGGTAAATCTTTTCGCAGATAAGTTTGATGTTTTTGGTAGTAAGAAAAGGTGAGGAGTAGATGCTATGTGAAGTAATGAAATTTTTTGATTATGGTATACACACAGCAAGAATATACCCAACTCCTGGACATAACATGGCCTCGACGATGCCCCCCCCCACATATGCACTACTAGGACTTCCTCCATCACTATCTGGCAGAGTAGAGGCAACAAAAAAAAAAAAAGATTGTACACTATCTGATCTGGAAGCCTCCTAGAGAATTGCCAATAGGTTTGTTCTAGTGGACTATCCAGTGGTCAGTCTGTGAACACCATTTTAGAGGATTGGATCTTGGAACTTTAGGAAGAGTGGATCTTGCGTGATGCCCATCATAACCTTAAAAGACATCATTCATACTACATGATGGAAGAGTGGTGGGAGTTGCAGAGCTTTGCTCTGTAGACTAAACTCAGGTTTCACCACTTCAAGCTTCCAATAAGCAAAGTGATAGTATTGCACTGATTGATGAAAGTCGTCTTCCACCTAGTATTGCCTGGTAACACAGAGGGATGGCATTCCTCCGTGTGGTGTGGGCATCGCAACTCAACCCTGCTTACTTTGGCTCACACCTGGGCAGTCACCTCCAGTAAGCTAGGTGCCCTATTTCAGGACTTGCACATGGGGGTTATACCCATAGTTACTACTGTCCCACCATCGTGAAGGTGCTAGCAGAGGATTTGGCTGTCACAGACTGACTGGACTTCGCTGAAATTAGGTCCACTTGACTTGAGTTTCACCTGAATATCAGTTCCATCAGTGTTTTACACTTCCATGTAGCAAGTTTAGCTTCGCATATCTGAGAGAATGTCTGTGACAGCTTCAAGGTTTAATTTTTAGATATCATTTTTGGTGCTCTGTTTCATCATTTTATATATATAATTTTTGCTTTTATTTTGTAAGGAAATCTGCTCCAAAGAAGGCAATAAAGAATGTTTGGAATGCTATTTTTTTGTTGAAATCTGATAGGGAAGTTAATTCTAAGTGTAATGAAAAAGATGTCCCCCTGATTCCAGACAGCATTATGAAATCAGATTGAACCCTTAACCACATCCATCTCCAAGATTTCCTTCTCTTCTATCCAGGAATAAAGGTAAATTTTGGTAATCCTTTAGATTTATTATTATTTTTTTTATTTTTACAGTAGAACTTCTGGAGTGAATCAAGAGTTGGACTACTGTTTTAAACAAATTTTCTCAGGGAATATCTTCCAAGATGAAAATAATTGGGAATATGGATTGGTCTCATCTGAAATTTTTGTGACCTTGTATTCATATTATAAGGAGTTGCACAGGAGGCAAAAATGTTGTTCGAGAAAGCCTATTCTTTATCTACTCTTTTCACAGGTAACAAGCAAACATATTCCCCGGCTTCAAATGGAAATTTTATATTTAATGGTGAACTGATGAAAAATACCATCTCATCCTACCCCAAAACCAAGAAAAATTTAGAATTGTAAGAATATTTAGTCAAGTTCACCTGTGTTCTCTAGCATGACATGCATATGCTCCTGGCAGCTTGTTGTGATGGATGTGTATTATTTGTGAGGACTAAGCTAGGACTCTGAAGACTTAATGAAAGATTTGATATAAAATTCTTATACATTGATGGATATGCACTATTGTCAAAAAGATCCCTTGCATCAGATGGATGTGGATACATTTGTGGTAAAATTTTCTTGACAATTTTCACAAAAGTTCCAATGGTATTGTTATGTTTATTGAATAGCTGTTGCTGTTCAAAACATGAATAAATTTAGCAGGTTTAGTAGAAGCCCATTTGAACTATTGAGCTGATTTTGTGCAAAGTTATTTTTAGTATCACTATATGCATGTCTTTGTTTCACCAAGCTGATGAAATCATTTACAGACAATCTTCTGCATTTCACTTTCTGACTACAATTGGTAACCTAAAGATAAGGATATGCCAAGTGTAGTTAGTTGTAGAGATAAAGATCCCTTGGGGAGAGAGAGAGAGAGAGAGAGAGATGCCTGTCATATTTCTTCTAATGTCTTGTTGGGTTCACCATAGGCGATAAGCATTTTTATTAAAGCACGATGATTTCACCAGCAAACTGGTGTGCACATTTGTAAGTAATAGTCCTGCACGAACTGTTGCAGTGTTTCTCCATTTTGCCAAATTACCAGAAACTCATAAAGTTTCTTAAAGTCCAAAAGTAAGAATTCTTGTTGATTGATTAAGGTTTTAAGCATCACGTCTACTCATTTTATGAATGATGTAACCGAGTAAAAATTTTAGACATTGGAATAGTACTTGTAGAATTAACTTGTATTAAAATGGAAAGATTGAAAGTATCGTTCATGCATATTTCAGAATAGAAAAGAACTTATTGAACATTCTTTATTAAAGAAATTAAAGTATGGCTGATCTTAGCTGCTTATAACTCTGTTTTGGAGTAATTGTCTCTGCAACTCATATGACATTTGACTACAATCTTATAGTTGCAATATTGTACTTTTCACTCTGCTGTGTTTGAAATACAAGATATGTATAATCAAGCTACTCTATTTTGAGGGTATGTAAGAGCATGGATAATCAAAACTGAAATTTTGAATAACATCATGTAGAAATGGAAATCAGAAGAAAAAATTAGGGCTTAAAGAAGACAATGCAGAGAAAGTGGCGCTATGCAAATAAAATATTTAATAAACTATACAAAATGGAGAATGGTGGAAAGTACCATAAAAATAAGATGAAATTGATTTTTAGAACTGATAAAATCTGAAGGGCTAAAAGCAATAAAATACATGAAATAGAGAGTGACTTTTAAAACAATCTTTCTTAATTCATGTGTACAACATGTTATCAGTTTAAATAGCATATCATTATGTGATGAATAACAGAAATGATCACATATGCAATTTCATGATGCAATCATGTACAACAAAGGAGGAAAGCAACAGAAAGAAAGAAGCAAACAAAAGGACAGGAGTTAGCAAAAAAAATGAGGGGATGAGAATTAATCAGAATCTGGATACACAGGATAGCGAGTATTAATTATATTATATTGAGCACATCACTGTAGGATAGCAAATACCACAATGGTGATTTTCATGGTTGATTGAAACTGGATCTAGAGAAAAAAATATGCAGTGTGCTTCAAGCCATGAGCATATCTGGAAATTATGTAAAACAATCAATAATTTGAAAATTATTATAGAATAAAAATTGCCATGCTGCTCACACCAGTAGTCATCAAGGGCAGATCAGGCAGAATTAGTGATCCTGATAGCACATCCTCATGCTCCACAGTATGGTCTTCTAAATCTCCTGCTCATTTCACTCACATACTATTTGAGTGAAATGAGCAGGAGATTTTGCTCCAATATTATATGGTAAAAGAGTTCATATTCATCCTCCCCATCATGAAATTCTGCTATTCTGCAGCATGATGAACATTGGCAAGCTCTATATGATGTTATTAATATTCTTCTTGCATTGCCAGATTCTGATTAATTTTCTCCTTTTTTGCTGTCCTTTCTTTCTGCTACTTATTTTTATCCTTGTCACATGTATCATTGGTGATTTCTATTCATCACATTCTATTTAAATTGATATTGTTTAGCATTTTATATTTTATCAGTTCTTAACTGATTTTTATCTTGTTTTTATTATACTTGCTATCCCCATTCTGTGTAGTTATTAAACATTTTATTTTATTTATATTTGTGTATTTACTCAGTGGATGTAGGAATACTTTATTGATATGATTTCTGATGCACAAGACCTCTTCTTTAATATGTGATTTAATTAAACACATTGGGAAATTGCATGAAATAGTGAACCTTTGTTTTGGAAGTCATTTCATGTCTTCTCTGAGAAATTGCAGCTTTACTAGTTTTATCACAGTTCTGTCATGGTTTCCCATATAAGGTTTTTTAATGACTAAAATTTTTTTGTTGTGATGGTTGACCTACACGTTTGCCAGACCGAAGTCACTTCCCCTCTCTATTCACAGGATCTGTTTAATTGTTTTTTTTTTTTTTTTTATTTAAAAAACTATTTTTATCAATTCTCTTCAGATGATCAAGCAGTAAAAAATATGTTTGGAGATAACTGAAATAAATTACTTCAGAAATGGTTCAGTGTGCAGTGGACCCCCACTTTAAGATTGGTTCACTGTATGATCAAATCACTTTACAATGGACTCTCCCTAATAAAATACTGTTCATTATACGATATGTGGTAAGTGCTCTCATTGTGATCACGTTTGCCAGTTGAATTTTAATTCTATTAAATGACGATTCTAATAAGCGAAAATAGGAGTAATATTATCCACGGGCTATAAAATTAAAGATCACAAATTTACACTTCATTACGTAATTAGCAAAATTAAATGATACGTGAATGAAGAATATTTTCCCCACAGGGTAACAAAATAAAAATAAATTTCTGCTTATGTACATAGCATAATTAATACTGTAATGTGTGCATACTAACTAATTGATATTTCTGTTTACTGGCATATTTTTTTTTTTATTATTATTATTTTTTTTTTTTTTTTTTATTTGTTGTAAAATTTAAAACAGTAAAAAAGATAAACTAACAATAACAAAGAACAAATTGCAACTAACACGATACACACAAGTGAGAAACAGAGTAACAAGTTTATGAAGCTTAAAAAATAGGAATGAAGAGAAGATTCTGAAAATTTATTTATGTTTTTTATATGATTGAAGAGTTCATAGAAGGGGAAACACATTTCACCATAATAATGTAAAAATTTGCAGAATTCCAGTTATCAGTATTATTGTAAATGCAATAAGATCGCGTTTACTACCTGTTTATAATAGATTGCACTAACAGAAAAGCTCAGTAAACCGGAAACTGCAAATTGTTTTTGTTTTATGGTAGTGACCTCCAGAAATATACTTTAGAAAAATATCACAGAGGCATTCAGAATTGATTCTTATAACCAAACATATGATAATGATGAAAGTGTAGTGCATTTTAATGATTTGAATTGGCTTTGTGAAATTAAATAGGCTGATTCCACTAGCCAGCGATCATGTTAACCGGTGCCTACTTATTTCACTTTACAATGGGGTGAGTTACGATTGTGTCTGACCGAACCACATTGTCCTTCCTCTCAGCCAATAGCAGCGTTTGTAAATGTGTTGGCTGTGCTTTTAATTTGCATTATAAAATTGCCTGAGAGAGAGAGAGAGAGAGAGAGTGTGTTTGTTAGTTAGTTTAGTTATATAGAAAAAATTTCAACTTCCAAGTCTTGGAACACATTTTAAGCATTACCAAAAAACAATTTATTGTTATTGGGTTCGCAATGCATTTTGTCTCTGGTATGGATTAATATCATAAAGTGGGGGTCCACTGTATTTGTAATTATGATTTTATTGGTGTTAGTATTATTTTCATAGAGAATGGCAGGCACATAATGTAATCTGATATGAGAGTTTTTAAAAATGCTTAATTACAATTAAATAAAAATTTTAAAGAAGTTTATAATTTTCATATTAAGAGACTTGTCTATGTCTCAGTCTGTTCCCATTTTAATATTTGCGAGAAATGTTTGGTATAGTTTAAGCCGAGAATAATATAATTTTTTACTCAAAAGTTTCTTTTAAAAAATATAATTAAAACTTTTCCATTTATGTTCCTTGAATGCTTATTGTATTATTTTACAGTACCCTTGTAGTCCCAAAATAAAGTATATATACAAATAAAACATTTCAGTATTTTTTAATGAATCAGCATTAATTTTAAAGCTGTTCTGTCATGATGAAAATAAGTGATAACCCTTTTAATATTAGTATAAATTTTTTAAAAAAATGATGCAAGGAAGTAAACTTTTTCTGCATCAGCCAAAATTAAATAAACAAATAAAATAGTAATAATAATAAAAAAAAGATAAAACTAAACGTTCATACTATTCCCATTCCTACAAGGTAATCATCCAATTTTGCTTTAAACTTAGCCACACTCAGTGCCTCCACCATGTTGGCAGGCAATTTATTCCAGTCTTTGACAACCCACTGCCCATAAGTTTTCAGTAAGATTTTTTTATACGTTGCATCCAATAGTTTTGATGATAATGTTAACAAAAATATAGTTCCTCTCTGTAAGCTTGGAAATGAAAGCAGGGTGCTGCATTCTGGTTGGATAGCATTTATTATAAATTAATTTATTAATTTATAATCTCTTAGAATTTGGAAAATGTAAGTTACATAAAAATATTCAGATTTGTTTAGTCAGCAGCAAGAACAGTAGGCATGCCTATCATTGATATATAGGAATTTTGCTAGCAGGGATAAGGTGATTATCCCCTTGTATAAGGCAATGGTCAGGCCACACCTTGAGTGCTACATACAGGTCTGAAGGCCTCATTTTAGGAAGGATGTAGAGCTGCTAGAATTGAGTACAGAGAAGGGCAGCAAGATTAGTGATTGGAACAAAGGATTACTGTTACCAAGAAAGTCTTAAGGTCTGTGCAGTGTCTGGACGCTAGGCACCTGGGAGGTGATCTGAGGGGGCATAAATTCAAATTGAGGAAAGACAGTTGTAGAATAGATGTGCGGAAATTTGCCTTTAGCCAGCAGGTGGTTGATTGCTGGAACAAACTTCCATCTGTTGTTGTGGAAGTTGACAGCTTAAATAAATTCAAGACTGAACAAGACAAACTTTTGGGAGTGAATAGATGGGTGAAACGGGAAGTATTTTTTTTTTTTTTTTTTTTTATGCTGCTGTATAAGCTTGCTTTCTGACATCATATTAGTATTAGTAACGACCGCATGGTGCAAGAAAGCCTATGGCTTATGCTGCACCAGCCAAAAAAAAAAAAAAAAAATCCGAACAAAACAATGATAAAAAACAAAAAATAAATAAAATAAATAACTAAATAATAATAATTAATAAATAAAAAAAATAAAATAAAAAATAAATAAAAAGAAAATTAAACCTATCATCCTATGCGCTTCCCTTACCCGAAAGTACTACCCAGATGACCTTTGAATTTCCCCAAACTGTCGGCCTCTACCACCCATGAAGGCAACTTATTCCAGTAATTTATAACTCGCTGGCTAAAATAAAACTTCCTGCAGTCCAATCTAAACTTCCCCCCCCACCCGTAACTTGAATTTATGTCCCCTAGTTCTAGCATCATTTATAATCTTGAAAATTTTGTTCTCATTCATTTCACTGATGCCTCTCAGAGCCTTAAACACCTCAATCAAATCTCCTCTAAGGTGTCTAGTTTCCAAACTCTGCAACCCACATATTCGAAGTCTTTCTTCATAAGGACGCCCTTTTGCCGATCTCACCAGGCGAATTATCCTTCTTTGCACCCTTTCAAGAAGCTCAATGTCTTTCTTTAGGTGCGGTCTCCATACTTGAACACGGTATTCAAAGTGTGGTCTAACATAAGCCTTATATAATGGGATTATCACGTCCGTATCTCTATGTGCAAAAGTTCGATAGATCATTGATAGGACACCATGGGCCTTCCTTGCAACCTGTTTACAATGCTCAGAGAATTTCATGTCTGACCGTATCGTAACACCCAAGTCCCTTTCCTCCAGTACTGGGTTTAGTTGAACTCCACCAAGTGAATATGTTTTTTTTGGGATTACTGTTTCCCAGGTGTAATACCTTACACTTTGTTGGATTAAAGCACAGCTGCCATTTTTCTGACCATTCCTGAAGTCTATCTAGGTCTCTCTGAAGAAGCTCAGCTTGACAGTGATCATTAACTACTCTACCAATTTTAACATCATCTGCAAATTTAGACATCACACCCTCTATCCCTTCATCGATGTCGTTTATGAAAATTAAAAACAACAGTGGTCCTAATGCTGATCCTTGGGGAACCCCACTTCTTACATCAACCCAATCTGAGGAATAGCCATTTATCACAACCCTCTGCCTCCTGCCCTGAAGCCATCCTTCTATCCATCTAAGGATTTTCCCAGTGATTCCAACCTGTTCCAGCTTATAAAGCAACCGCTCATGTGGGACTGAGTCAAAAGCTTTGCTGAAGTCGAAATTATTCCCTAAATCCAGCTTGTGAGTGACCCTTTCGAAATAGCGAACCAGATTTGTTAAACATGATTTTCCCTTTACAAAACCATGCTGAGTATCCTTGAGAATTTCAATTCGATCCAAATGATCCTGAATTCCACCCTTGATCATTGCCTCCATGATTTTCCCTACTACTGAAGTCAGACTGACAGGTCGATAATTTCCAACTTCACTTTTAGAGCCACCCTTATGTATGGGAGATACATTTGCACTTTTCCAATCCAAGGGAATCTCCCCAGAGTCTAGTGATGCTCGCTGATGCTCTACTAATGCTAAATCAAAAAGATTATTCATTGAAAAGTATTTACAAAAGTACACAAAGCTTAATGGAGACATTTTTTGTCTCCTTTAATTAGTGCATTCTAATGACAAATATCATAAATGACGTTACTGTCCTGAACAAGGTAAATGTTGGAAGTAATCACAGAATGGTAAGATGCGCACTTGATATAGATGTAAGAAAATAAAGGAAAAAACTGACTCGAGTAAATAATACAAAGATCCTTGAGATAATAGAAGAGCAGAAAAAGCATCTGGAACTTAAGAACAAGTCTGAGCTTCTGCAGACTGTTCAGGACCAAGATATCGATGAGGAATATTACAACTTTCTGAAAGTGATAAAGCCAAAGAAACCTATAGGTAAAAAGAAATCCAAAGAACAAAAAATCAGTCAAGAAACACTTGTTATGATGAACCAAAGACGACAAATGAAGAGCAAGAAAAACACTGACAGCGAGAAAATTGAGTATACTGAGTTATGCAAAGCCATTATAAAGAGACTCAGAGAGGACATAAGAAAATTTAACACAAGAAAGTAGAATGAGCATTAAGGGAAAACGAAGGATTTAAATCAGCAGTAATACAGAAAAACAAATGATACTGAAGAATAGCGATGGTATACTTATGAATAGCAGAGAAGGCATAATTCAAATAGCAGAAGACTACTATAAAGAGTTATACAAGGAGTGAGGAAATTATGCCAATAGTGGAGAAGATGGATCACAAATTAGTAACACATACAACATACCTGATATCCTTCCTGATGAGGTAGAACATGCGTTGAAGAAAATGAAGAATCAGAAAGCTCCGGGGGAAGATGAAGTTACTGTAGAGTTGTTAAAATTGGGAGGAAGAGACATGACACAAAAACTGACAAGACTCTTCACAAAATACATTAGAAAAGGTGTGGCACCTAAGGAGTGGAATAATGCAATCATAGTTTTGCTGTATAAGAAAGGGGATAAATCAGAAATTGGAAATTATAGACCAATTAGCTTGTTATCCCACATCTACAAGTTGTTCACAAGGGTCATTACCAACAGAGAGAATCAACCAAAACAGCAAGCTGTCTTTAGGGCAGGATTCTCAACTATGGATCACCTTCACGTAATATCACAGCTAATGGAGAAAGCAAATGAATATAAAACACCATTATGCCTGGCATTTGTGGATTATGAAAAAGGCATTTGACTCCATACAGCATAAGGCAATGTTTTGGGCACTGGAAAGACAAGGCATTGATACCCCATATATTATGATTTTGAAGAAAATATATGAGAGTGCTACCTCCTTTATTAGACTAGACAAAGACAGTAAGAAATTTAAAATTGAGAAAGGAGTTCGACAAGGAGACCAATATCTCCGAAGCTGTTTACTGCTACCCTTGAGGAAGCTTTCAGAAGATTAGACTGGTCGCAGAAAGGAGTCAATGTGAATGGAGAATACCTAAACCATTTACGATTTGCAGATGACATTGTGGTCATAAGCCACAATCCCAAAGAATTAGAGGAAAATCTTAATCAGTTATGCCGAGTTAGTAAAGAATTTGGACTAAAGATGAATATGGCTAAAACAAAAGTAATGATGAACAAGTATGCCACAGAAAGGGACATAATGATTGAAGGAGCAGTAATTGAAAAGGTGGAGTCATATACTTATCTGGGACAAGTTATTAGCTGTAATAATGATAAATGGATGGAAGTCAAGAGAAGAATAAATTTTGGATGGATAGCATTCAGGAAATATAGTCACATACTGAAGAGCAATATCCCAGTTTGTCTGAAACGTAAAGTAATGAACCAATGTATACTCCCCACCATGACTTATGGAAGTGAAGCTGAGAACTACACAGCAAAGAATGGAACGAATTATATTGGGAATCAGACTGTTAGATAAGAAGAGAAACACATGGATTAGGCAGTAAACTCAAGTAAAGGACATTCTTATCAAAACTAAACTAAAATGGTCTTGGGCAGGATACATAGCTCGAAGACATGATGACAGATGGACTAAGAAAATAACAGAATGGTACCCAAGAGGAGCTAAGAGAAAATCTGGAAGACAAGAATGGAGATGGACAGATGTAATTCATCAGTTTGTGGGTAGTAAATGGATGGCCATTGCACAAAACAGAAGGAACTGGAAATTTGCTGGAGAGGCCTTCATCCTGCAGTGGATTGAAAATTGCTTAATATGATGATAATGAATGACAAATATTTTAATTTTTGTAAAATTCAATGCCATTATATAAATCACTAGCCAAAAAAGGAAAAATGTTTTGGAAAGTTTTGTGTACTTTGTTAGTGCCTTCCAAAACTTCTGTTCTTAGGAGAAATATGGAGCATCACAGCAAAGATCTTCTTTGTCTAGTCTGATGAACTACGACAGGGTTTTCCAAAGTGTGGGCTGCAGCCTGGGACAAGTCCACCAACTACTTATTTGAAATATACCTACATAAAACTCTAAGAAAATTTCCTTATTTCTTTTCCTAAAATATGCCAATTTTATGTGAACTTTTGATAATAAACAAAGAAATGAATTACCTATCTTTTATTTATATTTACTGATGTTAATGAATACCTAATTGCATTATTACTGGTATGTTAAATGTCCTAATGGTAGTGTCATTATTTCCTCAACCCCGAGTATAATTATTGAAAATACCTTAATTTATAGCTATAGGTGGGCCGTGAAAAAAAATCTGCAAACACTGGTCCACGCTTGAAAATTTTGGGAAACACTGAAGTACGATAATGTAGCAGCGAAGGAACTGAATGCAAAAAATAATTTTGACATCGTATATGTAGATTTCAGCGAAACGTCAGGCTGTTTCACATGAAAGAATACTGTAAAAATTGTAAATCTTAGAGTTACTCATAGATCTATTTTGGAAGTGATTTTGTAAGGGTTTTTTTTTTTATGTGTGGATGGTCCCAGCTAAACCATGGCATCCCCATTGTGCATTGGTAACAATATTCAAATGAAGGCCAGTCACTGAAGCAGAGTATATGTATCACGGTGTGTAGTGTTTGGTAACGTTCATGTTGATGACTACCCTCCTAGCCCAGATGATTGTAGATTGTGCGCTTCTCTAGTTATTGTCACTGCACATAGAACTGGACAAGGTCTGCTATCAGTGATGCACTCAAATCTGTGATACACATGAAGCCCTAACCCTTTATAGGTAAGAGAGGAACATGCAGGTTGGAACTGAGCTCACAAGGGAATGATCACTTAAAATGTAAGGATATAGGATGAACTAATGCCCATGTCATGCAAGACCCAATCATTTAGGATTCGCATTCAGGTCTACAGGAAATCCATAATATATCTTTTATTGAAATTTAATACTAAAGATTTTAATATATACGAGGGGGATACAAAAAGTTCATACCCTGACCTAGATAAAATATCAGTAGGAAGGTGCTGTTTTTAATATGTTGTCTGCATATTCAGTAACACGTAAAATTTCATTCCCGTAGGGCAACGGTTTCCAACCTTTTTTTCTGAATAAATTTTATAATATTTCTGAATTTTTATTATAAAATATTTTCAGTACTACGTTTTTAATAGAAATAAAAATTATTAAGTACAGTATTATACTTTGTAAAGCAGTTATTAATCAGTCCAAACTAGATTTCGAACAGGCTAATTGTAGAAAACTTGCTTTTAGTCCAAATGGTAGCTAAGCATTCTGGTCACTTGCCAAAGCTATTGGCTGCAATTTTTGCCCATCTCTGTTTCAGCCCCCCCCCACCTCTGACAAAACCAGACGGTTCTGTTGCCACATCAGCTAAAGATAAAGCTGACCTGCCAGCATCCTATATTTCTTCCAACTCATGTATTGATCTTGGTAAATCACCTCAAACTATTTCCAGTACACTCCATTCAATGCCTCCTGTGGGCTTCCATCAAAAGGATGTCAGAAGGATTTTTATGAATCTGATGCTAAGAAAACTCCAGGTCCTGGTGGTATTTCTCCAATTGTTCTCTAAACCTGTGCACCTGTTTGTGTGGTCTTTTTTTTCACTTTCTTATTCCAAAGGTTTTTTTTCTTCTGCTTGGAAATTTGCTCATATCCAGCCAGTTCCTAAAAAGGGGTGACAATCCCTTCCATTCAATTATCGTCCTATTGCGATTACTTCTACTCTTTCCAAAGCAATAGAGAAATCAATTAACTGCCAACTCTTAAATTATTTGGAAATCTTTCATCTGATCAACAATCGCCAGTATGGATTCTGTCAGTGTCGTTCCACTGATGATATTCTGGCTTATGTTACCCATCTATGGACAAATTCAATGGAAAAGTTTGGTGAAACTCAAGCCATTGCTCTTGACATTTGAAAGGCTTTTGGTCATGTTTGGCATAAAGGTCTTCTAAATAAGCTTCCATCCTATGGTTTGCCAGTTGTTCTTTGTAACGGAGTATCGAGGAATATCTCTGACCGCTTGCTGCGGGTGATGGTAGATGGCTCTCTGTCTTCTAACTTGGCCACTAATACTGTTGTTCCCCAAGGTTCAGTTCTTTCTCCCACTCTTTTCCTTTTGCATATTAATGACCTTCCATTGACCGAAAATCCTGGCGCCTCCGTAGCCAGGTGGGAAGGAGCAGCAGTGCATAGCACACGCTTCTTGATTAGACCGGGGTTCGAGCCCGTCGCCACCAAATATGAAGGATGCGGAAAGGTCAGGGAATGACCACCGCATATCCCGGAGCAATATGGCCTTAGTTGCTAATGCTCCTAAAAACCAAAACAACAAACAACAACCGAAAATCCTATCCATAGTTTTGCTGACGATAGTACATTGCATTCTACCTTCCAGTTTGAGAAACTTTGCCCTGCAAAACAGCTGTAACTTCTCGAGTACCCACTGCCAAATCCTTAAATGCTGATCTCCAGATAATTCTCCAGTGGAGCAAAGATAACTTAATTTCAATCCTTCTAAAACTCAGTCCTGTCTTATATTTTGCAAAAATGATTCTTCTGCTCCTATGCTTACCTTCGATGACGCTCTGATTTCTAAGCAAGATCTTGGGGATTACCCCGACTTCTAATCTCTCTTGGCATAAAGCACATTACAAATATTACTTCCTGTGCATCTAATAAACTGGGTTTTCTCTTTCGCTCTCGGCATTACTTTTCTTCCAAACAGTTGTTGACTCTGTAGAAATCACAAATCCGCCCTACCGTAGAATGTTCCCCCATCTGTGTTGGTGCCTCCAAAACCTCTATCAGGCTTCTAGATTCCATTCAAAAGAGGGTAGTTAGGCTAATTAGTGGCTCATCTTTAACAGAGTCGCTCCACTCTCTGTCTCATGGACTTTGTTTCTTTTGCATGCCTTTTCTGTAGATACTTGCACAGCACTGTTCTTCTGAATTGGCTTCTATAATTCCTGCTCTCTCTTTCAAAACGGTCTGAACACGTGCTGCAACCAGTCAACATCATTTTGCTGTCCAATTTCAAACTCACAGAACCAACTTTTCTTTTTCTTCATTTATTCATTCAACTTCTGTTTTCTGGAACATCCTCCCTTAAGTATTTCCTGAAAATTACAATCTACAGAAGTTCAAGTTTAATGTCAACTAGTATTTTCTTTCAACTTTTCAACCCATGCACAATACTAGGTGTGTGTGTGTGTTATTTGGGTTTTTAGGAGCATTAGCAACTAAGGCCATATTGCTCCAGGATATGCGGTGGTCATTCCCTGACCTTTCCGTCATCCTCCGTATTTGGTGGTGACGGGCTCGAACCCCGGTCTAATCAAGAAGCGTGTGCTACGCACTGCTGCTCCTTCCCACCTGGCTACGGAGGCGCCACACAACAATACTAGGTACTATAGTATTCCTTGAGAATGAAAAAAAAAATTAGTATGGAATACATTTATTTAACATGATATACTGTAAGATAGTAAACTAATTATCAGGAATAATGGGAGATGTGGTTTCTTTCTTTGGCAATTTTTACTTATTTAATTTTTAATTTTATTTTACTTGTTTATTATTAGTTATATTTTATAGTTTGCAATAATATACATATGTAAATCTAAGCAGATGCCATTACAGAATTTTTATTTCTAACCCCTGGGGGTTCGCGAACCACTGCCATAGGGGATCGTGCACTGGAGCCAAGAATCTGAGGAAGAATGCTATGGTTGACAAAGTGGAGTATCAAGTGGTGATCAGGATCCTGCATTTGCAGGGCAAGAAAGCTCAGGAAATTGACAAGTAAATGAAAGTTGTATAGGGGCAGAATTGTCCATCCTATGACACTGTAAAAAGGTGGAAATTGGAGTTCCAGAGCAGTAGTACGAGTAATAGAAGATATAATAGAAAGTGTCTTTGATGAGCTAAGAGAAGGAAGGCCATCAAAATCCACAGACAGTGAGATGGTTGCAAAGGTTCAGCAGCTGGTGCTGAGTGACAGACGTGTGACAATTCACTTCATCACAGATGCAGTGGGAATTAGTTATGGGTTTGCCCACAGCATTTTACATGACCATCTGCTTATGTCTAAGGTCTCCGCACAATGGGTTCCAAGATTGCTGACGCCTTTGCAGAAGTTGTTGCCCAGTGCAGCTTCGAATTACTGCAGCACCCACCCTATTCTCGTGACCTAGCAATGTCAGACTTCTTGTTTCGAGAAAAGAAGCCATTATCTTTGATTCGTTTTGATCCATTTGATTCATCTCAGGAAGTCATCAATGAAGTGGAATCGTGGTTTTTAGGCAAAAAGTGGCATTCTATGATCAAGGCATTAAACAACTGATCCATAGATGGGAGAAATGTGTTACTATACATGGAGAGTTCATAGAAAAGGATTAAAGTTCCTGTGTAGGCTTATGGTAGTCTCACGGTGTTTCAACTTTTTCGTTGCTGTGGCACACTTAAAGACACTAGAATTTTGCGCCACACTCCATCACTACTATATTCACAAATGAAAAATTATAATTAATAATACACTTAATATTTGTGTAGTATAGGTGAACAGGTTTAGTACTAGGAATCAAAACGTGACGTCACATTGACTGCTGGAAGGTAAATAAACAAATTTTTTTGTTTGAATTAATTTTTATTATAAAACTTGGATTTTTTTTTTTTTTTTTTGAAATTTGCATTTTCAGTGGCACAGGTTGAGAAACACTGCAGCAGACAGCAAAAGGGTCGGCAACGTTTTCCGTAAAGGGACAGACAGTAAATATTTTAGGCTTTGTGGGCCAAGAGCAGGACCATACTTACACTTCTCGGGGCCCGAGACGCTGAACTCTTACAGGGCCCCATTTAAAGGTACCAAACGTCCAGAGTCCAAAAATGAAAACTTGCATAGATAAATATTATCAGAAAAAAAAAACAATTATTTTTACCGATCTGAGTAAAGACAAACATTGCAATACAAAAATCGCTTTAAAAATTTGAGCTTATAGAGGCCATGCAGGGCACCTCCTGTATGGTGAGGCCAGCACCTCATGTGCCTGTTCATAGGTACGGCCATGGCCAAGAGGCAAAATCAAGGATATTAGGTGGGTACTTATATAACAAGACAGAAAACAAATTTCCAATTTTTTTATTGAGGCGGGGGGAGTACTGAGCTTAATTGGGTTTCAAAGTTAGTGTTCCCTAACATCAAAATCGATTGCAAATGTTCATCTGTTAATGTTGACAAAATAATCCGCACTCCTCCACAGCATTAAAAGTGCGACATTCAGGGTTCACTTTTCTCTTTCCTTGTTTTGACATTATGGGTACGTACTGGTAATAAAATAAAAATGTCGCGGTACGGCGAAACGCTGTGAAGTTATCACTGTGTAAGTAGTGTGCCGACCCAGTGCGAAGCGATGAGAGCGCCACATACGATCTGACAGATGAGTGTGGCTGGGTTCCAATAAAACTTTGTGGACACTGAAATTTGAATTTCATAAAATTTTCACGTTGTCACGGTTTTTTTTTTTTTTTTTTTTTATTCACTTAAAAATGTAAAAACCATCCTTAGCTCGCGGGCAATACAAAAATAGGCAAAGGGCCGGATTTTGCTCGCCGGCAGTAGTTTGCTAAGCTCTGCAGTAGACTCGAAATAACGAAACAGTCGAGCTAACGGCACGATGGATGCATATGGTGGAAATGTCTTGCAGTGCCCCAAAACGTGATTACTGTATTTGTTTCATTTTGAAAGTGAATTCTGTAATGACGATTATATAGCTGTTTTACATTTACTTTAAATTAAGCCCTCACCATGGCTCCTAAAGTTAATAAACCTCATACAGAGAAGAAAAAAGAACAACATAAAAGCTTAGAGACAAACTTATTATTATTAAAATCATGTAAAAGAAAACTGAACAGGCGTAAGCAAGAATGTATTAAAGGCTGAATACAACATTTGGTCGTCAACGTGTTTGTTTTTTATGTGCAGTTAATAAAATTGCATTCTTAATCTCTCTATTTCTTATTTACCCTCATTATTTCTGCTTTAAATTTCTATTTTAAATACATTAAAAATAAAACTTTTGATAGCGGAAAAATCGAAATAACGGCATCTTGAATTCCCGAAGGTGCCGTTATTTTGAAAGTCTACTGTGTATTTAGATTCTACTTATTTTCAAGTCTTTGGAGCTGTTGAACTGGATAACAACCTTGTCTTGGATTCCTCCAATGCTATTAACTTTAACATCATTTTATTTCATTTATCTTCATAAAAAATATATTTTTTTTAAATATCGTCATTTGAAAAAAGGGTGAGAATTTGTCCCAGTTCTAATAATGATTAGATGTATTCTGACCTGGTCATCAAGATGAAACCGTCCTTCACATCACTAAAAAGTTTTAAGAGCAACGTTGTCCATGCCTGAATACCTTCACAACAGTCCAAAGATCAAGCTCACCATCCTAAATAAACTCCCGTGGTGGTCAGACATATTTTATAAAAGGGACGTTTGAGTATGAAAGGGTTATTTGAGGAAGTCTGTTAAATTACTTTTTTCAACATAGTCCCCTTTAGAGTCGATACCAATCCTGCAAAGTGTTGATTTCAGCCGCAAAGAAAGTTTTCGTTTTGACATCCAGGAATGCATCCACTGTAGCAATTTCTGCAGCAATTTCATCGCTGTTGGTGGGAAAATGGGTGAGAGTCCAATGGTGCAAGATTTTGATAAATATAGGAGATGGTCCATGATTTCAATTTGCAGCCATTGTAGTGACATATTTGTGAACAGTAGGTGCTTTGCCCTGGTTGTTTCTGTGCAAAAGCCTTAAGGTCTCCATATATGCCCCTGTGACGCCCTTCAAGGTAATCCACTAGCAACACTCCATCAGCATCCTAAAAACCAATGCCAGCAGAGAGCCAAGTGGGCTTTTATGATGAGAGCTATCTGAGCTGCTCCTTTGTCTCTGGCTGAAAGTGCTCGTTACAAACCTTGCAAAGTTGCTGGATGAATCAGCTTGAAAATGATGCAGCTGTTCATTTGACAACTCGTGGATTTTTCATGTCACAGCCTTGGTAACCATCGTACTGACACCATTTTGATATTGAGAACTTCATGCAGTACATGCTTTCAGATGAGATGCCAAAGATGTTGGCAATGCGACGAACTTACCCATTGATCACTCATCATCAGATCATGCATACTGTAAACAACTGCAAGTGATGGACGTTACAGATCTTCCAGGCCCTCATTTTAATTCATAAAGAAGTGCAATTGCGCACTTAACAATGGAACAGGAGAAGGTATGTTCGCTCAACGTTGTAAATATATCGTCATAAATTGTCTTTGGCGTTTGTCCCCTTTTTCCCAAGTATTGGATATATACACAGTGACTGATTTTATCCACCTTTCCTCATTCACACTTTTTTCACTTCGGGACACGTAATTCACGTTATTCAAAATGCCTGAAATGTGGTGGGTTGCTACTTGAAATATTAAGTACAGAAATTTTTATCACTACCCTTTCATACTCAGGTAATGAAGTTTTCAATCTCCCCTCTCCACGTATATCTGATTAACTCCCATGAGATCTTAGAACCAGTACCGTTGACTTCTCCCCCACAACTATGACAACCCCATTTCCTATTAAATGTTAAATGAAGTGTCCATTTGACACTTCATTTAACATTTAATAGGAAATGGGTTAAATGAAGTGTCCATTTGACACTTCATTTAACCCATTTTCTTTGTTTTAAGTAGAGAATGGCCATGCAGTAAAGTTAGGTAAACATTTAACTGTTCACGTGCCTTCCCAGGTCAGGGAATGACCACCGCATATCCCCGGAGCAATATGGCCTTAGTTGCTAATGCTCCTAAAATAACTAACAAACGTGCTTTCCCATCATTTTCTAGCTGTGAATATGACTGATTGTATCAAGCTCATGCTGATAAATTCTGCCACCAACCTAAAGTTTTAATATAATTATATTGAATGTAATTATAGTACTTTTTTAATTCTAGCTGAAATCAGCTAACGTTTCCCAGTGTGGCAATAAAAAAGAACACAAAGTGAAGTGAATAATTGATTCATTTTTATTCCAAGTAATCACCAGTTGATTGAATGCATTTATTACACTTTAAAATTTTCTGAAGAGCCAACAAAGGCATCCAAAGAAATGTTTAGTTCAACCTCACAATTTTCCTTTGAGGAAGTTTTCACCGTGGGAAAGAAGAGGTCCATTGGTGGTAGATGGTCTATACAAATTTTATCAAATATTTTCACAACAATGCACTACAATAGTCTTTTTATCACCGTTCCCCAAATAAACTTTGAGCTTTGGCGATTTTGAAGTCTACATGATCTGACACGTCATCTCGGAATCGTACCGAAACACCCAATTCCAAATAGTCGAGGAAATTAGGATTGTCTTCACAAGTCTAGGTGAAGTTTTTGCATAATGATACTCTTGGTTGCTTGTGCTCATCCTTGAAGTTGCATGGTACAGATGTTCCTTTTCTTCATGTAGAATTAAACAAATTGTCTCACTCATCAGCCATCACTGAGGGTTAAACAACCATTCCTTGCCACAATTTCCCCAACTTTTTCTGCTACTTTCATTTTAGGAGGTTGATGGATGCCCACTTCTTGGGTCATCACGAACATCAGTCTGTCTTTGGACTGCTTATACCATTCAAACACTGATACGACAATGTTTCATCACCATAAACAGCTCGTAATACTTCATGTTTCTGTTGCAGATTTTCCCCGTTCAAAACAATCATATTCATTCGTTGCTCCATTGCAAAATCATGACAGAGCTTGAACGCCACTAACTAAACTGTTACTTGCAACCTGTCAGCCTACTGGACAATCTGTACCACCATCTGTTGGAGAAAGTATGCCACTTCTGTTCATTTTCAAATGCACTTTCCTAGTTTTTTTTTTTACAAATCACAAGATGGAGATGAATTGAAGTTCTAGGGTCACGTAGCATTAAAAACATCAAACACCTAATATCCTCGTGGTAGCACATGGTTATTACTATCTTCTCCACGCTCGGTTGGAAAAGGCCTGGTTTTGAATCCCATCAATAGCGTGAGGAACATGAGGGTTTTTTTTTTTTTTTACTACATCGCTGAGTTGGTCCTGGTGAGAACAGCAAAGAATTTTGTGTGGCAAAACCTACCAGAGAAAACATGCCGTTTATGAACGATAGTACACGTGGCAGAATGCGGTTCTTGCATTCCCTAATATGACTGGGTTTTTTTTTTATATATATATATATATATACATATCCAATACTATTAAATTTAGTCCAACTTAAATCGGTTTGGGATGAGGGTTGTCATTGACACAGTCTGTCTATGTACTGAGTTGGCTTTTGGATTAGCAACACTCCTTGTATAGGAGTGGAGTGGTCCATGACACAGGCTCTGTGTCGGGAACGACTGATATAAGATTGTAGTTCGCACACAGCGATCAATTTTTGAGTAAGGAAGAATGGGTTGGAGTCGAGATCTTTCCGACTTTGAACGTGGAATGATTGTGCAAGCATGAGGTACAGGTGCCAGTATTTTGACATTGAAGATCTCAAGTGTGGATGGCAGTGGTGAATGCCGCGTCTCGTGATAGAGATGCAGCACACTGGCCATGCTAACAACCCAGAACAGGAACAACAAGGCCTATGTGCTGGACTTCAGCTCGTATAGGCGACGGCTGTCGCGGTACTCATGCTCTCTGAAGACAAAAGTCACATGGGAATGTCAGCACCAACACTGACCATTGATGATGAAATCTGTTACCTAGTCTGATGAAAATCCCGTTTCCTATCATGCTGATGGAGTATATCTGCATTTGGAGAAAGCAACAGGAAGCCACAGCACCTGGATGTGCTGTTGTTCAGGCTGGCTTGTGGTGTTATGGTTTGGGGACTTTTTGTGCCATGCCCTAAATCCTCTGACCACTTAATGGCTCGATGGGAACACCTGCCTGTGCTGTTATGCAGTACAACCCTTCATGATAGTGTGCAGACAATGCACACTATCATGAAGGGTTTCAGGAACGTGATAATGAATTCTCCATCCTCACCTGGCCATCCAAATCACCTGATCAACTAAATTGAGCAATGGAAAAGGACATACCACCGACCTATGTGAAATTACTGGCCACGTGCAATGCACGAGTGGAACTATCACAGGACACTCTGCAATGCCTTGTGGGTTCCATGCTAAGACGTACGAGCTGTATTACGGGCAAAAGGTTGCTCCAAGAGGTATTTTGTGTTGCTAACGCAAGGCTAACTTGATATATATATATATATATACACACACTGGTGCCACTTTATTAGGTACTCCTAACTAGTAGCGTGTTGAGCCTTCAAAACAGCCTGAATTCGTCTAGGCATGGATTGAACATGATGCTGAAAGTGCTGTGCAGGAATGGAGTACCACGCAGTTCCTTGAGATTCGACAGAGGCGTAGGCCTGCAGCGAACAGCGCCCTTTCCAGCTCATCCCAAAGATGTTCAATAGAATTGAGATCCGCCGACTGAGCAAGCCACTGCAGCAAAGAAAAGTCACTGTCGTGTTCCTGGAACCATTCCATAGTGATTTGGGCTTTGTGCACCGGCGCATTATCCTGCTGGAAATAACCATCTGACTGTCAACATGAACGGTTGCACTTGGCCAGCAACGATGTTTAGGTACGATGTGGCATACAGACGTGAATCTGTGGGTATCGATGGACCAACGTGTGCCAAGATAACATTCCTTACCACCTTGCACAGTAGTCGTCAGACATGACTGTTCCATGGATTCATGTTTTTACCAAATTCTGAGCCTTCCATCAACATGATGCCCAGGAACTTCGACTCGTCAGACCAAGCAACTGTTTTCCAATCTTCGATAGTCTAGTGCTGTGCCCACAGGAGGGGTGCTGTCGCATTCGTCATTGATAACAAAGGTATGCGACGTGGCCGTTGGCTCTTGTAGCCCATTCGCGACAAAGTTCCACTAGTGATTCGTGGCGATATTTTGTTCTGCGCACCAAGGTTGTATTCTGACGTGATGTGTAACATTGTGGCCCGTCTGCTTGCACAATTCTAGCCATCCTCTGACCTCTCTCATCAAGCGATTTTTTTCCATAGGAGAGCCTTTGAGGACGTTTTCTGTTCGTTGCACCATTCTCGATGCACCCTTGAAACTGTGGTGTGTGAAAAGTTCAGGAGAACTGCCGTTTCAGAGAAGCTTTGTCCAGCATGGCTTGCACCTACTACCATGCCACGTTCGAATTCCGTAAGATCACGCCTTTTCCCCATTCTTGCTACGGTTTGTACGCTTAACATACTAGAAAGGTTCTGCTGCATTTATATCTACAACTGGTCATGTGACTTGCAATGTTTGGGACAAACCATTTGTGTGTACAGCAAGGGTGTACCTAATAAAGTGGCAGCACAGTGTACATGCGCTATCTTAACACTTCCTAAATTTTTTGGAAGATACTCATATGGTTTCTGAAAATATAAACTGACAGGTCAGCACCCTCAATGAAGAAGGCTGTAACGGAGGAAGTTTAAAATAACCTTGAAAAGCGGATATTACCTCTTTTTAAACTTCTTACACCTGCCCCCCTCTAAAATTTTCACGTAATTCTTTGACAAGTCATTCTGAGATTACATTGCAACTTGGTATGCATTTTACAGTTCTGTGGTGTAGTAAATTTCTAATATTTGATCACATCCACTTGAATCTATACACTACCATCGTATTATGGGGAACCATTCATGAAGACTTCCGCATAATTCTTGTAATATTTCTTCCTAAAAACAACAGTGAAACCATTTAGCTGGTGCTCAATGTGGTTGGCTAATAAATATGGCTGTCGAGAGAGGAGGGTCACTGATAGTCTAAAGCAGGCTGTAAGCACCCTGCTCAGCATATTGCACAGATGGTTTTCATGGATGGGATGTAACACATCACATCAATTAATTCGTAATTAATAGTTACAATAGTATTATTAGAGAAACGATACTGAAGGATTAGAGATGCATTCTGTGAGTTTTTGGTCCAGTCTCGTAGACGGATCTGTTTGATTATAGCCGGATGAACACTTCACTGCAGATTGTCCTCCTGTGATATTCTAGACTGCTGCAGTGCAATGCATGGTGACCTGGTGTGAAAATTAGCTGTTGAGAAAGAATGGCTGGGTCACAGCCCAATTTTAATCTCGAGTACTTGTTTGATGAAATGGAGCAAAGTGGCAGGGTATTAGAGAAAGTTTTTGAAGCGATATTGGCCACAACCATGCATATGAATTTCTGCAAAACTTTTAAGAGAAATTTTGTCCTCAACACAACCTAACCGTATAATGTCCTAAAAATGGACTCTAAATTTGCTGTGATTCATTATAGAAAAAATTTACATTGAGAACTATTCTTCTAGTTCAATTATTTTTAATGATTAAACATACCACATAATCATTTACATCCACTTGAATGTACACACAAGTACTCAGGAAGTGAAAGAATACCATTAACATTCAGCGTACTCCATACATTCGAGACTTTAAACACCTCAGTCGGATCTTCCCACGGATGCCTAGGCTTACCTAGGAAGGCAGAACTGAAGCCTTTCTGAGAGCACCCGTTTGTTTCTTTACCAATCTGATTTCCCTTCTCTGCACCCGTTCCAGCAGACCTACATCCTTCATAAAGTGAGACCTCCAGACCTGTATAGAGTACTCAAGATGTGGCCTAACCATGGCCTTATACAAAGGAATAATCTTATCCCTGCTAGCAAAGTTTCTGTATATCATTGACAAAAGTTTAATGAGCTGTCCTGGCAGCATGTCTCCATTGCTCAGAGAATTTCATGTCTGATTGCACAGTTACCCCCAGGTCTTTTTCATTCTCAACTAATCTGAGTGTAGTACCACACAGTTGATTAGTTACTCAGGGATTACTGCTACCCATGTACAGTACCTTGCATTTGTCAGTGTTAAAATTCAGTTGCCATTTCTCAGCTAATCAACCCAATTTTCCTAGATCTTGTTGAAGTAGCTCACCCTGATAACTGGCATTAACCACCCTGCCGAACTTTGTATCATCTGCAAACTTAGACATTAAACCTGATATACCTTCATCAATATCATTGATAAATATTGAAAACAATAATGGACCCTGGGGAACTCCACCAATAACAGTCCACTGACAACAATGCCCATTGATAACCACTCTGTCATCCACTTTATCCATAATAACTTGCTCCAGTTTGTACAGCAGGCTTTTATGTGCAACAATATCAAAAGACCAATGTATTTTTTGCATCCAGTTTCTTCGTCACTGCATCATAGTAACCTATCAGATTGGTTAGCCAAGAGTGCCCCTTGACAAATCCATGATGTGAGTGCAGTATAACCATGCCTGTCCAAATTGTCCTGTGTTACTTCTTTAACTAGTGATTCCATTATTTTCCTTGGAACACGTAAGGTCTGTAAAATAGCTCATGTCGCCTTTTGATACCACCTTTATGAATTGGGGATATATTCTTACTTCTTTGGCCTATAGAGACCTCCCCTGAATCCAATGCTGCTCTCATAATTATGGCTAAGGGTTTGCTTGCCAACTTTAACAACCACCCTCAACAATTTCTCCACTTTTCTTTCAGTTATCACAAGGTCATTTAGCTCCTCATTAGAGTTTGATAAACTTTTGGTATCCTTTACCCTTAAGAATTAGTAATGCGTAATGTAGGTGCAAAATATCTACTTCAATTTTTGTGCAACCTGAGCCATCAACATCCATAGACATCAAGTGGCCCAGTGTGATTCAACTTCTTCCTTCTACTGTAAATGTAAGCATAGACGTCTTTGCATTTTTATCACAGACTTCATAATCTGTCTTAACTTCCCAACCTTTTTTGTCACTTCATTGCAGACTAATTTATATCTTCTTTATCACCTGTTAATTTATATGCAACACATGAACTTTTCTTCTCTACGACGTGTCTCAATAATTCATCTGACATCCATTTAGGTCTCAGCCTTGAACAGTATTTTTTCATTGGTATGAAAAGCCTAATAGCTTCTTTGAATGCTTCCCATTTAGAATTTGCTGTTAGTAACAGCATCAGTTGGTTCCATTACATATAATTTAAAAATTGTCCGAGCCCACTCTGGTCACCCTTAAGAAAGTAAAAGCCGTTCCCTTTACCCGTGACAGTAGTTATGTCTTCAATTAACTTCTACATTATTACATTGTGATCGCTGCCACCCAGTTGTTATTTTACCTGCAGGCATTATCAGCAGTTATGTTATACAGGGTGTTTCAAAAATGATGGTCAATAATTTAAAGGTGAAAAGTACAAACTAAAATAAGCAAAAAAGTCCCAATGAACATTTGGCCGCAAATAAACCGTTTTCGAGATAATGCACATTTTCTGTTAAGATCCGCGACTGACTATGGGAGAACTCTGGGAGGGTAGTCTGTATTGCTGAGACCTTGTACACGCTGGATGTGGTAGGGCCACAGTAATTGGGGATCTAAAATTCGCCACACACTTATGACTCAGTACACGCTCTTGCAGAGCAACCCGCTTTGTCGAAATTCCTGGATTTGGTTCTATTCTTTCTAACAGTCTGCGCGTGCTATCGTCACGTCCTCCCCACACTGGGTGGAAAAGGCCCGGGTTCGAATCCCATCGAGGACGCGAGGAACTTTAATGGACTTTTTTTCACTACGTGGCTGAGTTAGTCGGTCTCAGACGTAGATAGCAAGTTTTTTTCCCTAGAACGGGTTTTTCGTCCAGCAAACAGACAAATCGACCATAAACACACGCAATTAACATACATAAAACATAGCACGGCAGATGAATTTAATTATTTGGGTGGCCTAAATATAATATTTTTATTCTTTCTAACACACTTTCCTCAACATCAGGTGTTTATGCTTCTGAGCCTACCTACTCGCACTCTGTGTGCAAAGCGCCCATGTTCTCTAAGGTGTTGATGTACCCTGATGAATGTGCGCCTGTTGGGCTGCTTTCGGCGGGGAAATGCTTCTAAAGTGCATGTCCAGGGACGCACTTCAGAAGCATTTCCCCGCCAAAGTACGCCTTTGCATCCTTTTTGGCAAAGGATGCAAAGAAAAACAAAAAGCAAAGAGTTCTTTACATATGTAAACTGTAGAAGGATAGGGATGAATCAGATTGGTCCACTTAACGTAGATGGTTCGACTATTGATGGTTCTGCTCAAGTAGCTGATAAACTGAATGAGTATTTTGCATCTACATTCACACATGAGGAGTTATTCAATGAGGGGAATGCCAGAAGTTTATCAAACTCGAACAGGGAGCTAAGTGATTTTGTAATAACTGAGAGCAAAGTGGAGGAGAAATTGTTGAAGTTAAACATAAAAAAAGGAACTTCGGGTGGACGGGATCTATCCAGCTATATTAAAGGAGGCGGCAAAGGAAGTAAGCAAACGCTTAGCCATAATTATTAGGGTTTCCTTTGACTCAGGGGAGGTCGCCATGGACTGGGGGTGTGCAAATGTATCAGCAATTCACAAAGGGGTTTCAAAAGGTGACACAAGTTGTTACTACAGACCTGTTAGTTTTAACTTGTGTTCCTGGGAAAATAATGGAATCACTGGTTAAAGAAGCATTGCAAGTGATAGTTAAGACACAGCATGGGTTTCTTAAAGGGAAGTCTTGTCTGACCGATTTGACTGGATACTCTGATGTGGTCACAAAGGAACTGAATGCCAAAAATAATTTTGATATCATATACTTGTATTTCAGGAAAGCTTTTGATACTGGTGCACTGTTGATAAGGTATGGCATTAAGGGTAAGTTGCTACAATGGTTAAAGGGATGGTTGAGTGGGAGACGACAGAGAATGGTAATCAATGGACACTGCTCTTCTTGAACAAATGTTAGTGGAGTTCCCCAGGGTTCGGTGTTGGGCCCATTGTTGTTTTGTATATTTATCAATGATATTGATGAAGGTATATCAGGTTTAATGTCCAAGTTTGCAGATGATACAAAGGTTGGCAGCGTTGTTAACTACAGTAAAGACAGTATGCTACTCCAACTAGGTCTAGATAAGTTGGGAAAATGGGCTGAGAAGTGGCAGCTGAAGTTTAACATTGACAAATGCAAAAGTACTGCATATGGGTAGCGATAACCGAAGAGAAACGTACAAACTGTGTGGTACAACACTCAGGGAAGTGGAAAGTGAAAAAGACCTGGGGGTAACCGCGCAGTCAAATATGAAGTTCGCTGAGCAGTGCAGAGGGGCTGCCAGGGTAGGAAATGGAGTCTCGTTAATGATATATAGGAATTTTGCTAGCAGGGACAGGGAGGTGATTATCCCGGCAATGGTCAGGCCACACCTAGAGTACTGTGTACAGGTCTCTAGGCCTCATTTTAGGAAGGATGTAGAGTTGCTAGAACGAGTACCAAGAAGTGCAACAAGGTTGGTGAGGGGAACAAAGGGGTGCTCTTACCAAGAAAGGCTTAAGTTCTGTAAATTGTGACGCTTGGAGAGTAGGCACCTGCGAGGTGATCTGATTGAGGTTTATAAAGCTTTGAATGGGTTGAGCAAGCTGAATGCTGATGGGATTCTTCCTCTTGTTCAGATTATGAACCTGAGGGGGCACAGATTCAAATTGAGGAAAGAGTTGTAGAATTGATGTGCGGAAATTTGCCTTTAGTCAGCGGGTAGTTGATGGGTGGAACAGACTTCCATCTTTTGTGGATAGCCTAAATAAATTTACTGCTGAGCTGGACGGGCATTTGGAACGAATGGATGGATGAAATGGGAGGGTTTTTTTTTTTTTATTTGGCTGATGCTGCATAAGCTTGCTTTCTTGCATCGTATGCCTATGCTAATGTCCGTATACTCTTCGTTGCTGCAACCTCTTTCCAGGTTGACTGTCCTTTGACAATACTAATATGCCTGCTACATCTCAGGGGAAAGGGCGAGAATGAGCATAACCTAACCTGATCAAACAAGTCAGTGATGGATCCCAACTCTGTACAGTTCACCTTGTCAGTGGTGGATCCCAACTGGAAATGTGCAATATCTAGAAAACGATTCACTTAAGGACCCATGTTTACTAGGCTTTTTTTTTTTTTTTTTTTTTTGCATATTTTATCCTGTATAGTTCATATTGTCATATGACCATCACTTTTGAAACACCGTGTATACTCTTATAAGTAACTGGTTATCAGCAGTGATTCCTCATGAAGAATCATGCTGATAACCAGATCAAGAGTATTGCTTCCTCTTGTTGTCTTTCTAATATGCTGTAGAAAGCAATCATCCAAGGAATCCATAAAAGTCTTTCTACTGTGCGAGTGACAATCCCACAAATTCCAGTCGATATCTGGGAAAGTTAAAATCCTCCATTATTAACATTCTGGTTTATGCGCCAACTCTATTTCTCTGTATAGCCGTTTGGTAAAGTCATCATATTCATTAAGCCTATAACACACTCCTAATGGTGGAGGTCAGCAGCAACCATATTCAGTTAGCTATTCGAGGGCCGCTGTAATCAAATTGTGGCAGGAATGGACCAAAGAGGAACCACGTGCCAGGACAGGGACAACCCCCCTGGTTGAATGTCGAATTGAATGGGAATGGTACGCTCGATTTGCTTGTTTTGCTGGACGAAAGAACCCCAGTTTCTGGGGTAAAAAACTTTACTATATACACCTGAGACAGACTAACTCAGCCATGAAGTGAAAAAAGCCCACTAAAGTTCCTCGCGTAATCGACGGGATTCGAACCCCAGCCTTTTCCACCCGGTGTGGGGAGGAGGATGGTGACGATACCACTGTGCTACCACGCAGACTTTTCATGGATATCATTGAATTCATTGCCAGACCCAAATTTTTCCCTACTTGCTGACCGTGTTATCCACATGCCACTTGACTCTCAACAAGCAACGCCCCTTGTCACAAGGCCCGCATTGTGCCAGTCTGTGTGCATATATGTATATTCTTACGTATGTACGACACCCAGAACAAATGTTCAAGGCCGCCTCATGTATTTTGCGTAGGTATAGGCAGCTGTAAATCAGGCCAGGTATGTGCGTTTGTGCAGACAGTGCTGTGTATTATGATGTTCTGGCCCCTTGGCTAGTCTGCACGCCTAGCACAGTGGTATCATCACTGTCCTCCCCACACTGGTTGGAAAAGTCCTGGGTTCGGATCCCGTCGATGACGCAAACGTTTTATGGACTTTTCACTCCGTAGCTGAGTTAGTTGGTTTTTCGGCGTAGATAGCAAGGTTTTTACCCCGGAAAAACGGGTTTTTCATCCAGTAAAGCAGGACCAGGAACATACAATTTACATTCCCAATACACATAGGTAGTTGAAAGTAATTTTCCAGATTACTCTAATATAATTGTTTAATAGTTTTGGCCTCTTGGCTACCTGAAAACTGGTCACCAGGGTAGCCGCTTCCAGATACTCGTCCCCACCACGGGGAGGTGGGCCAGTTCACTTACTGTCTCTAGTTCACCTAGTTTTACCACGAAATAAACCAGATTCCTCTTGAGGGCCCATTCCTGAAGGGAAAAAAACAGTCAAGACATAAAGCGCATTAAATTAACTAATGAAATTCAACATTCTTCTCTTAAAAACTTGAGTAGCGAAACCTTGCAGAAACTGAAAGTTAAGAGTCTTCCAGAAGACTCTTAGCTTTCATAGTGAAAAGAACTTATGATGTTTCTGAGAACCATACTAAAATCCTCGTAGAGACTACAGTCATATAATTTCCAGTTTTCTTTCTGTCCACATATAAATAGTTCGTTATCCTGCACCCCTAATAAGAATAACTTTTCATTTAATACCCATGGCCTGTAATCAAATAAGATGTCTCCATACGCAATGAAAATCATGTTCTCTTCCTGTTATTTAATAACAAAGTTACTTCTGGAAGAAATTTTCTAATGACATTACTAGTCAGAGAAGTGCCCCATCTAACTTGGCACTTATTAACTAATAAGTTGAAGCATCTTGATCGTTCTTCTTTAGGATCCGCATGTAAATCGAGTTCTATATCTAAAATATTCTACACGGAATTAGTTTTTTGATTCTGTATACCTCTATAGATGAGATATACAACGGAATGATCTCTGACAGAACTTGAAGGGATAATTCTTATTATGCAGTATTTTTGGATCCTACTATATTTCCAGCGGCCAGACGCCTCTCTGAAAGGCAACTTGTTTACAAGCTGTCTTTAGCCCTTAATGTACATTTTTGGGTTAGTTTCGATTTATGAGATCTAGTGGTAGGTTGTGGTGTTTGAAAGTTCCATTTTCCATTTTGGTCTTGTGAAAACTCGTGAAATGGAGTAAAAACGCCATGTGTGCGTTAATTTACCCAAACAGTTTTTGCTAATTTTGTGGACTATTTACAGTGAAGTCTCACCGTCGATCAATCACAGACAAAGTTAAACAAGCTTATTATTTTTATTTTGTTGCCAGCTGGGTGATCAGGATAAAAGGTAGGCACCGCATATGTGCTGTATAACGTGTTATGCGAATCTGACTGAATGGATGAAGGGGAAGAATTCTAAAATGCCTTTTGCTGTTCCGATGATCTGGCATGAACCAACAATCAGCTCGAAGATTGTTACTTCTGCCTCACAAATACTAAGGGGTTTTCAGGAAAAAATACCCCAACCTTCCGTCTGCAATAAGACCAGTGCCACGCACACTGGAACTCCCTATTCCTATTCCTCCACCTAGTTGTGCAAAAATCGCTGTTCCAGAAAAAGAGGGATTTAGGGATTTGGAATGGTGCTTCATCCGCCTTTGCTCATTAAGTTGGATCTCATGAAAAATTTTGTAAAAGTTCTAGACAAAAATAGCGAAGGTTTCAAGTACTTAAAAAGCCAGTTTCCAAAAATTAGTGATTATTGAAGTTGAAGGAGGGATTCCTATGTCCACAAATTAGATGGCTTTTAAAGGAAAAAATCTTTGAAACTAAACTTAACACCACTGAATTAGCTGCGTGGAAATCCTTCAGAGCTGTTGTTAGTGGGATTTTAGGGAATAAAAAAAAGTAGAGAACTAAAAAGAGTTGATAGAATTGTTGCATAACTATCAAAAGTTAGGATGCCAAATGTTGCTGAAGATACACTTCCTACATTCGCACCTGGGCTTCTTTCTGGGCAGTGATGGGTGACTATTGCTGGTTTCTGATAAGAGAGGACCATTCTGCTCATAAGAGGAAAAAATAACTGCAAGTAATACAATTTCCTATTTTTGCTTCCACTTTTGTGGGTCAATTGCTTACTTAAATCCAAATGGTGGTTATAAAGTTTAAATTTCTTATTTTTTATCCATTTGGAATGTTTACTGATCGTCATTTCTATTTCAAGCAAGTAATTTACAAGAAAAGTAGTCAAATACATTTAGATAAGTAAAAATTAACAATTTTTGGAAAAAAGAAGCACGAAGCCATAACATGAAAACGTGACGTGCTACAAACTTTCTACTGCCATTTTCGTTTTCAGCACATGCGATTTAGACAAAATCAGTTGGTTTCATTCATGTTATTTGTTAAGGGAAAGTCTTGTCTGACAAATTTGATTGCATATTTTGATGTGGTTACAAAGGAACTGGATGCAAGATATAATTTTGATATCATATACTTGGATTTCAGGAAAGCTTTTGACACTGTTGCGCATGGAAGACTACTGTACAAATTGGAGCAGAATGGTATTAAGGGTAAATTGCTACAATGGATAAAAGGATGGTTGAGTGGGAGAAGACAGAGGGTAGTAATCAATGGGCGCTGCTCTTCGTGGACTAACGTTATTAGTAGAGTCCCACAGGGTTTGGTGTTCTGTCCACTGTTGTTTGTATATTTATCAATGATATTGATGAAGGTATATCAGGCTTAATGTCGAAGTTTGCAACTGTTACAAAGGTTGGCAGGGTTGTTAATGACAGTAATGGCAGTGTGCTACTGCAACAGGATCTAGAAAATTTGGGAAGATGGGCTGAGAAGTGGCAACTGAAGTTTAACATTGACAAATGCAAAGTACTGCATATGGGTAGAAGTAAACCCAGAGAACATACCAACTGTGTGGTACTACACTTAGGGTGGTAGAAAATGAAAAAGACCTGGGGGTAATTGTACAGTCAGATATGAAGTTTTCTGAGCAATGCAGACAGACTGCCAGAGCAGGTCGTGTTGTTTTGTCAATGATATACAGGAATCTTGCTAGCAGGGAAAAGGAGGTGATTGTCCCTCTGTATAAGACAATGGGTAGGCCATGCCTTGAGTACTGCGTACAGGTTTGGAAGCCTCATTTTAGGAAGGATGTAGATTTGCTTGAGCATGTACAGAGAAGGGCAACAAGATTGGTAAGAGGAATGAAAGGATCCTCTAACCAAGAGAGGCTTAAGTTCTGCAAATTGCAGCGGCTGGAGACTAGGCACCTGCGAGGTGATCTGATTGATGTGTATAAGGCCTTGAATGGGTTGAGCACGCTGAATTCTGATGGGATTTTTCCACTTGTTCAGATTACGAATCTAAGGGGGCATAAATTCAAATTGAGGAAAGGCAGCTGTAGAGTAGATGTGCCAAAATTTGCCTTTAGCCAGCGGGTGGCTAATTGCTGGAACAAACTTCCATCTGTCGTTGTGGGAGTTGATAGGTTACATAAATTTATGGAGCAACTGGACAAACATTTAGAGGGAATGGTTGTGTGAATTTTTTTTTTTTTTTTTGGCTGATGCTACATAAGCTCATACGCTTGCTTTCTTGCATCACATGCCAAGATTACTATTATCGAAAAATAGGTTTAAAATTGTTGGCTAGTGTTATTTGTCTTTCTAAAAAGGGATCAAAATTTCTGTAAAGTTGATACAAATCATGTGGACATCTAACTAGTCTTCAGTCTTTGCAAAGCAGACTCCCACCATAGCGACTCAAATGCCCCGTCAAAGTCAATAAATATTGGTAACTCATATTTAAAGGAAGAATTCTCAATATGGCGGGTAAAATCTACTAGCCTAGATAAATTTTGGTCTTCGATAAATCTCCAGGTAAGTCGTGCCTAGATTTCCTTGGAGTAAACGCATATTGTTTAGCCGAAATATTATTGTATGGTTTTATGAGCATCAGCAGGTATGTGAAATCAAGGTATTGATTTCACATACCTCCAACGATTTGTAACCCCCCAATCCTATTCATACTATCCATTATTAGTATTCAAATTTGAAATTACAACAGCTCTGCAGTACTCAGGGCAATCAGGGTCTCTAATCGAATGATTACAGTCTTTTTCTTTCGTTTACAATTAATACATTTAACAGGTTGGTATTAATTTAAACAATCTGCATGCACATGCCCGTTCTCTGCACAATGCCCACATGACATTAGTTATGCAAACAATTTTGGATTCTGTGTCCATATCCTAAGCATTTGAAACACTTAGTCACTACAGCAACCTTTCGAAATTTGTGTGAAGAAAATCCTAAGTAAATTCCTAAGTTATTCAAATGTATCATTACTCATGATACATTTGAATATTCTTGGACAAAAGCCTATAACTCAGTTTAAATCTGAATGTGACTTCCTTTACAACTTCTTCATTTTGAAAATCAAAATCCTTTAAATTTTTACAAAATAAATCTACTATTTCATCGCAAGATGTCTCCCTACATACATCATACTGTACATTACAATCGTAGTCACTTAATCTTGGTCTATCATCATTTGGTCGAAAAATCGTTCTAAAGAGCGAAATATAAAATTTCATGAAAATCTATTCAGTGCGAGTCAAATTATTACAAGGACAATCGGACTATGAAATAATAATTGGATTTCTAGTTGGTCCAATTTTAATGAAATTTGCGTTGGCTCAACGCAAATTTCATTAAAAATCTCCTCGTGAATGCGCCACAGGATTCACGGGGAGGCCATTCCATGGTAATAAAATCTGCGGAATGCTCTTCGAACCAAGTTCTAGTCACCACCGCTCTGTGGGGAGGCACATGGAAGAGTTCGTTACCCTGTGGATGCACGATGACCATGAAGGGATGCAGGTGGTCTGCAAGGATGGACACAACCTGGACCGTTCAGAGATGCGTCTAGACGTATCAGAGGTCCTAACGTGTGCCAGTTGACGCCTCAGACCATTACCGACCGTCCACCTGGCTGAACAGTTCCTTGTTGCCATGACGGGTCCATAGCTTCGTGCGGCTTCCGCCAGATACGTACCTCCCGTCCGCTCGAAATAACTGTAAACTGGACTGATCGGACCAGGAGACCCGTATCCAATCATCCAAGGTCCAGTGCCGATGTTCTTTTTCCCAGTTGAGGCATAGAGTCCTATGTTATGGTGTTAGCAATGGAAATCTGGTGGTTTGGCGGCTCCCATAATCTATTGCAGCTAATGGTCGCCTGATGGTCTTGGTGGAGACGTTTCTGGCACTTCCCTCGTTGAAGTCGGCGGTGATTTGTGCCACTGTTGCTCTCCGGTTAGCTAGAACAATGCGCAACAGACGTCGACTGCCACGTTCATCCACCACCTTTCTCCACCCACAGCGCTAGCCACGATGAGATGATTTCTGTACGACCTCCGCGATAGAGTAACCGATGCATCGGGCACCCACTCTCATCCCTCTTTCAAAGTCGGTTAACCCATGACGTTTATCCATACTGACATCGAATTAACTTCTACGTGAATGCAGTGAACCTATATAAAGCGGCCGATTCATCGACTAGCGAGAGGGGGGGAGTGACAGCGTCGCGTTGCCAGGTACAAGGTATCCCATGAATTCTGTCCTTTCAGTGTATATATGTATTCATAATTATGTAAAATATATTTTCATGTTATAATCCCAGTAATCCGAACATTCGAGTAACCCCTTGAATTAATTAGTTCGGATTATCTCGTGACGCTCCATATATAATGACGTGTGAGATTCTATTAGGTATTTATACCGAAATCTTTTTTTCTTTTTAATTTTCAAAAAAATAACAAAATGGATCAAGTACTATCCATGACTGGCTTCAATATTCATACAAATTTGAATACGTTTTCCTGCCATGCAAATTACTACACTTAAATGAAGCGATTTTCAAGTAAAAGCTTTTGATGATTGGATGAATACTTCATCCAATCAAAGAACACGATCCCTCAAGGACAGAAAGTCGATCTCTCTCTTCTTGAATGTAACAAGGTAGATCAAAGATGGTGATAGCATTATGACTATTCAGAAGAATCACGTGAGGATTGCCTCTTCGAGGAAGGAAAAAATATTTGGGTCATGTCACAATTTTAAGCGGAGCTGGTGCAAAATGCGACCCGTTTTGGAGAATCATGTAGAAAAGTTTGAAACGAAATGGACTCACCTCGATTTCTGATGAAATCATTCACGTTATTGAGAAGGAAGTTTCGGGTGAAATCATTAAGGAAATATTTCCTTCATGATTTCAAATGTAATCATTTCAAACATTTCTTTAACAATTTCAGCTGAAAACGAAAATTATTCGTTGATCAATAATGTACTTTATCTTTTAAAATAAAAGGCATTTACCCCACTACATACTAGATTTTTTCTAAAAACTAACGCGTGTTTGGCGTTTGTTTTTAGTGTTTTTTTTTTTTTTTAACCTAGATTTAAAATTTTTTTTTGCATTGTCATGTAACAAAATGCACCGATAGTCAAACTGTGTTTGACTTCCGTAATAATCTATTATCGTGCTGATTCGACAAATTGAGTTTTCCAAAAACATCGAAAGCGCAAGGCGACAAGTCTAAGCTGTATGGAGGATGCTTATTCACCTCACAATTCTGTTATTGTTGTAGTAGGGTTTAGGAGCATCGGCAACTAAGGCCATATTGCTCCATGTATAGTGTCTGTAAATTGAGTTTGTTCTGTGGTCAATTTTCTGCGTCATGGACGAAAAACCATGCTACCCTCGCCTGAGACCAACTAACTCGGCCACGTTTTGAAAAAAGCCCATAAAAATTCCTCACGTCATCGACCGGACTCGAACTCAGGTCTTTTCCACCCGGTGTGCAAAAGACAGGGCTTCTAGACGGCCGCAATGCTGTTGCTGAATGGATGCCATGGTTTGTTATGTATATTTGAGCGTTGTCATGTAACAAAATGACACTTTTAGTTGTTTTTTTTTTTGGTTTTTTTCATGACGTCGCAGATGAACTTTTAAGATTCTTTCATAATTTGGCAAGTTTATTCCCTCATCACTGCAATTGAAACGGCGCAGTGGAACAGCCCTTCTGATTTGAAGAACAGCATGAACTTAACCTTCCCAGAGTATTCAAAAGTTTTGAATTTCTTTGGTTGCGGTGATGATGACTGATGTTTCCAATGCATGCAGTGTTTTTTGTTCTAGTTGAAAGTGCCTACACACCACGTCTAATCGACAATCATCATGCAATCCAAGAAGACATTTCCTTCCTGTTGATAGATGTTACAGCCAATCAATAAATGTTTCTGTTCATTGTTAAAGACACTTGGGAACCTACTTCCTGCAGATCTTCCTGGATGATTCCATACCATCATCCAGGATACAGTACCATCCTAGAAGATGGTACTGTAAAAGAACAACTAAGGCTCAATATATCCTATGTTTAAATCATATTTTTAAAATTACGTAAGAGCTACCTCAATCTTTTATCCATAGGATTACTTCTCTTCGAAGAGAAGTTTAAGAAGTTCGAAGAAGAAAAGATTAAGGTAACTCTTATGTAATTTTAAAAAACCCAGAAGATGGTATGCATAGACCTAAAGTGACATTGAGCTCTGATGACTTGAAAACTATTTTTTCACTTCGTAATAAAAATTTTACCATTCATACACTCCTGAACCTGATATATAATTGTTGATTTGCACCTTCTCTATACACGTAGTAGTAGTTACGTTAAACGACAAGGCAATTAAGGCTTATGAGGAGTCGCTATCTCCAAATTGAGTGTATTCTGTTCTGTTCAGGTCGATTTGCCTCTTTTGCTGGACGAAACGCTCGAGTTTATGGGATGGGGGAACCTTGCTATCCTCGCCTGACCACCAACTGACACAACAATGGAGTAAAAAAAAAAGCCCATAAAAGTTCTTGCATCACTAACGGGATTCGAATCCGTCTTTTCCATATAGTGTGGGAAGGACGGTGATTATAAACCCTTGAATACTATTACTTTACATAAAGATTAATAAGCCGATACAAATTCCTGCCCTGCTCCTGTCATTCTCTCAACTTGGTTTGAATTGAGCTTAATTATGACCAGATGCATTATAGATCTGCATTTATATTTTTTATTTGTATTTTTCATCTCTTTTCCGATAGTGACTTTTCAAGATTGATGCTGTTCGCAAGGATTTCCCAACGATAGGAAGAATTGCCTGTCTGGTTGCAGCTGTTCACCTGCCCACCGTCAATACGAATCAGTTCATCGTCATGATGGAGCTGGAACCTTGGTTTATCAGACTGTCATTGACACCTACGCCTGCAGCGGACACGGGAACATCGTTCCTGGACATTGGACGAACGGAAATGATTACGGCCGGCCAACATGGGCACATGAAGAGGTCGCCCACTCCGTAGGCTTATCGGCAAGAGCTCACACTAGATGGTGTGTCCTCGAAAACGACACTCTCTGCGAACCCTTGTTGTAGTCTGCCGTTAATGGAAGATCGAGTCGTCTGTTGTCCCAGAGAGACCTTCCAACTGCCATTCGACTCGACTTTTCAACCATTAGTGGTTTCCCAGTCCCGGCACGTTGATTGGTTGTGTGTACCTCTTCGGTCCATTCCCGCTACACCTTGATTACGACAGCCCTCGAACAGCTCATTCAAACTCCGTTAAGTCCTTCCCTTTCTCCAATTGCACGGGCCTGTACTGACCAACTGACACACTATCGTGCGGTCACTATATATGCTGCGCCGGTCGGTGACGTCACTTCTAGATGCTGTGGGTGCGTCCACTGATGAAGACAGGGTTGGTCATAATGTTTTGGCTCGTGTGTGCCTGTGTGTGCGCGAGCGCGCGCTTTTTAAGGCAAATTTAAAACAGATGATTTAATGCTATTTGCAGATCTCAATCGAACAATTGTGTCTATACGTACATTAGTGGCAAAGTTTCATTTCGATTGAATTCTACATCTTGAACATTAAAAGTTCAAAAAAGGTCCAAATCTTCAGGAGATATATCACAAAAAAAAAAAAAAAATGATTTAGATAAATACTTTGCTAATGGAGAAATCCATTCAAGAGCCTCATTAGAAATTTAAATTCATTTCATTATATCTAATTCTATGACCTCAAGGGAAGCATGGTGGTTATAATCACACCATGTAGAAAAAGCCTAAGTTGGAATTCTGTCAGTGAGATGAGCCATTTTCATAGGTGTTTTCCAAACGGTAACTGAGTTAGTCGTTCTTCGACATGCCTAGTAAGGACTTCTTTCCGGGAAGTCGAGTTTTTTTTCGTCCAGAAAGAGAGGACGAAACAGACAAAACAGACTAGAGAACGTATTCTATTTACAGATGACAGACATTTGGGTGTATGAGCTATTTATTTGAGTATGTCAGTCACCAGGCTGCAATGCATCCGAGAGATCCTTCTTATCACTTATTTATAAAATAAAGTGAAATAAAATTTATATTAATTAAACTATCCAGGTTGATCATTTAATTCGCAGAATGGCCCTGCCTTAATTTTAGTCTGGTGGAAGTGTGACGTTGCGAAGAGTGCTTTCATGGCACATGTTAAGTCCACTGTTATTGGTGGATCAACGTCTCAGTGTCACAGCCTACTTGAACATAGTTGTCGACCAGATGACGAGCCCTTCATGCTCACAGTTTATTGGTATAGTAATGGCTACTTCCACCACATCTCAAGGCAGGGATTGGTCCTAGGAACAAAGGTGAGTTTGTAATACTTCTAGCCTGCTCATTCTTCGGATCCCAACTCGATTGTGCAACTGTGGGATGAGATGAAACGAGCTGTTATTGGCAGGGTTCGGCTATCTAGTTTGAAGCAGCTATGAGATGCAATCCTCGCTGCATGAGCCAGCATCCATGTGGTAGTTTTCAACATGTTTCCAAGGTTAGGTATAATGTAAGTAAGGGTATGATGATCTCATGCTGTGAGTCTGTAGACAGTCATGTGCATTCAGTCTATTTTTTCCAGTCGAGGTGTAATCATGTCGACACCACTTTCCAGTTGCACCATTAGTGAACAAGGTTCCATGATCAGATTTTTGTGGTCAAAAGGGATTGAACCGCTCCAAAATTTACATAAAAATATTGGCAAAATATAGGAAAAAGTATTATAGTACAAAGAATTTCCACAGGTGGGTCAAGGTTACTCATTAGCTATTTCGCAGTGTATTCATCCTGCAGTTCTGCCTCTTCTCATCAACGAACCGTTTGTCTAAGAAACAGACTTCTTATTTATTTATTGTATTAAGCAGTTCCTGCTAAAATTTGGCAACACCGCTGTTCAACCTACAGCTCACTTAGATAATTGCAATGTACACCATCCCCTGTTTACCCAGTTGCAGGGTGGAAGACCCTCTAAAACGATACATCAACACAATAAAAAATGAACATATAGAAGATGTTCAAAGTCCAGGTTGGTTATAAATAACTCTCAGCCCATTTCAAAGTCCACAGCATCATCAATTAAGATGGTTACAGCAAACCAAATCGGATAATGGTGAATAAGGAAATCCTCCAGACATAAAGGAGTTCTTCAAGAATCTATATCCCAGATTCTGTAGAAACCAGATACAGGCTGAGAAAAGCCTGCAGCACAAGTAGCTGCCGAGGACAGAACTGCCAGCACAAGGAGTTGCCAGTGACTATCACAACAATGCTGTCAGCAACATAAACTACAAGGGGAGTGGACTTCTTATGTATGTAAACGCACTTGTCCTCCCCACACCGGGTGAGGAGGACGGCAAACTTTTATGAGCCTTTTTCACAACGTGGCTGAGTTAGTCAATCTCAGGCGAGGGTAGCACGGTTTTTTTCCTGGAAACTCGGGTTTTTCGTCCAGCAAACAGAAAATCGACCTTAGAACACGGGTAATTTACAGACATTATACACGGAGCAGCATGGCCTTATTCGCCGATGCTCCTAAAAAAAACCCAACAACAACAACCCGGAAAAACAAATAATTCATATTATTTGTTTTTCTGGGATGAACGTTGATAACAAACACAAATATGGCAGGTAAACACAAACATGTTTACTCTTTAACGTTTACATGCAAATCTGGTTTTTTAAAGGGGGGGATGCAAATAAATGCGCGTGTGACGTACAACTTCGAATGAGGGAACCGCAAAGGTTGATTAAACACCTAAAGGGAAATTTGATTGGGGTGTTTAAATTGCCGAAGTAATTGAGTAAAAGGAATGGGAAAGGTGTGTTCTCCCTCGTGGGTGAGACGCGAACCACGAGACATAAAATCCCAAGGAATAACAGAAGACTGAAATTCATCCGTGGGCAGCGGATTTTCGAACACTAAGTTACCTCCGAAGGTGGCAGAGACAATGACTGTGGCAAATTCAAAACGGAACCTTGTGGGAATGGGAATAGTATGAATATTGAATTTTATTTCATTGCAGAAAAGTGTGCTTTCTTGCATCACTTGAACTTAATACTCATTTTCGGTAGCGCCGAGTTAAAAGGAGAAGATATGGTCACTTGACAAAATGGCTCTTATCATGAGAGTTGATAGAGTGTGGATTACCGAGAATTTCCTTTCCAATCGCTGGGTTGAGCAATTGATTTCTTATTTGAATGCTTATCAGCTGCACCATTATCTTTGTTTCGGTAATCAATTTCTGCGAAGGCAAGGAGTACAGTGACATTGATATCTCCATAAATCCCCCCTTCCCGTATCTGGTGTAGAAGTAGACCTTGAGATTTCGTGGTCCTCCGGTGTGGTAAACAGATTAAAGTGATACTAAACGTATCAGCAAAGCCGATTTAGGAATTGCGTGTACTTTTCGTTCGTTCCAGTAACGCTTTTAAAGAAATGTTGCGATATAGAATACACTGACACCGTACTGGGGGGGGGGGGGGATGGAGAATACTTCTTCACCAAGCTGAGTCATTCTTCCCCCTAAGCTCATATATCTCTTTGTTCCCATAAGATTGGCGAAATCCTCTCTTGCACCGCCCCCATCCAGTTGTTATCCTTCTTTTCCTCCTTTTCTCTCCAGTCCTTTCTCCCAATTTTTTTTTCTCTCTCTCTCTATATATTTTTTTAATTTTTTTTTCTCTCTCTCTCTTTCTATTCTTTATTTTTTTCTCTCTTTCTATTCTTATTTCGTGTTCTCTATCCCTATTTTTTTTTAAATTTTTCTCTCTCTCTCTTTATTCTTGACTTTTTTCTCTTTCTCTCTCTCTCTCTCTTTCTATTCTTGACTTCTCTCTCTCTCTCTCTCTCTCTCTCTCTCTTTCTTTTTTACTTTTCTCTCTCTCTCTCTCTTTCTATTTTTTACTTTTCTCTCTCTCTCTCTCTCTTTCTATTGTTGACTTTTTTCTCTCTCTCTCTCTCTTTCTATTCTTGACTTTTCTCTCTCTCTCTCTCTCTCTCTTTCTATTTTTTACTTTTCTCTCTCTCTCTCTCTCTCTCTCTCGCTCTCTCTCTCTTTCTATTGTTGACTTCTTTTTCTCTCTCTCTCTCTTTCTATTCTTGACTTTTCTCTCTCTCTCTCTCTCTCTCTCTTTCTATTTTTTACTTCTCTCTCTCTCTCTCTCTCTCTTTCTATTTTTTACTTTTCTCTCTCTCTCTCTCTTTCTATTCTTGACTTTTTTCTCTCTCTTTCTATTCTTGACTTTTCTCTCTCTCTCTCTCTCTCTCTCTCTCTCTCTCTCTCTCTTTCTATTCTTGACTTTTCTCTCTCTCTCTCTCTCTCTCTCTCTCTCTTTCTATTTTTTACTTCTCTCTCTCTCTGTCTATTCTTTACTTTTTTTTCTCTCTCTTTCTTTCTATTCTTTACTTTCTCTCTCTCTCTCTCTCTCTCTCTCTCTCTCTCTCTCTCTCTCTCTTTATTCTTTACTTTTTTTCCCTCTCTCTCTATTTATTTCTTTTCTCTCTTTCTAATTCTTATTTGATGTCTCTGTCTATTCAACATTCTCGCTCTCTCTCTATTCATTATTCTCTCTTCTCTCTATCTTCTCTCTCTCTCTCTCTCTATTCTGTGTTTTTATCTCACCCTTTTCTTTCTCTAATTCATTATTCTCTCTCTCTCTATTCTTTGTTTTTTTTCTCGCCCTTTTCTTTCTCTGTTCATTATTCTCTCTCTTTCCTCAAATTTTTAGTTTCCCTCTTTCTCTCTATTTGTTTATTTTTTCTGCCTTTATTATTATTCTCTCTCTCTCTCTCTCTATTCTTTCTCTTTCTCTCTCTCTCTATTCTCTCTCTCTCTCTCTCTCTCTCTCTATTCTTTCTCTTTCTCTCTCTCTCTATTCTCTCTTTCTCTCTCTCTCTATTCTCTCTTTCTCTCTCTCTATTCTTTCTCTTTCTCTCTCTCTATTCTCTCTTTCTCTCTCTCTATTCTCTCTTTCTCTCTCTCTATTCTTTCTCTTTCTCTCTATTCTCTCTTTCTCTCTCTCTATTCTTTCTCTTTCTCTCTCTCTCTCTCTCTATTCTCTCTTTCTCTCTCTCTCTATTCTTTCTCTTTCTCTATCTCTCTAATTCTTTTTCTTTCCTCTCTATCCTCTATTCATTATTATCTCTCTCTCTCTCTCTCTCTCTATTCTTTCTCTTTCTCTCTCTCTTTTCTCTCTCTCTCTCTATTCTTTCTCTTTCTCTCTCTCTATTCTCTCTCTCTCTATTCTTTTTCTCTCTCTCTCTGTCTATTCTTTCTCTCTCTCTAATTCTTTATTTTTTTTCCTCTCTATCCTCTATTCATTATTATCTCTCTCTCTCTCTCTCTCTCTCTCTCTCTCTCTAATTCTTTATCTTTTTCTCTCTTCTCTCTCTCTCTAATTCTTTATCTTTCTTTCTCTCTCTCTCTGTCTATTCTTTCTCTCTCTCTAATTCTTTATTTTTTTTTTTCCTCTCTATCCTCTATTCATTATTATCTCTCTCTCTCTCTCTAATTCTTTGTCCTTTTCTCTCTTCTCTCTCTCTCTAATTCTTTATCTTTCTCTCTTTCTCTCTCTCTAATTCTTTATCTTTTTTCTCTCTCTTCTCTCTCTCTAATTCTTTATCTTTCTCTCTCTCTTCTCTCTTTCTCTCTCTTTTTATTTTTTATTTTTTCTCTCTCTTCTCTCTCTCTCTAATTCTTTATCTTTTTTCTCTCTCTTCTCTCTCTCTCTAATTCTTTATGTTTCTCTCTCTCTTCTCTCTTTCTCTCTCTCTTTAATTCTCTATCTTTTTGGCTCTCTCTAATTCTTTGCCTTTTCTCTCTCTCTCTCTCTCTCTCTCTCTCTCGCTCTCTCTCTCACACACACATAGTATAATGGATTTGCCATTTTTCCCTTGTTGGGAAGGGTTTGAATCCTATTAATAATAAATAAATTTTCTGTTTATACTCCGGGACGACCAAACGGTCAGAGGAGTTCACAAGATATACAGAATACAAGAAACAGCACCGTATTCAGTAGTCACGGGCTTGAACCCCGGCCACTCAAGGCACGTGTACTTATGCACCCGCGCGCCTGACCACTAGGCTACGGCGGCCTAGAGGTTGCAGGAATGCTTATATAATTTTTATATGTGCCTCTTTAGTTGCACATCTGAAAAGAAGTACGTCCGCCCCCGTAAGTAATTACGGCAGATTCTTAGCCCGTAAACACATTACGGATACAGCGAATCACAAAGACCACGATAGTTTTTCAGCCCGCGCAACACACACACACACACACCTTTTGCGTCGACAAAGGCCACGAGAACTAGAATAGAAGCTAATCTCGGAAGGGTGGGTTGACTGACTAAAGCGGTAATCGTTGTTTGAAGTTGAACAGACCCTCATTTCGTCAATTTCTACAAACACTTTCGCAATATTTACGGTACTTTTTTAAGCGAAATTCTCCGATTGTTACGTACCTTAATGAGAAAAAAAAAAAAATCTTTCGTATAACTTTGTCGCACTCTTTTTGCGCTACGGAAAGCAAAATTTGCGATCGACTGGCGAGTTCCACCGTATCCCGCGGGTCACGCGATCATAATTGCCGCTCCCCTCATTCGCTGCGGATTTGAACCAACTCGCGCCGCCAGTGTCACTCGCTTTAACATAAAGCGAAAATAGAGTGCCACACGGAGACGGAACTTTCAGGCGTTCTCACGTATCGTGCGTGAACTCGAGCGGAAACTGTTATTGCGGTAAATAATTTCTTCTTTCTATCATTGTCGTAATAAAACCAGCTTTTCTTTTCTTTTTTTTCTTTGCCACCCGAATTTATAAGTGGCAGGAAATGTAACTGATCATTGCCAGTGGTTTTGCTCAGTTACGATCGCAATTCGTTATAACGAAGGTAGGTCAACATTAGGGGGGGGAGAGGAAGAAAAGAAAAAAAAAATGGGAACATTTATTCTCACAGCACTGGTTCCAACTGTTACCTAACCCATTCACGCTATCTGTGTTTACCAGCAGTTCCCCCGATAGAAAAAATACCACACGTTGGCATTTTTTATCCCTTAATAATTTCATCAAAGCAATTAAAAGCTCATTAGAATTACAAGCCTCGGCCTTTGACCTCGCCTACGCTTCGTATACCTAACCTGTTTTTTTTTTTTTTTTTTTTTTGAAAGGTTTGTTTTTAGGTCACTATTAAGAACTACACAAAAAATCACAGAAACCAGGCGCCAAATCTTCTCAAACAAAATGACCACACGCAGTTCATTGGTTTAGTTTTGATTTTAATATGCGTATATCGGGATATTATTAATACCTACACTGAGTGGTCACTTTATCGGGTACACCTACTTAAAGGCAAGTTACTGCTTTGGATAAAGGGATGGTTAAGTAGAAGAAGACAGAGAGTAGTTATCAATGGGCACTGCTCTTCGTAGACTGTTATCAGTGGAGTTCCCCAAGGTTCAGTTCTGGGCCCATTTTCAATATTTATCAATGATATTGATGAAAGTATATATGTCTAAGTTTGCAGATGACACAAAGGTTGGCAGAGTGGTTAACCACAGTCATCAGAGTGAGCAACTGCAACAAGATCTAGGAAAACTGGGTCGATGGGTTGAGAAATGGTAGTTGAAGTTAAACATTGTCAAATGCAACGTACTGCACATGGGTAGCAGTAACCCAAGAGTAACTTATCAACTGTGTGGCACTACACTCAGAGTAATGGAGAATGAAATATTCGTTCCTTACACAAAGACTTTTGTGTAAGGCCTTGTTTAGGCTGCATCTTGAGGACTGTATACAGGTGTAGAGGCCTCACTTTAGGAGAAAGGTAGATCTCTAATTTCACTTCCTGGCTGAATTAGTTAGTCTCAGGCGTAGATAGCAAGGTTTTTTTTTCCCCAGAAACTGGGGGTTTTCGTCCAGCAAACAGACAAATCGACCACAGAACACACGCAATTAACAGACATAAGACACAGCATGGCAGATGAATTTAATTATTCGGGTGGCCTAAATATAATAGTTTGGATTTGATTTTTTTTGGTACATCTGCTGGAACGGGAACTTTTGTTTCCTTCACCAGTCTGGTTGCCCAGATTGGTGAAGGAAACAAATCGCAGCGTCTTGAGACTAGGCACCTGCGGGGAGATCTAATTGAGGTGTTTAAAGCCCTGAACGGATTGAATAAGATGAAATTAATGGTATTCTTCCACTTGCCGAGACTACACACATGAGGGGACATAAATTCAAATTGAGAATGTCTGCAGGATAGATGTGCGGAATTTGCCTCCAGCCCACGGGTGATTGACTTTTGGAACTGGCTTCTATCTGTTGTTGTGGAAGTGGATGGATCAAATAAATTCAAGGAAGAACTAGACAAATTCTTGGCGGATACGGATGAGTGAACTACTTGTTCTTCAAACGGTCGAGTGAAATCTGTTCTGGCCATTCTTGGATGAGACGGATGTGCGCAGGAGACAACAGTTCCACATAGCAAGAGAACAGTCCATGGAACAGCGACTCTCTCTCTGTCTCTTTCTGTCTGAAAGTCAAACAATAGTCAATGGAAAACATCATGTAGGTTGACCAGTAACAAAAATATTCAAAACCTTAAGTGTTTGCTGGAAAAATTATTTTTGTGGGACACTGTCTTGCTCACGTTAAAATATTTCTTAGCATAGCATTCACAGGGATCCTCTAGAGCAGACCTTCCCAACTGGTGTACCGCAACATTAGGAAAAACTCAATTGAGTCCATACGCCTCGCTTCCGTTCCGAAACAGGTGTTCAATTGGATTGAGTCAGCCGATTTTGAGGCCAATGGGTTCGACGAAACACTCGTGCACAGTGCGGGCTCGATGACATGGCACATTATCGTCTTGGAAGATCCAGTTTCTGTTCGGGAAAAAATGCACCATGGAGGGGTGCACATGTTGTTCTAAGAGCTGCCTGTGGACTTCACCAGTGAAACGTTTATCCATACACCAGGGGTTCTAGTTCTTGCCAGCAAAACATGACCCATATTAAGCAAACAACCATCGTTATCTGCCTGGATAGTGGGCACCATGCACGATGGGTCCATGGACTCGTGTTGCTTGCGCCAAACACGAAGACATCCGTCAGCTTGTTGCAACAAATATTTGCACGCATCCGACCAGCACAGTAATTTCCACTTTTCCAGTGTCCAACCAGCGTGTTGTTAACTTCGCCGTTGACGGTGACCAGTGAGGAGAGAGTATCTCTTTGGTCGTCTGCTGTTGAACCCCATACGTCTGAGTGAGCGACGAATCGTCATTTGGGATATTGTTCTTGCATTTCCCATATTGCATTGCGATGTCAGCTGTCGCACAGTGACCTGCTATTCAGCCCGTACAGCGCGCTGCACCCTTCGCTCACCTCGACATCCACCTTGCGTAATCCTTTACAGTTCTGTCGGCGGGAGGTGGTTCGACACCATTCTTTGTACACCTTGACCACAGTGGGCCGTGAGCAACCGACAAGACGTGCCTTTTCCTATATGGAAACACCCGATACACGAGTTCCCACAATCATGCCCTTTTGAAACTCCGTGATATGTTTACAACGTCCTATAACTGCTACTTTATCACTCTGACTTTCATGACCAGATGCAAATTGCTACTGCCTTAGTGTAGGAAGATGTGTGGCATAATCCATTACGGATGATGGGGTGGTCACAATTTAGTGATCACTGAGTTCATATCAGAATAGTAAGACTATTTTAAGCTTCTGACGAATGTTTTGTGCCTCTGTTTTGTTATTTAATATTGTATTACCAAAAATTGAACGTACATTCGCGCACGTATACACAAAAAAAAAAAAAAGATATATATATTAATCAAAGTTATCTCGAAGAGGTCGCAATGCAATGAATTTGCGCTGACGACTATCGACATCCATTTTCGGTAGCAGGATTTTCTGGGGGGGGGGGTTAGCCCTATTTGGAACTACTGTCGACATCACTTCGGGAAAAAAGGGCGAGGATTCGGAATTGAAGACGTAGAAAGTTAGAGTAAGCAATGTATAAGATTCATAAAATCCCCCTATGGATTTTTCAAATTAAAACTGGTTTTTGACTATTCCGGAATCCAGAAGCTTACATTGGCATACAAAATACGAAAGAAACGCGCCAAGCGTACATTACGTTTGTTACTGGTTTCTGGACAACACATCCTTTGATTTCAACTTCCTTATCTTTACGGATGTCACATTTATCTGTCTTGTTAATTCAACACTCCCTTTTAATAATTTCGTTGGAAAATGACACAAAACCTTTCAACATTCAGTCATGACTAGAAATCGCTTGATCCATTAGTCACCTTGATCGCGTGGACATCAGTAACGTCATCGATTCTTGTGGTAACCTCTAGCGCTCCTAAGGAATGTACTCGGAGGAGAATTACACCGAAACCCTTATATGAAGCGGAAACAGAAAAACTCTGGGAATGTGCCAAGTTTTGAAGATGTAATCACATGGGCTGTGTAGTAGTTGGCGAGTGATGCAAACCACAAAATGTGGTGAAAAGACAGTAGACTCGTTGAAGCTTCTGCTAGTCATTGAGTCAGCGAACTGCCGACTTTGTGAATCACATTCACTTGACGTCAATTGTACAGCAAAAGTCTAAGAAGAGGGAGCAATTGTCTATGACCACGCTCGTCATTAATCTCGACCTGATTTAGGATCGTCCCCCTGAGGAAACGGATGCATAGCAGACTGCGTGGTGCGAGGATTGCCACAAATAGCCTTAAGGAAGCAAAGTAGCACTGTTATTCAACAACAGGGCAAAGGTAGCGCTGTTGTTCTTTTCATTATTTCTGATGATTATTATCAGGTGACCAAAAAAGCTTGGAAATTTTTTTCAAGGTTAATATTTTGAAAAAGATATTAACCTATTTTAAATTTTGCTTCAAATAAGAAAACAGAGAAATAGATGCTGTGTGGTTCGAAGACTTTTGAATGGCTCACAAGTTTAAAGAGAGCCACTCGTCCGTCGAAGATGATATTCACTCTGGCCACCCTAACTTCAAAAAACAATAATTCACTTGCTCGTATTCGTGATCTAATCAGGAGTGATCGATGTTTTAACAATCCGCGAATTTGCTAATGAAATTAGTATTTCTTATGGTTATTGTTACTCAATTTTAACAAGATTTGGGAATGCGAGCCAAGTTTATGGCTCACGTTCTCACTGATCACAAAGGATGGTTGAAGGAAGACTGAATCTTCCACTTCACAGTGGAAGATTCAGTCTTCTTCAAAGTTAAAAAAAAAAAAAAAAAAAAGTAAGACAATCTGGAGAAAGTGTAAAATCATGCTTATTGTACCTTTTCACTCACAAAGCATTGTTCATTATGAATTTGTTCTGCATGATCATAGTAAACCTAGAAATACCTCAAAACAATTCTATGGTGATTGTGAGATTCTGTTGGCGAACTCTGTTATTGTTAAACGGCCGGAAAACTGGGCTTTAGAATTCACATTTGCATCATGATAACGCCCCTGCAAATTCGACGCTTTTCAGTCTAGACTTTCTTGCAAAGCACTCCATCACTGTGGTCCCTCATCCGCTATATTCACCGGATTTAACTTCCTGTGTTTCTTCTTTTTTTTCTTTCTCGGTTTCTAAAGGTTAAAGCTTCCTTGAACGGTCACATATTTTCAACAATAAGTAAATTATTCAGAACACGCTACAGGAACTATTAGCAATCCCAAAAGAAGCCGATCAGTTATACTTCCAGAAGGTACAACAAGATTGGAATCAGCGTAGACAGTGTCAAAGAACTTCGAAGTAAGTTCCTTGACACATCGAATAGTCAGTACATTTCATAATTTCACAAATATTAGTTCAATCCTCGATCTTTTTGATCGTACACCTCGTAAACTGGGCACAAATGCTACACACGCAGCTCGTAAGATATGCACGGCATTTGGAGAAGATACAGGCAGCCCCAGATGTGTATTTTTTTTTTTTTTTACTGCTACATGATGATTAAAGCTCAGTTATTCCCCGAAAGATTTCTTTAGTCCCTATCCCTTCACAGAATCCTGGGACTTCTACTGACAGTGAGTAAACGCATTGCCTAAAAAAATGGTTCAAAAATTTTAAATCAAGTGGTCACTCACTTGATGACGCATCCTGTAAGGGACGACTTATTGCCATTAATGACAACAAACCATGGTCGCCACCCAGTCGGATTTAAGCCAGGTGCTTGCAGAAAGATTCAATATGAGCAACAAAAACTATTCGTTTGTATTTCCATCTACTCGGAAAGGCATACAAATAACAACAAACTCCACACACCATCCTCTTCACTTGCTGCTTTGCGTCACAATAATGATTCATGTTTGGACCGGTTATTGACATCGAAGATTGTAAATTGTACGGATTTTGCTAGCTGACGTCTAGAGGCGTATATAAACTATATGGGATTTAGCCAACACAAATTATATAAAGGAACACCACTATTGCCATCAGAGGAATCTAACTTGCAATGCACATTTCGAAAGTGTGTCAAGTTTACGCAATGGGAAATAAGTTTTCAAAGAGTTATTGTATATGTCGGGCATAGCCTCTTACCATACATAGCTATGAGAAAATTAGGTTTTCTACTCAATGCATCAGTCTCATATTGTGGAGGAACTTCATCACGGGTTGCCTTAGTATCGCACTACTCTAAATAAAAGGCACTGCTCCAATAGAGAAGTATGTTGCTTTTTATTTAAAGTGTATATCACTACTCAGACCTGGGTTTCGACTCTAACTGGAGTATCAACTTCATTCTTTGGAGGTAATAAAGATTGACCTTGCCATTCAGTATAAACATTCAACGATCCCTTATTTTTTGTTTCGCTGTTCCCCTCCCCCCACTCAACTAAAGCACCGAAATTGCGCCATCTACAAGAAATGAACGGATATGTTTAAAAAAAAAAACAAAAACAGAACGTTTTTCAGATATATGTAAATGATTAGCTTATCAAGGCAAGGCAATCTGCGCAGCACAACTGGCGCCATAAGTCAATTTTTAGTGAAACCAAGATAACCTTTACGATTATCTTTGGTTTTACAGTAAGTGTTAACGGGTGTTAGTGATATTTGAATATATGTAAGGATGAACTGCATGTCTTGCTAAGAGAAGAGTTTTCTTGCACATATTTGGCCATTCAAAAATCTAAAACATAATCAAAAATCTCAGTTAAATTTAATCATTATATTCGGAGTTTAATGATATAGTGACAATGACTCTTTCCCAGAAAGAAAATGTGTGCTGGAAGGTGCAATTATGGTTAAGCATGACTGCAAATTACTGTTGGTCTTTGTAAAGAGAGAGACATCTAGCGTAATGCGTAAAAATAAAACTTTCATTTTAAACTAAAAGACAGAATTTATTCTAAAGAAGTGAATTTGCATACACGTTCACTTTTATATCAATATTCTAGTTTCTTCACTTTGAGTTTTGTCCATTTTTTATAAAAAAAAAAAAAGTTTAGCTGTAAATTAACGATTTATAGATTAGAGAAATATCCTGATACAGAAAAAAAGAAAGAAAGAAGGGAAAAAAAAAAACCAGATGTCAATTTTGAAATTAATGTTGCATACTTAGGTAAGATAGCAGAACAGAATCCCAATTCTACATATTTCAGTTTGAAGGCATTATTATTATTATTATTAAAATCCAAATTATGGTCACCTGTACATTAGCATTACTAGAATTTTTGTACCAGGTAAAACTGTTTAAATAAATGCAAAAAAAAATCTAGGGATACTTCCTGAATTTTAGATAGTGTTCCTTACGCACAATATGTGACCTAAATGCTTTTGGAACTCCAAGTGCTCAATGCCATTTTTCAAACGAGAGTAAAATGAATGCAGAGATATCCGGAAGCGGAACTGATGTCATCTCCACAAGGGTATTCGGCACCATCCGTAGCTCTGGTTCCGAAATCCTATCCTTAATTTCATTCTTTCGTTAACACGAGCAATTTTGTAGAATCTGCGCCTTCCTGTTAATGTACTTCTGAAAGTTTATCGTGATACTTAAACGGTGCAACAACATTTCTTTTAGTAGAGGTTAACTGGCTGCGAGCTGGAAGAATTCTTAGCGGAACTCCCAGGAAATACTGCTGTTACCTCCAGCGCACGACAGTTCGCATAAGGGCCAGATGCACGAGGACAAAATGAAACCGGTCCTCTTGTCCACGTTAGGCCTTTATGCGGATGTGATAGAGGATATTGAATACTTCACGATATCTTGTGTTTAGGGCCGGAAGAAGCGACAATCGTGCCGGTAGTTATAGGGGACTGCGTCAAAGCATTCAGGGCATATGAATGCCCTCGATGTTTGGGAAATGATACAATAGTGCATCTTCAATTACACATTACTTCCTGATAAGCGAAATATTCTTTAGAAGTTACCTAATAAAAATAATCAGTATACTGCGCAAAGAGCTTGCAATCAAATTTCTTAGGATATTTTAGTTTGCACTGTAAAAAATAAATAAAGCGGAAAATAATTAATGTAACTCTTTAATCCCCAAATTGTACCATGTTATACATAACTGGCATGATTATACGAGTTATGTGCTGCCATCTACTGCCATCTATGAAAACATAAATTAAAGGTAAAATATTTCGTTCTTCTAAATTGGTATAAAATTGTTCCAAACAAACTGGAAACCAATGTTTATTAATTAATTAATTCTTGCGCATGTTTTCTTGTAGATAAAGAATGATTTTAATTTTCAGAGGGCAATGTAGCGTTTCATTGTCTCAAAAATTGATAAAGTTTTATCTCCTTTTAAACGATTTTTTTTCCCTCAACGACTTAAAAAATAGCGAATACGCTTTTTTTTTTCTCTAATTACCACAACATACTGATTATGACAGCGCCTGTCAAAAGTATCAGTAGCATTAAAAGAGAAAGAAGGAAACAAAAAAAAAAGGCTGTCTCTTCGACCGTTCAAAAAATACACCCTCCCTCATTGTTTTCAAAATCTAGGTCGTTCGGTCACCTTATAACAAGTGGTCTAAATTCTTTAGCAGTACTGAACCTCGAAACGTAATCAGTAATTCGTCCCTGTGACGTCACAGCTAAGCTTGTTGAATGTGAAATGTTTCTTTTTTTTTTGGCTTGCAACTTTCAAGGTTGTGGAGGATGAAAGCACGTTTTCCGTATGATTCACTTCATAGAGTTAAAATACGCTGTTAGTTAATCGACTTACTAATTCTCGTTTTGCCAAAGTTTGTTATGAACTTGAGAGGAAAAAATCTTTCACTCATTTTCAATTAAATAAGCTTAAAGGACAGAGTTCTAGTTTTACAGCTTTCTGATGTAAGATCTGTCCCGATCTACAGGTGTTGACTAGAACTTCGGAATTATTGCGCAACCGAAGTCAGTGCGATTTGCATGCCACTTAACACGTATTAGGGATTTATGTTCTTCACTCCAAACTTGATTCCGTGTAGGGAAACGTGATAAAATTAATCTATTCGAAGTGGTTAACATATACTTCTTAGAAAAGCTTCGAATAAACACTTTTTTACCTTTACTTTTAGCCGGGATTGGAAACATAAGATTTTCGTAGCAATGATAAATGGAAAATTAGACTTGTAAAGTGCGCGCGAGAAGGAAAAAATTTCAAAAAAAGAGAGAAGGAAAAAAAAAAGCATATAATAACAAATACATATTGGAATAAATTCGAACATGTTTTTGCATTTATTACAAGGCGCACATTGTACAAACACACACTACCTAACCAAAATATTAGAAACCGAACCTCATCTCAGTATCTTGGAAGACTCCCATGTTTAATTTTAATTTTACATAGAATAATACAAATATAAAATATAAAACCCTCTAGCGCTGTTCTGTAAGCGGGATGAAATTTGTAAATCTTGTATTTTTAAAGATTTGTAAATTTCAAATTTAATTTAAATAAATAAAGTAAGAAGAAAAACTTGCATTAAAAATATATAGTTTTGACTCTTGAAATTTAAAATGCTCCCCTTACCCGAAATCCTCATATGTCCTCTAAAGAAGCATATCTCACAAATTCAGAACCAACAGGATAAGTAAAATTCTGATTCCCATCACGCTCTATTGAGTCCCACAGAATTTCAATGGAGAATACGGGAAACCTCACTGGTTCTACAGATCTGGTGACTGGAAGGACTACAGAGCTGACTGAATTCACTATCAAGAGTCTCGAACCACTCACTACGACTCAGCGCGATGGATAGTCGTATTATTATCTTGAAAGTGGCTATCTCCTGCGGGGTAAAAATGAAGCTCTAAAGGACTTATGTGCTTCCTCATTTATAAGGAAGCCTTTTGTCATCCTTTCAGTGAAGCCAGTCTGTTCCATGAGAATATACCCTACATGATTATTCCATTTTACGCAGTATGGGAGTCATGCTAGATCCATAGCCTTAGGCAATAATGAAGGTGGCCGCTGACGAATCCCAGACTTCGCAGTTCTTTGCACATCGAACAGATAGGGACCGCTTAATAGCATCCTCTTTCTACCACAGTTACTCCTGGAATAGTGTTCCGTCTTCTGACCACTTCTTACATATTCTTGATATTGTAGCCTGCGATAAATCTAGTGATTTTCATATTTCTTGCTATTGTAACCTCAGCTTACCTGCAGGATTCCTTCACCAAAGTAAGTTCTCTCGTTGATGTCATTCAAGAAAACCAGAAACAAGAGTGGCCCCACCTAACCTTGAGGAACTCCATTTATAATAACCCTGACCCACTCTAAAGCGTGATCACGTATAACAATCCTTTGGCAATTGTAATCCCAGCTTGTACAGTATCCTCATACGTGGCACTGTATCAAATACTTTGCTAAAGCCTAAGTACATAATATCAAAGATGTTTCTAGTATTAATCTCCTCCGTGACCATCGTAACAGTTTATCCTGAGGGTTAAACAGGGTTGCGGCTCCGTAGCCGAGTAGTCAAGAACAAGGATACAAAAGTACACCAGCTTTGAGTGATCATGATTCAGGTCGCGTGACTATTAAATACGGTAGAATGTTCTATCTTGTGAACTCCACTGATCTTATGCGGTTGTCGAGGAGTGTAAACAGAAAATGTATTATTATTATTTATTAATTTTTTTTTAACCTTTACAAAGCCGTCTTCTAAGCCGTTTAGTATAAAATTTTCTCTAACTCATACCTTTTCTATCACCAAAAAGTGGCTATCCACTGCCGGTTTGAACTTTACCATACTCTTGTTCTGGCTCATTTCTTGCTGCAGTCCAAAATTAAATATAAAACTTTTGAAATAAAAAATATAACTGGATTTAAAAACAATCTATAGAAAATCCAAAAATTAATTGAAATACGCTCTTTCGGGAATAGACCCCCTAGGCAACTCAATGGGCTATCATGGATTGGGTTGGGCCCGGTCGGACCCATTTCATTAGAACATAATTTATTAGTTACAATTCCCCTTAATTCTAGTGTCAGTCAATGGGTTATCTTAACCGTATCTGCACACAGCTCCTGGTGGTGCCTTTCGAAACTAATATTTTGCATAAATTTCGTCTGAATCGTCCACAGAGTGCCTATGAAATATGAATGCCTTCTGTCAATTTGATTTCGGTGAAAATATGTTATACCTTAGTTTGTATTAAAAACTGTTCCCCATACGCCGTACACAAATATTGATGTGAAAACTAGACACCGCTCATATGAAGACAATGTTATTACCATGGCTCAGTGATTTGGTTGCATTGTTCCATCAACACACGCTCCCCTATGCCGAACTTCATGTTCATTTACTGTTTTCACTGCGCAGAAGCATTCGTAGTTTTTCAAGTTGTCAAGAGATGGCAATGTCACTCAAGAATCAAGAATGAATAATAAATTTCATGTGTCTAGCATTCTTTTACTCAAAGTTATTCCCATTTTCATGCGTTCTCATTTCATAAAACCTAACACTGTGTCCTAAACATTAAAGATGGCAAGATGCCTTGGAAAAGATCACTGTTTTGTTTCTTTACGTATCCCGGCATGGGAATTATCTGTATAATAGTATTAGATTTTTGAGCATAAATTTTTAGACCATTGCCTTGAAAAATTTAGGAACCAAGACTCATTTCTCTTTCCAAAAATATCCATTGAGTTATTTTTCAAATAAAATTCTAACACAGTTCTCTGTAGGAAGAAATTTGTTGGTTGTACTGATGTGGGTGGGCGTTTGTGTATCCAACTGTTGTAGTAGGAAGCCGTTTAAGCTCCTTTGACCTTCAGTTCCTCATTTCCTGTTTTTAAGACAGATCCAGTATTGTTCATGTAGGAATTTTCTAACGTTAAAACAATTGCTTGTGTTGCCACACGGCTAGGACTTGATTATCAAAGATGTTGACTACGCCACAATATAATGTGGCAAAAACTGAGGGGAAAGAATAATTGACATTGAAAAAATAAAATAAAATTACATAGGAAGTAATCAAAGTCACGTAATACTGACCCTTGTGTACAACCACGTCATTTATGACCCATTTTTCTCTTGAGATCTGCCCAAGTAATGTATTCATTTTGATATTTCTCTCTCTCTCTCTCTCTCTCTCTCATGAGAATGCAAATCAGGCGGTAAGACGTAAACTCCCCATAAATGAGTGATCATTTTATAGAGAGTTTATGTGCCCAGTTCGGAGAAAACACAACAGAGTTCGTAATTTTTTTGACAATTAGCAAGTGCTGCCAAGGCCAGTCCTTAGAGGAGCGAAGCGGGTGTAGTGCCCTTTTTAGCCCCAGATTGGAAAGGGCCCCGAATCCTAATAAAGGACTCCCTACAATTCAGACATGGAGAAGTTACTTGCTGTCCTTTTTTATCCAACTGAAATTCCCGTATCCGGATCTCCTGAACCGACCCTGGGTGTTGCTACACCTAACTTAAAAAGCTCGAGTCAAGCATTTCTAATTACTATGGCAGCAGAAAAGTAAATATAGATATCTTGTGAATTAATTTTTAAGATTATAACTTTATAGAATACTTCTATAGATTTTAGTTTCTAAACTTTATCTTCAGTTTCAATGAAGTTAAATTAAATTAAACTTCAATTTAATGTTTACTCAAGCAAACATTAAATTGAAGTGTCAGATCAGGACTCTGGGCTAACAAATCCAACTTTTCTACACCAATGTCCTCAAATCACTCTGTTACGACACGAGCAGTATGGCATGGCGCGTTGTCTTGCTGATACAGGTATGGGCCTTCCCCGAAGTATTGCCATAATGTTCGAAGTGCATAATTGTCCTGGTATTGCAGAGCATTCATGGTTTTGTCGATAACGACTAATGGGCCCAAGCCAAACCATGAAAGGAGCTCCATACCATGACACTGCCTCCACCAAACTTCATTGTTGAGAGGATACAATCAGGAAGGAACTGTTTCCCTGTCATTGGCCACACACAGGAACGGCCATCAGACTGGTAGAGTGCGAACTTGGACTCGTCTGTCCATAGGACTGTTTTCCATTTCTCTATTGTCAAGGATTCGCGCTCCTTACACCATGTAATCGGCGTCTAGCATTTGTTGAGGTGATCAATTCTGTTGAACGTTGTGTGGGGGGGAGGAAATTCTTTACTTCTTTTTTTTTTATTTAATATTAATATTAAATATCTTTGTTTTGTTTTTGTTACCTAATAGATATATAGACTCCTTGTCTTATACCCCCTCTTACACATCTGACTTTGGATTCACAGGGGAATTTCAGGTTCAAGGGAATTTCTCAATTACGTATAATTCTCTTCGGAAAGGCTGAGTGCTCAAGAATGACAAACTCACGAATTAATAAATAACATAGTTTATTTACATATACATATATATATATATATATATATATATATATATATACACACACAACATGATAAAGTGATCAAAACTGAAGCACATGCTAATATTATTCAAATTTGCCTATGTAGCATCAGATATATATGCAACTAAGTACATTGGGTTTACACTAGAAGGGTTATTTCTTTCTACACAACATAATCAATATCCTTACAGAAAACTGCTATAGTTTCTTCTTTCTTCACACATGAACAATAAATACTTAAGAGGTTTAGTTAACACTCTTTCTCCTATGTAAGTCAAATTCTTACCTTATAAATTGATTCAGGAATTTCACTCTTAATTTCTGATTTATTTAGAGCCCCTTTTTGCCTTGGGGAATATAATTTCACAAACTTTCTCTAATCAAGATAAATCGTACATTTAACATCAATTTCTAGACTAATGCTTGTCCCAAGGGTATCAGAAGGCTATTCTTTTCTCTGTATTTCTCTACCCTTCCCTTCCAAAATATATCATACATATATGTTAGACAATAACTGATAACAAATATCCAATTTCTCTCCTTTGCCTTTCTACATATGCTTAATTTTACATTAATCAAAACCCATAACTATCATCTGACTATCATCATTTGTATATTTATATTTTTGTACATCCTTCCCTTAACATCTTTCTAAACTTCTACTAATCTGATATTAGAGTTCCTTCAGTCCTTTATAGGTAAGTGAGAATACTTTATAACTAGTCACTTACTTAATTTTTCGAATCGGACTTCTCTGTTTTGGGGGCCTTCCGCTCCTTGTTTGGGACTGTCATCATCTTTTGCCAAGGGCATTCATCTCAGGACTTCCAGAGGATTTTCGTGCGGGCCACAGTTCTGCTACTCTGCTGAAACTCACTGTCCATCTGGTCTCGGCTGGCTCTTTGACGTACGGTCCTACTCCGTCGTTATGAGGACTGCTATCTTTCCTTCTGCTTTGCTCCGTCCGCTCTAGGCTGGCACTTTGCCTTCACTGCCTGTTAGTTTCGATACAGGGGCTGCTTCATACCGTCTGGGACATCGGAACTCGATGTCTTCATCAAGAGGGGCTTCCTCCTTTTCCAGGCGCTTTTGCCTTCGCTGATTTCTATCATTACATTCCTTTACTTTCTCCGTTACCTTTCTCTCTCTCCCACTTCTCCGCTCCACCTTTTCTTAAAAACTCATTCACAAGAAGAAAATTTCACAGGGCGCTCTCTCACTCCGGTTCTCTCTTTTTGTTCATCTCAATCCCGTACCGCCTCCATATGTCAGGATCGTCTTAGTTCCGGATCTTAACCAATCTTCTCATTTTGTCAAACCTTTCTCTCTGTCCTATTCGACCATGTTATCCTTTCCCAAGCTGTCCCTTTCGTGCTCGATCCAACCTCTCATTTTAATAAATTTGTAAATTTCCCAGGCAGACTGCCGCTTTGAAGTCCACCGCCATTTTCGCAACCCTCTGGTTATACTTTTAGCACCTTTACTCCACAAGATCCCAAAACTTGCCATCACCGACAGCCAGACGCCAGTTTTAATTCTAATCCGAGCATTTGTCAAGTATCCACTTCCCGTCTCGTCTCCAGATGTTACCGATCAAAGGAATGTTCCGACAATACGGTACACCGCACTATTGTTTTCCAGAGCTAGTACTTTCACACCTATAAACCAACAGCGGTTGCTACCTGTTTCTGTTGTTTTGGTTTATTCTCATGTGCTGGGAGTTGAAGTGTAACCCATCTGCTACTAGTCTTTTCTCATGCTTACCCCTAATCCCTAGCGAGTGACCCATTATCTTAAATAATATTTGTCTGGTGAGGTTTCGCCGCCCCATATTTTTATATCAGAAGCTTTTTTTTTTTTTTTAATTAATCTCTCCTGTGTATAAAATATTTTTCTTGTAAGATTTTAGATCTTACACGTGTCATCTTGCATGCCCACGTTTGCAATTGTCTGTTCGAAGCCCAGTGTGCATATTTATAGCAGGTTCTGTGACGTGTTGCATTCATGGAGGGGTGTCCGGATATTAATGGTAGGGCAGTGTATATATGGTAACTTTTAAAAGAATTGTCTATAATGTGCTTCTGCTAAATAAATAAATAAAAACCGGAAACGCTTCCTATGCTACAGCAATGGTAATTTGCATTTGGTCGTCTTTGCATCTTATAAACCTCAATCAGGTCGTCTCTGAGGTGTCTGGTTGCCAAGCTGTGTAGCGCACATATTCAGAGTCTTTCCTCATATGGTCACCCTTTTGCTGATATCACCATACGAGTTACCCATCTTTGGACCCTTTCAAGAAGCTCAATGTCTTTTTTCAGATGAGGTTTCTATACTTGAACACAGTATTCCAAATGTGGTCTTACAATTGCCTTTTACAGTGGGACTATGACCTTCATATTTCCTATGATGTCCTGGCTCCCTGTTTACACTGCTTAGAAAACTTCATATCTACCAGTATTGTAACTCCTATATCCCTTTCTTCCTCTTACTGTTTTTAATTCAACCCCACCAAGCGTATAATTTATTTTGGGATCGCTATTCCCTAGTTGTAAGACCTTGCATTTCGCTGCATTAAAACAAAATGTGTGGGTTCAGTCTGCACTAATTTTAATTGGAAGAGAGAAAAAAATGGATGAAGAATTCTGACTGAGATTTTAATAATAAACTCAATAAATTATACGTAACGACCAGTGATCGGTTGACATTGCAATCTGTTGTTAGCCGTCGGTATTTTGATCCTGTTGACATTTGATTGTCGGCGTTCTGATCACCTCCCGTGGATTGATGGATGATTCGATAAACAGAATCGTAGTTCCAATTACTGTGCTTGTCATCGCACTCTCTCCTTAGAGAGTATGATGACAAGCACACGGTTTAAATAAATAAATAAATGTTCCAGAGGCCGAAGAAAGACATCCTATAGCAGACTTGTTTCTTAAAATGCCTGAACTCCGATCTGTTTAGATTTCTTTCAGTGTCCATGAAGTTTTCAGTTTCCAATAGTTTATTATTGGAAAATATTAACTAATATGTTTAATTGATTAATTTGAATTGATTAATTAATTTAAAATGCGCTCGAATTTGTAATCGGTAATGACCATCTCAACATTTCAGAAAAGTTTTATTGAAAGCTTAACCACCGGAACAGTTTAATTTAAAAGGGTTAATTTATCAACCCGAGTGGCGTTAGGATTCAAACTGGGTACTGTGCATAACAGTTAGCTCGTAAAAATCCCGTGCGTATGTGAAATGCTTGTCAAAGCAGCAAAATCATGTGACCAACAAAAACAACCTTGATGAACACAAGGGCGTGTTGAGATGAACGCCTGGAAGTGACCGCATCTAGGCACTAGCTCTCAGGAGTCCAAGGTTGATTAGCTTCAATGGAATCTTTTCATGTAGTAGCACAGAAACAAAACAAAGTATTACCTTGTTGTTGATAGAACCTTAGGAATGTTATGGGGAATATTTTACTATATTAAAGTTCTTGCTGTATAATAATAATAATAGTCTACAGCCATGGGCGGATCTAGGTTCTTGGGGACGTGAGGCTGGCGTTCTTAGTGAATTCTTTTAGGTATTAGTATAATTTGCATGGTATAATCAGTTAAATTAATATGATCATTTCTTGAATAATATAATCGGTAAATTAAGAGGAGCTATTAGCTCCTCTCTCACTAACATTCTATTTGTTATTATTAGTAAAGATAACAATCATATACAATAATATTTTAGGAATATGTTTTAGAATATTGTTCAAACGTTGTTAGACTATTAAAAGTGGGAGCTTGGTTCTACCAAGGTCGTATGAGAGCAAGTGCAGTATCCGCTGCCACTAATATTCTAATTGTGAAGACTGCGATTTGTAGACGATTTTGGTTGACAAGTTGCTTCGAAGTTGTAATAATCATTAATCATTTAAAAATTCGAATTTCGAGTGTCTGTATGTACTGTAAATAATAAATAAAAAACGCTTTACAAATTAATAGTAATACCCTAACAAAAAAAAACCAAAAATAACTACAAATTAGGTATTTGAGGCACCTGGACTCGAGGGCGCCAAAAGCTCAAGCAACCATTTTTATGAAATATGATTTCCAGATTTGCCCCCTCTTGTTCATGGAATATTCAGGGTATCGACTATTATAGGCGTGAAACTTTTTGGAGACCTATGGGGTGTCTGATAAGTGACTCCCTATTTTTAAATTATTCTAGGTTCCTTATTTTTTAACCAATTTTGGTAAAATCAACGTTAAATGATTTATTTGTCCTTGAGATTTAGAAAGTTAATGTTGTTTCTTTTACAGGCGAATCATGCCTTCAGGTTTATGGGTGCCAGAGCCGGCCCCAAAATTTGTGGGCCCCGTTCAAGAATTACTTGCGGGGCCCTAGAGTCTTGTGAAAAACTTATACGGGGTATTTTTAATAACAGCGATTTTTTAATTTTTTATTTTTTCAAATTTTACAACTCTTGGAGTGACGATAATGTGGATAACTAGACATTAAGACAGCAGTAGGCTCGTTGATAGAAATGCGGAAAAGATTCCTTATTTCTATAATGTGCCTGATTGTCATCTGTCTGTTATAGGTTTGTTTGACGGTTGGCTCGTCTAATTTCAAAGACTGATTTCGCAAACTCAGTAAATGCAAGGTAGCACGCTCATCCTTCACTAAGAGGTGCGCTGCCCAAGGTGTTAACGGCGGATGAGACATGGCTTCATCATTTCGACTCAGAGAGTAAGCAATAAAGCTCTGTTCGGAAGCCTACGTCATCGCCAACACCGAAAATCAAAAGTTGTGGCTTCTGCAGGAAAGGATATGGTCATTTCTTTTTTGACATTCAAGGATTGGTTTACCAGCATGTTGTGCCACGTGATACAACTGTTACGGGACCTTACTACAGAAGGGCAGATGAGGAACATATTTCTCATCGAGTATTTAGGCAGCATCAATGTCAAATGTGTTCCTCATCTGCCCTACAGTCCTAACCTTGCACATGAGATTTTTTTTTTATTTCCAAAGTTAAAGAAGCTGCAAGGAAAACGTTTCCAGTCGGTCAGAAGAAGTTGCAAAGACATCGGAGGCGATTCTAAAACGCATGTCAAAAAATGGCTTCCACCATGTGTTTGAAAAATGGCAAAAACGTTGGAGTAATTCATTTCGTCAAATGGGAACTACTTTGAAAAGGACCACCATCAAAATATTGATGATTAATAAAGGTGTGTTGCGAAAAAAGTACCACCAGCTCTCGTACTTCAAAAATATTACGAGGGTGGACGGGAAACCAATGCTGTTTAGTTCATATCCTGAGCTGTAGGTGGTGCTACAGATTTCAACCAGGTTCTCCATATAGGCCCTACTCAGTATGCGCGCTGTAGCACTTTCTTTTTAAATGATTATTCGTTCACAAGCTACACTGGTTTAAAAAGTACCTTTGAAAACTCAATTCAAACAAAGTGCAGTTCCTCATTGAGTTTTTGACTGCCGAACATGACAGGCCTGTCGATGTTTATACTCCGGGAAGACCACACGGTCAGAGGAGTTCATAAGATAGGGATAATACAAAGGATAGCACCGTATTTAGCACTCACGGGCTTGAACCTCGGTCACTCAAAGCACGTGTATTTATGCACCCTCGCGCCTGACCATGCGTCTACGGCGACACTCAACATTATTGTGGATAGAGATGAATCCTGGATTCACCGATATAATCAGGAAACCATCAGACAATCCAAAAATTTTGTCATAAATCATCTTCACATTCAAAAATAATTCAAAAGTCCAAGCACCGTGGGCTTTAAAACACCTAATTTCTGGAAAAAGGAAACACAATCTATTCATTCCAGTTCATTGATGCATGGAAAACAAACTGAAAAAAAAAAAAAAACACGAGTAAGGTCTGGTATAATATCTGGTTGAAGCAACGTTATTGTTATAACGTTGCTTCAACATCATAATGGGTGACTTTGCTGCAGCCGTGCAACATTGGCAAAAAATTTCGTCGCGTGTATTTGAAGTTGTTTAGCATCCCCCATTTAGTTCAGATCTTTTTCCAAGCGACTTCTTTTCTCCAAGCGAATTCTCCAAGAGACTTCTTTTTTTTTTTTAATCCAAGTTCTTCGACATCTTCCAAGTACCAGATATGTCCCTGATGTTGGCCTCTGAGCTAAAAGCGACTATTTCATCTACAGTTACATTTTTTCTCGCTTTTTGACTTATTTCTATTCCTTCGAAAGTTATTCCTGAAAAGTAATGCCTCTTATTACATCGAAAGTTATGCAATAAGAGGCATTACCTTTCAACCTGCCTTCGTATGTAAATAAAATTTTGCTCCAGCTCTATCAAAACAGTCACGTATTTAAATTCCAAATAATCTGCAAGAACATCTCTACGGTTTATTTCTGATCGGGAAGGGGGGGGATGAAGGAAACCGGCTTGACCCACTAAACAAAACAATGTTTCTGTCAGCAACCACTACGCGAGGAATTTTACGTTACCCGTGTACTGAATATTAAATGAACTGGAAACGTCCCAAACCTTTGGATATTCTCTATCGAATACTGACAAACCCACTGTGATATTCGTCCATCATATTTATTTTGACTTTGACTACAGTATTTCGTTTCTGTCACAAGGACTGTTACTTGGTGTTCATATGACACAAGGGTGATGCAACAACCTAGAGGGAGTGTGACGTTAAGAGTCCATATTGCAAAGCAATTTGCTTAATAACAGGGTTTGACACATGGAGAATCTCAATCCCACTAAACCTGTTTTGGACATAAAAACTCAAAGCAAAACAGATTTGCTTTCCTCTCCCATCCGTCGAAAAAAAAAAAAAAACAAGAAAAAAGAAAAAAAAGTTTTGGAATCTCTTGACGTATTCCAAAGATCTGGATTACTCATAATTATTCAGCCAACGTCTTGTTAAACTTGCACCGGTGACAGCAACTTGCTGTCATAATGTGGAGGAGGGAGTAACCGAAAAACTATAATCTAAGTCCTAATCTGGTGACGCTTAATTTTACCAAGTCATTTTGATAAATAGCTTGCTGAGTAATATTTCCATTTTAGTTTGACCAGACTCTTCTTGCACATTTCGCAACGAGCTGACACCAGGATACTAATGGAAACTCCTCCATCTGGCTTCTGAATTCTCAATGTTCTTTATATTATACTTGGGAAAAAAAATGTTAATCTATAACTAAGCTCTTAACCGTTGACTAAACTTCAATCTGATATCCTTCAAAAGAAAACTGACTTTGATGTATGAACCCTTTATTGTATGTTGTCACGTGCTCTGTTGCAGTCCATCCATCAAGGACTTCGATCAGGCTTTGATAAACCTCCTTTATAAGAAAAGGGACACTTTTTAAATCTAGTTTTATACTAGGGCGGTGATCAACCGGTTATATGCATTTGCTTTGTAGTAACAAAAACTTAAAACTATGTATAGAGGTTAAAAAAATCGATTACGTAACCCAGAAGGTAAGCAAGAATTTAAAAATACATGAATGAATTAAAGTTTAGAACATCTGACGAGATCGAAGTAGTGAAGCCGCTTTTTTTTTTTTTTTTTTGTTTAAAGAAATATTTCTTTCTCGAGAATGCCGTTTTTTCGTGCTATTTTTATAGAAAATAATCATTAAAAAAGTTAGTTAATATACGCAATGCGTTACATTTCAGAAGCAGTAGCAAATAGTAATAATACATGATTTATAAAAAAAAAAAAAATTATCAAAAAAGCAACCAATTTTGTGCGCAAACAGAGAGCATTTCGTTTCTGCGCATCTGCCATGCTGCCCATTCATTCCTCCAATCAGCTCAGAACAACAAGCGTAATATCCAGTATATGTATACAAACAGCCTATGATATGTGAAAAAAAAATAATAATAATAATTGTCGGATTTCTATTTGGCCTACGTTAATGAAATTTGGGAATGTTCGATAAATAGTTCTGAAAGAGCCAAATATAAAATATCATGAAAACCCATTCACTGACAGTCGAGTTATTACATGCGGACAGACAGACAAAGAAATAATAACTGCTGAATTTTTCTTAGTTGCGTTTTCAGGCTAGAAAAAGCAAAAAAAAAAAAAAAAAAAACTGTCCAACTTCAATAGGGTTGGTTGTGGTTCTAATAGAGAATTTGAGTACATGTATTGCTATATCGAATTCATATGGCTAAATTAAAGGATTTCCCCTCTTATTTTTTTGAAAGTACTACCAAAATTAAATAGATAATTAAAAAAATCTTAAGGAATTATTAATTTTAGTGCTTCTAGAAATATATTATATCCCACACTCCCAGCTTGAACAACGAACTGGCAACCTAGTGCTATAAATACAAGAAAAAGAAATGTAATTACGAATTCAAATAAGGCTACCAAAGGACATGTCAGTAATTTAAATTCTTTTAATTTCATAATTTAAAATTATTTTTTTAAAAGACAAATAGACATAATTTCTATTAAGAGGGAAGTGTGAGAGACAATTATATGAAGTTTCCTTTAATCCTTGTTAATCACTGGTATAAGTTTCATGGGCAAGCTGAAGGTTATTTCCGTGGTTTTCATATGTAGTTTCCCTGACGACTTGGGAAAACCTACCAGATTTTTTTACACTTTGTAAATAAAAATAATAATAATAAAAGAAATTAATCTATATGTTTACATCCTCCCATAAGCCTCGATCCAGATGGCCAAATATTGGCCAATTGGATTGATATTAATGGAAATTAAATACGCATTCTTGCTTTAATTAAGAGACATCGCCTTGATGCTGCCACTTATTGCATGGCCACCGTATTATTACTATTTTTTCGCCCCTAAAAGCTGGCGCCTAGACGCATTGGCTTCCTGGCTTCCATGGCTCTAACTGCAAGTTCTTCAAAATCAATCGATTTTTTTTTTTTTTTTTACCGAGCAGTATTTATTTCAATGAGAAATTGAAACACATGTTGTCAAGTTTTACTCATTCATTTTTCTCAGCGCTGCAAGAAGTTCGGCTCTTTAAAAAATGTGATCAAAAAAGCGCTTACTCAAAAGTCTTGAGGGGTGGCATTTTTTTTTTATTCCTATACATATTTTAACATATACATATATAAAGAGAGAAAAAGTGAGAGAGAGAGAAATCGAATGGAATATTATTTACAGCAGATCTCTTCTTTTAAGGGCACAAAAGGTGATATTGTACACTTTGGCGCTAATGACATTAAGAGTAGGAGAACTGCAGACTTAAGAAGTACAGGGCAATGTTGAAAAAAAGTCGCGAGTTAGGGTGAAATTTGAAAGTGTCTGCAATTCGACCCAGACATGACAGGAGGGCGTATTTGATGAGAGCCTTATTAATCAATTCGGCCCCAGAGAGTTTGTGTATGACTCATGGGGTGGAATTTTTCACGTGGTTTGTGCTTGTTAAAAGGAAGACTGCTTCTACAGGGATGGGATACACTTCAATAGAAAAGGTTTTCGTAAAGTTACAAAACAAGATATTGTGGGAAAAAAAAAAAAAACTAATAAATTATGAAAGGGATCATATGGTGGTTTTTTGTAAATGTATTTTCATTTTTTCTTCGTTTGTTCATTTTTCTTATATGAAACGTTTGTATCTGGATCAGGACTTTTAGTTGTTACAGTTAACTGATTGATAACTTTACTTGGACCAAAAATAAAATGAAAAATTGTTTTCTGAAACAAATGATGTTCCGATTTTTCTTCTTCAGAGTGCGTTTCGTCCAGATTTTCTCATTTTCGAATTCGTTTTTCTCCATTTTTGTCCTTGAATATCTGGCCATCCTATCTGTAATATGTAGCAATACACCTATAAAAACAAAACTGTGCGAACATTGCGTGACACTGTCTATTAGAAAATCACTATATAAGTTAACTCTAATTAAACCAACAAATATATATATATATATATATATATATATATATATATATATATATATATATATATATCTTTATTAGATTATAACATATTTACAAAAGGGAAAAAAGAAAATGACGATAAGGTTAAACGAAGTACATTTTAATAGTACTGTTCTACTTTAAGGCTCGCCTGACTGCCTCATAGCTGTCAACGTTTGGAAAATCATTTTTGAAAAATGCTTCGAACAGTTCAATGCTTCAAAAGGTATTTCAAGGACAGCGTCAACTGTCAAGTAAGCAAGGTAAATTTTTTTTAAAAAAAATTGGAGCGCGCTTCTATGTGAAAGAGAGAGAGAGGGAGATTTTGGATGATTTATGAAGAGTACCAAACGATCTATGATCATGCCACATCAATATGGGCAGCCGAATCTTTTAAAGATTTATCTATTTCGGTTTCATTGGGACAAACAGATTCGTCTGCCCACTGAGAATTAATAGCTTCGCATCCATAAAAAGAAAAATGGATAATGAAAAGTTGGTTAAATATCGAAGTTAGTTCTGGGAGACAACCGAAACAATTTTTCCCTCTTCGAACTATTCGCGCAAGTGACATTTACTTTCAAGTTGTTTATATTTCATTCATTTCGCTGATGGACACCAATTTCCTGGTAACCATGACTTGGCAGGATTTCAAAAATTCCTTACAATGCCAGGTATATTTCTTCTCCCCCACTTTCGCCCAACAAATATACAACTCAGAAACAACTGCGCCTTCATATCTCTAAAACTTCACAAAAACCAAACTTGCCTTATCACGATCTGTTTAGGAATTTGTACGATGACAAGAAAGTTATCAGTCACACACCAATACATTCCTGTCCATAACAAGAGTTCGAGGTAAAATTATTCATTCTTATTACACGTCAGTGAGCGCTATTTTATTTATTTATTTTGTCTTTTTTTATCTATCCTTGAAATGATTACAATTCGATATTTCATTGTGAAGTGAAGAACGATTACTAGAAACACTCCAGCGATACATACGAAAAGGGAACAGATTTGCTCTGACCCACAACGCGGGTGCAATGTCCACAAAACGAACAGTGAATCGCTCTCTGAATGAATATGCCCCCTAGCCAATCACAGACAGGACGCCTGCATCTGAACGCGAGGAGGAGCCAGTTACTACTAAGAAATGGCACTTTCAACACTGGCCTCTGCCACGCATGCGCCACACCGGTTTGGCAGTTCACCAGAAAAGATGGGACACGCATAATAGCTGCAAATATATTTCCAGGAAACACAGATCGGTTCGACCGCTGCCGTTTCTGAGTACCAACGCGGATAACAGCGGCCTCGGGCAGGCTGTTTAAAGTACTTCGACGTGGTAGTGGGGAAACAGTCCGCGTGCAGTCACGGAACGAGACGGACCTGTTGCTGACGGTGTATCTATCCCGAGGCTGTATGTCGGTTGTTGAGATATTGTTGTCTGTCACCGTACGTTCTGTGCGGATCGAAGTTGGATATTTATAAATTGGTGAGTACCGGGTGTTTATACTGTTTAACTTTACTGGATTCATCGAACGTTATAATATTTAAATGATATACACGATGGTAGATACAACTCAGACACTGAGCATGATGGAGTAAATACAGACGTTTAAGAAATCTCAAAAAAAAAAAAAATCCTCGCAAAATATCAGACGAATTCTAATTGTCGTCTGCTTCGTATAAATTTATAGTTTAATTTTTAGTTTATGATTGCTGTATTCTAAATATTTGAGCAGTAAACATCCCACCTACCTTAAGAAAGCAAACAAATGTGTCGTGTCATGTTCGAACGCAATAAATCACATCCCTAATTTCAAAAAAAGGAGTGAAGACTAACCATTATGAATCGTTCTCTCTTCAAAGCATAGCTTATCTTAGATATCAGTCTATCTGGTATTCCTATCTAGTTATTATTACATATTTCCTGGATTTTATATAAAAATAAAAATATCCGCAGGTATTTTATAATTTATAAAATACTGGTGTTATTTTTTAGGCTTAACTTTTGTAGTGTAACCAGGAGCAATTAGATTACACAAAAGTGCTGATTATATTTATCTAAAATAATAGGCGATTGTGTATTAGTTGCGCCTGGTAAACGTCTAAAACTAAGCCTAGAAAAATCACCCGTATTGTATAAATTATAAAATCCGTATTTTTTTAAATATACGTATATATATTTTTAAATTATAGAATATAAAATGACCTAGCTGAAGCTACAATAGTAGTGTTAATTAATATAACTAACTTGGCATAAGCCTACTAAAAATAGTAGGCTTATGTCAAGTTTAGCCAGAAAACAAAATCTATTTTATGAAACGGAAATCAATATCTTACCCAGAAAGACTGAACATCTGCTTGCTGCTCAGTTCTTTCTCCTTTTAATGGTTCTAACGACGTTCGTTAGATGTACTTATGTGAATAAATAAAATATGGCATGAACAAATACCACATAAATTTTATTTACCGAGCAGTCAGTTCTTGTTACTTTGTTACTGATGATAGATGGCACCACATTAGCTTTCACATTCGTTTCACGTTAAAAAGTTGAAATACTTTCTAAATATCCTTTTTATGTTAGCTTCAAGGTGAGTGACGAAAATGTGAGTTCAAAATAACAATTAAAATATATGAAATAATATATAGAAATATAATTGCAATTCTGTTATGGAGAAATCGAAAAGTTTATCAAAACGTGTGTTTAAGAATATGACCAGCCTCATGGATTTATCATTTTGGTAACTACTGAAAACGTGCACTGTTTATTTTAAATATGGAGATTAGTTTATAAATAAGCTTTCAAATTTAGAAGATGATTGTACACATTAGACTTGACTTTCTGAAATTATAATTATCCACGGATATTGTAAAATATCAGGGGCTTTTATGATTAAGTTTACTTACAGAATCTAGATAAGTAGGTAAACTTTTCCAAACAGAGTAAATGTTACGTCACAATTTTAATAAAAGATTATAACAAATTTTAAATGAATTTTAACAAATAATTATATACAGTTTAAGAACAAATTGTTTTTAGTCCAGATGAGACTCATTAACTTCAGAAAGAATAATTGAAAATGTTTCGATAAGATTTTTCAAATATAAGATTCTGAAACATGCATTGGCTTCTTTTAAAGATATTTTTATTGGCAAATAAACTTAAATTTTATTTATTTACATTTCTAGTCAGTCTGAAAAACTTTAAGGATAAATAGTTGGTCGTGACCAAGCTTTTTGTGAGAAGATTTTAATGTTTTTGAAGGTCATTCTCCAATCACACTTCCTGAAAAATTTTACGATTAATTCTTTGCATATGTACTTCAAAAATGTGATTCAGTTTCTGTAGGCAGCTGGCAGAGCAGATAATATATATATATTTTTTTCTTTCTTTCGTTTTTTACACACGTCAAGAAGATATCATATGGAATGAATTATTTACAGAGTAATTAACTGGCTTACTTCCGCAAGGGGTTTTACAGTACTGCGGTAACGGAAGCGCAATCCTATGGCAAATGTTAATTTGCCCCTAGGATAGGAAATCTTGTTTTCAAATTAATGGTTGTTTGATTTTATGTTATTAGTTTAGGTATCTGCTTGAATATTTATTGCGTGCTAGTTCCCTAAGCTTACATGTGGTAGAATTTTTCTTATTGGTTAAAAAAAAAAGGTGTATCTAAATGCAATTTTTTTTCTTATTTTTTACGGCTGATGCTGTATAAGCTTGCTTCCTAGCATTAGTTAGTATTAGTACACTATAGTACTAATACTAACTTGGACTTAAACCCACAGGATTAATTGTTTTTAAACGAAGTTATCCCTGATATTTTTAATACTGAAATTTTTAATTGAGTATTGTGTATTTTTGATGGGTTAATCTTTGAGGTTCGCCTCCTTTTTTTTTTTTTTATTTGGTTATTATATCATTATTTTGAAAACCATTTATAAATTATAATTAATACTACTGAAAATACTTGCTGAATAGCAGGATCGTAATTCTCTTTATTGTAAGAAAACTTCCATCCTAATTGGAGATTGTAACTTGAATACAACAGACTTTTTAACACTTCTAGTTCCTGGTTCCCAACGTAGATTGCAACGAAACATCTGAACATTTTCAATTCGAATTAAGTATAATGAAACATTAAATATGAAAACTGTACATAAGTAAATCCTCATAAATACTTGCTTTTCTAAAAATCAGAAATTATCAGGTTTTATTTTTGACTTTCCATAAATCTTTCTCAAGATTTATGGAAAGTCAAATTGTGCTTATTCCAGGAATATTGTGCTTATTCCTGTATTTTAGATGGCGTTTATGGATATAGTTGACTGATTGTATAACCCTTAAATTATTCCGTAAACATGCAATCGAAGAAGTGTTGGAAAGTTAGCATGTTACAAACCAGTTAGATGCGAATCACGAAGGTACTTGAGTAGAACGTCAATTGCAAAATGTAAAGAAAACAAAAGTTATTTTGAGGTTGAGCATAACCACAGTTTTCTGCTACTCCCTCAGACACGCTGACTGTTAGCTGAGTAAACATACAGCTGATTTTCAAGAGGGCAAGCATTTGTTCTAGAATCCCATTCATTTTGATGCACTGAAGCTCGAAATTTCCAACTGTTTTGTTTTATTTGGTTTTGGTCTAATCTGTAATTTTGATTAGTGGTATTATGCTATATCAGTTTTAGTTTCTTACGACTGGTGCATATTCTAGATTGTATTATATAGGAAAGGTTTAATATGGTTAGGGAAGGACGTTACGTGGTTTCTATCCATTTAAAATTATAATATATCTAAATTACCACTCTTATACCAAGTGGAGTTTTAATATATTTTATTTAGGTGTTACCTAAACTAATATACAGCACATTGAGTAACGTTTCAGGTATCTTGCCGATACCAATCACCAGACCTTGCTGTTTGGAGACAAAAATAACTTATATTTTACATTGAGCACATCTAAATAACAATCAACAAAGATGCATTTACATATGATCAATTCTAATTTACAGAAAATAGATGAAAAGTTCTAGGTTATAATAACAAATTAGCAATTAGCATATTTAAGTTATGTTTACTTATTTATGTTACTAAGTTATGTTATGTTTAGTAAAGATTATCACATAACAGAAGTCTTTGATAACATGAAGTTTTGCAGATGTAATGCTATTTTTGAAACGGTTTCGCGGTAATATAATTGATTTTTTAAAAAGTTAAAATTCTGTTAAATCATGAAAAATTTATTAAAAACCGTATTTTTTCAAGATGTAATAGAATAATAATCAAAATTGAAAACATCCTTGGAATTAAATTTTTTTTTCTCTACATGACGCAAAGTGTTGCTATATATTTTGGTGTGATGAAAAAGTTCGAGGACTGAACTAATATTTGAGAAATGATGTTTACTGGCAGTGCGGATAGATCTTCGAAGTAGTTTCCTTGACACTATATACAGATTTCAACGCTTCTGGAAGCGTTCCTGATACCTTTCTCTTGGAATTTGCTAATAGTCACCAGTGTTGCGTTCTGAATAATTTCTTCTGTCGGTGCGGATCTCTGACCTTTCAAAGGGGCTTTAAGATTGTAGGAAAAAAATTGAGAGTGAGCTAAATTCGTAAGTGTGACGGATGGGGGACCACAGCGATGTGTGTATCTCAAGAAATTCTTGAATAAAAAGCGTCGATTGGGCAGGGGTGTTGTTATGATGCAAGCGCTAATTCCCTGAAGACCACTTTTCCGGCTGTTTTCTCCGAAGAGCTTCGCGCAATCGCCGTAGAACTGTTTTGTAGTATTTCTGGTTCCCTGTTTGACCATGCGGGGAAAATTCACAATGAATAACCTGTGAGGCAAAAAAAAAAAAAAAAAAAAAATCCGAAAAGCGTGAACTTCAGATTTGGTTGAGGTTGTCTTGCTTTTTTGGGGGCCTTGGAAAAGATGCGGTCTTCCATTAAGAGAAGTAGGCCTTTGTTTCCGGGTAATAGTCATACACCCACGATTCGTCACTAGTAATGACAAAAGAAACAAAGCGTGGATCAGCAGCAGTGATTCTGACAGGCAAGAACTTGTCATTCTGTAATCATCAGTGAGGATCTGAGGCACAAACTTAGCTGAAACGCTTCACATTCCTAGATATTTTTATTTTATATTAAAATTTTTCCCATAAGAAATGCTAATTTCACTAGCAACTTCGCGATTAGTTAGACGACGATCACACCATCAGCTTACGAACACGAACGATTGAATAATTCGAAGTTGAAGGGCGGCTAGAGCGAGGATCAGCCTTCTCCGAAAGCTGCTGCTGTTCCCCTAATTTGAAATAAAATTTCATACAAATTTGCTGTTCAGTAAAAACACTTTTAAAATGGGAAGAAACACATAAAAAAACTTCTATTCAAAGTGCTAATTCAGACTGACTGCAGATTCATGCGATACAATGTCTAGATAAGCCATCGGACATGTTGCGACAAGTAGAACTAGCTACGCACTGCAATGTCAGTTGAGCACATCTCGTATATTCGCAGCGAATAACAAGCATTTAACCACCTTTTTCTGGTAGATCATGAGGAAAAACTAAGCAAATTGTTTTAAAATGATTTGGTTAAAATTCATATTTTAATGATTATTCATGGTAATTTTTAGGAGAGTATTAGACTCCTCATTTCATATATGTGTTTGGGAATAAATGGCTAGTTTTTATTTGTATTCTTGACTATGTTTATTGTGTGCAAAGGATGCTTTTTTAAGGCTTTTTTTTTTTTTTTTTTTTTTGAACTTGTACAATACGTGGAACACTATGCAATCATAATTTATCATTTCTAGTGATAAAATTATCAACTTCCCAGAAATTTGACAACAGGTAAAAAATACCCGAAAATAATCTTGTTTCTCTTTAAAAACCGGGAATTAGAGCTGATAACTTAAACCTTAGGATGTAAAATATTTTTAGATTCGCAAAAGTTTGAAGGTAACAGCAGCAGTAGAGGAATTTCGGAACAGAGTTTTCAAAAAAATGTGATAATTTAGATAACATTCTTAGTAGTCATTTATCATAGACATTGCTATTAAATTTAGAATACTCTTTTTCGAAGCCTGCAAGATGTACTGTAAACTCTTTGTATCTTTTGCAGGTTACTGAAGACTCCAAGAGTCCGCATACAACTTTGTGCCAAGCTGGTTTCATGTTTCAGCTCCCACAACGAACACCGTGATCCCGGGACGAGATGTTGACCCGTCTTCGTATCACCGAGGTTGTCTTCCACGTGCCGCTTCCCACATCGTGTGTCATTCCGTCCACGGAGTTAGTGACGGGACAGCTGACAGGGTGGCCTGTCGTGGACTCGTCGCAACGCCTGAAGAAGGAACACGTGCCCAGCGGCACGACCTCTCCCGTGTCGCCTTATCCCACCACCCCTACCTCCGATATGAGTTTCTGTCTGAATGTGGACTTTCAGCGAATCCGTCAGACGATGGACAAATTACGGGAAACAGGTTTCTATTACGAAGGTTTCACGAGCGCTCAAGCAGACCATTTGCTATCTACTAAGGAGGTAGGGACGTTCCTCATAAGAGACAGTTCCCATCATCAGTTTCTGTTTGCTCTCAGTGTTCAAACGGAACGAGGGCCCACCAGTGTTCGGATCCATTATGTGAACGGTAATTTTCGCCTTGACTCTGATGAAAGGATCACCACGCTAATGCCACTTTTCAATTGTGTCGTCGACCTCGTGGAATATTATGTGACTCTGAGTCGTTCGGTCAAAGGATCCTCGTGTGTTTGGCTGGATCCCACGGGACGTAAAGGTTTGCCGGTGCGCCTGACTCGTCCTTTGTACAAACATACTCACAGTCTCCGACATCTGAGTCGTCTGGCTGTTAATCGATGTCTTCAAGAAAACAGACATAATCAAAGGGTCCTGGACAGCTTAGGGTTACCTACAATGCTAAAGAACTGCCTCAGGGACTATCCACACTCGCTGTAAATGAGACCGTCCGCCCTCAAGGGACCAATTATAACCAGGGATGTCCAAGTTTCCGTCCTCTGTGGCCTTCTTCAGCAGCTTCTTTGAGGAACACAACTATGACTGAATGTTTAATAAAACATTGAATTGAGAAAATCCTATGAAAGGTAACGTCACTGTGACGTCATCGATGCCTTATGTTCCTGCCCTTGCTCGGATGTGGACTTCGAGATATACGAAGTGGGGTTTTCACACAAGTCGTACCAGTTTGAGAGGATCACGTGCTTCGAATCCCTGTTCTATAAGCAGAGGGTTTTCGTAACGCAACACTAGATACTGTGGTCGCCAGGGCCCGTTCCAGTAATCGAGGCAGATGTGACCTACTGACCTGTTTCTCCCTTCATAGAAAACGAAGGAAGCGAAGTGTAGAATGTCTAAACTGTTATTGTTTGTTACTAAATTTATTTACATTTTTTCTTAAGTTTTTTTCTTTTTTCGAAAATTCTTTTCCATAACTAAAAATTTAAGTTGCTGTTTTTCCTTTAAAGGGACGACATGCGAAACACTGGGTATTTACATCTACTTAAAAAGCCTTCAAAGCGTTTAGCAGTTAATTTAGACACACAGAAAAAAAAAAAAAAAAACACGTTTCCCTTTTTGAGCTTCTCTCTCCTCTTTTCAAGGACTTCGAGTGACGTCACATTCTCATTAATCCGGAAAACATGAATTTGTTTTGTACCACGGCAATCCTTTCGTCTGTAGTGAGCTGCCGATGAACGGTGCGTGGAATACCTGTTCTTTGGCAAGTCGCCAACTGTTGTGTAATTGTGGTCTGTGACCGACTTCGCCAACTGTGGCTTTTGGAGGAGGGAAGGGACGGCCCACATGGCGTATCGCCAAAAAGGGAAACTAGAACACGGAGGGACACTGTTGCGGTTTGCACAGGTCAAAAGATTGCTTGTTTTTTCCAACGGAGATCCCCCATTTTGTAAGCAGCTGTTAATGTCAATTGCATTCTCTGTGTTTCTGATGGTTGAGTCACCTGTTACGGTTGGACAGCGTGACTTTGTACAAACCCTGTCGTCACACAAATGTAATATTTATTTTGTACAATAAGCTTGATGTATAGTGTTTACACGATATTTCAAGTTAATAAAATATTTATATTTAATTTAAAAAAAAGATGAATTTGTTTTATTTCAAAGAAGCAAGTGAATTACGTTAATCCCTTTTCTTATGCATCTTTTTTTTTTTTTCGCATGATTAATTTGCCACAAACTGAATAATCAGTTTACAGACAAAAAGATTTCATAATTTGTTTTATAACTCCGAATTAGGATCATAAAATTGAAGATAGTACTCGTATTATAGTTTGATTCTCATCAATTTGATTTTTTGAAACAATGAGAATCAATTGTATTGTATATATGGGACCCAACCATTAATTTTATGCCCTCCCCCAAAGGTTTTACTTCTAACGTATTGTAGGTTTTACTTCTAATGGGATATTTTCCCTGTGAAGTTGAAGGCCCACAGAAACTAATAGCTGGGTCCTGTATGTACTATTCATTTTCAAATATGTTTTGTAATAATTTTATCACACAGACTTATATAATTGAGTTGCTTTTTTCAGCACCTCTCAAAATGGTCAGTGACAAAACATCCTTGTCAATTTACCTCACTTCCCACATGATGTGATAGGTTTTTAATGAATAGAAATCTGACAAACTTTTCTGAACAATCTATATCAGCTCTTATTTGTTTTTAATAGAGTATGCTCTTTCCAAAGTGACATTGATCTGAATAATTATTACCATCCTCTGTAGAAGTTACATCGTAACTTGGGTTAATTGAAATTAAAAGTCAGATTACATTTTATGAAATAGCAGGATATCAAAGCTCAAGCTGTAATATTAGTATACATATCACCTCTAAACTGTTGGCAATTAAACTGATTATAAATACTCTTTGAATATGGAACATTCTTGGAAAAGAAAAGAGAAATTACTAAGAAGTGGTGAGCTAGGATAAAGTTGCTGTAAATTAAAAGTTATCCGAGTTTTATTGAGAATAAGACTAACTGAATGAAGCCGGCCGATGAGGTGGGCGGAGGGGTTCCGGTGGATAACTAGGCAACTCCAATACCAAGTTGTGCTGATGTTTTTATGTACAAACTTATTTTCCGTTATAGCTACCTGCAGAATGAAGCACGTGTATTACTTGTATGATAGTTGTATAGCTTCCGTATCTTGAAGCTTTATAAGCTTATACGGACTTATAGTTAGAAATAATCCAAACAAGCATCCTAAATCTTTACCATTAGTTTGAAGTTTACAAATAACCTTTGTATCTGAAAACAATGAGTTAGTACTGACATAAGATCAGCCAATCCCACAACAAAAAACGGATCAGTAGTCTATGATTTAATTATTCTCACGTAGATAATTACTAAAATAACTCAACTAAAAACAAGGTTCCAAACTGTATGGAACTTACAAATACATCTATTTCTGCAGGATGGTATTTATCTTGAGTCTGGCAATAGTTTTGTCTTGGGTCTTGGAACAGTTTTCTGCAATGGTTACCTCATTTTTTTTGTAATACGCAGGCAGAACTCATGGAGTAGTCTGATGAAGAATTAGCCCGAAACAAGTTTCCACTAATGAGTCTGTGATATATAAAACTGAAACACGACGCACAATACTTGCTGTTGTTGGTATAGATTAAAGTTATTTTATTTTGGAGTACCTTACGAGAAATATTTATGTCGAGAACATATTGGTATAATATGGTTTACTATTTTAGTCAGTTTTTGTTCTGGTAAACTTCCAACTCTTTTACTACACTTCCTTAACAGGCAGCGTGTGGAAATCTTTACAAAGAGTTTATCTCTTCCTTAAAGAGATAAACAGGCCTTAAAGTACATAGAATGTGCTATGTGATATTTTGTATTCATTCCTTTATTGCCTGAAATTGTCTTTGTACTTAACAAAACAACCCCATTCGATAACTGAGCAAAAATTGAAAGTCCTCAGATCGTATATTGCGAGGGCATGTCTCATGCTTCAAGCCAGGAGAGGCTCCCAAGCGTTTTATGAACACACCTATGAATTTTCAGATAAATCACGGTGCCTCTGATAAACGATTGCTACAATCGCTTATCAGAGGCACCGCGACGCTCGCTTCTTATATGCCGTCCCATACGATGCTTATCTTGTTTACCGCTTCAAACCAATTTGGCTTGCAGAAAAGGAAAACTCAAGATAAACAGGAAAGGATGCCACAACAGTTGTTCTTGCTTCTAATTGCTACATATGTTTAACTTAAATATTTCGTAATGATTTCTTATGAACAACTTATCACAGCAATTTGTCTGGCAATGGCGGATCTCCTCGTTGCGCATTTATCCCCTAAGATTATTTCAAAATCATGTCCTTACATGGTTTACTTCTATAATATCTATAATCAGAACAATGATTATAGTAGTTCTAAGATTGCAACTTTCATTTTCCTTTCATACTCTGTTATGCCGTAGCCGAGTGGTCAAGTGCGCGGGTGCATAAGTACACGTGTCTTGAGTGACCGGAGTTCAAGCCCGTGACCGCTAAATGCGGGGCAGTTTCTTGTATTCTGTTTATCTTGTGAACTCCTCTGACCGTTTGGTCGTCCCGGAGTATAAAGAGAAAATTTATTTTTATTTTACTTCTCCTCCCCACCTCAAAACATGAAAGTTGAATCCGCTCCTTCTATCTTGTTTACTTATCTGCTCCATACATTCAAATAATTTTGAGGAATATGTTTAGCGAGATAAACCAAAAAGAAAAAAAAAAGAAGATGCTTCCAAGATCGGACACATCTTGGCTCTAGAAGTTTTGTCATTACCGATGAGTCCTTTTTTCTCTCTCCTTTTGAGTAGTTAGTTTCCTCCCTTTGTTTACATTTTTAAAATGCAAAACATTGCAAAATGCTAAAACGTCTTTCAGGATTACGAGTCAGAAGGTACAAATAATCATTCGAATATTAGAGCCAATAAAACTAATATTATAATATTTGCATGTGTTCGTTGAACTTAGCAAAAAAAGAAAAAAAAAAAAAAACATTGTGTTTGATCCCAAATGTTAATTGATAATGTTCTGATAGTTTATATTTTCCAATTCGAGCCCTAATTATAGTGTATAATCGAATTCCGCTGAGTTTCAACAATTACTTCTCATTTTCACGATAGCATTTTTTTTTTTTTTTTTTTTTTTAAATGCAAATAATATTGTCCATTCACTGCAGCCAGGTGGAGCTAGAAGGTCTGCTTTCTCTTTTGGTTCAATTTGTGTTTTTATGATTTCTGTAAGAAGAATATAGTTTGATAAAATATATTTTACAGTTTCATTTATATTTGTGTGCGTGTATTCATATATATGTAGAATCACCACAGAGTTTTGTACCAGTAAGTTTTGCCGATAACTTTTTATTTATATAAAAAATAATATTTTTACAGAAGTTAATTTGCTTAGGCTTAGTCGTGATTATGCGTTGTTTACGTAGTTTGGCTTTTAATAAAGTGCATTCCCGGTAATAGAATTTTTAAAACAATCTTATTTTAGATATTCCGTTAATATATACATTTGTAAAATTTTGTAACTATTATCAGTTCGAGATTTCATATAACACTCTTAGATCAATTTTAAATATGATTGATTATTTAAGAATATAATACATCTTACAAGAATGCATGTAGTGAATGCATGTATGAGGCAATAACGAAGTATTATTATCCTCTGCTTGAAATTGCTGAAAATAAGCTTTTCAATCTCGTTCAGCTTATCTATGAATGTTTAGAAGAGAAAGGAGGAAATACACGATGGTTTGCGTGCGTTGTGCTGAAAAGTTTAATGGTATGAATGGGGGGGGGGGAAGAAGTCGAGCAATATTTACGTGTATTTGTGCAACCAGATTTTGTGAAGTTTCCTCTGTTGTATTACCACGGAATAACACTTCTTACCCGTAATTTCCAGGTTTTGTGCAGTTTAACGAAGAGTTAACCTGGAAGAGAAATTTCGAAGATTTTTTGTTTTATTATTATACCACAAAAATATCGCCTAGCCTACAAGCCGAAAAATTACGTTTGATAATCATAAAACTATTCATAAAATTTTAAATAATTTATGAATGGATATACGAGATTGTACATGAAATTAAAATTACAGAAAAAAAAAATAATAATAATAATTCATTAAATAGGATGAAGATTTTTTTTTGAACGATTCCATGATAATTATAAATTTCTTTTAATCTTCTGGAAATAGCTTAAAAGACTGACGTAGAATGGTCTTCTCCCCTCTCCAGCTCCCACCTTAAAAAGTTGCTGGTTTAACGCGTGTTTAACCTTTCGTGTCTCCGGTTACGGCTTCATTTTGTAGTCCGTCGCCTGACCCGCTTATCATTAATCAAAACGGGGCAGGTGTGTTTTCGACCTACCATCCCCTTACAGGTCATTAGTTGGTCCTTCACCTGGAAACTACGGAATCTGAAGACATACCGCACCGGCTGTATCATTGACCCATAGATCGCAGTGGGGAAAATAAGTGACGACTAGCCTCGTTCGTTAACATCTGAGGAGACTTGTTTCTGTGACTGACGTGGGGAGGGACAGGGACATGAAAAAAAAAAAATAATAAAATAAAAATGAAGGAGAAAATCTGGCTTTTATGCAATGTTTTATGAAAATATAAGGGAATGTGTGTTTTATGCTTGAGTTGAATCATACCGTTACCATTGGTAAGCTCTTATCGACAAAGACGTGACAAGTTCCGTTGTGATCACATGAGAAGGAAGATTCCCACTACAAAGAAAATTTCCACTAATCTTTAATTTATAGCTCGTACCGGTTTGGCTATCTTCCATTAAAAGATTGGGTTTCGGCGAATTTAAGGAAATTATGAGCTATTTATTTATTTCGATTTTCCTAGTTCTCACCCCCTTGCTTCAACCTCCTCCCTCCCATCATGGAGATCATTTCTACGAAAATGTTGAATTAAAGTTTTCCATGCAGAAGAGGGAGAAGTTAGAACTATTTTTTTAAGATAAAGATTTAATGTTATTTTTCCTCAGTAGAATTTCAAGCATATTCCTTAAAAGATGACTTAAGCGTTTTCTCATCCACAAGTCAAGATGGATGCCCACAGTTTTCTTGGAATTTTGTTTTAAGTTAAATATTTCTTGTTAGTTTTAAATTCTCTCGGCAGCAAACGAATCTGTGGATGACTCTTCAGTACGATGAATTCATCGAGATTAGTGGAGTGGGTCTGGTAGCTACTATGAAATAAATCTATTTGCATTTGGAGACGGATAAAATTGCATTTTTATGTTTTTTAGATTCATTTATTCCCTTCTTTAATAAGAGATGAGTTGATTCTCTTTGAGATAACTAAAAGGACGATAGGATAAAGGAGCGTTTCTAGGAAAACAACTCTGTAGCCTTGTCTTCTAGATATACGTCAAATCCTTGTATTCTCCACGCTGGACCAGTTTATGGCAACCTGCAATTTAGTTTCGTTTGGACCCAATGGGGAAGAGTGCAGATTAGAGCGTCTTCTCCAAGGGTTGGAAGATCACGTACTATCTTATATGATCGAGTATTATATACTATATAAGCTAATATACTTGGCCATGCATTAAATAAGGTAATAAGCCCGTTTCGTACAGTTTACGTCTGGTACGCTAAATAACCAATATAGACAAGAACAGTGGGTTTCGTAAATGAGGCGACATCCTGTTTAGCGTTCCTTCTTTGTCACGCACCTTGCTTACGTCACACGAAGACATGCGAATAATTTTACGCTGAAGCCAATTGGTAAGTTGGACCTTGACGGTGAAGGAAATTATCATTCACGTTACGTAAACTGAGTGAGTTCCCTGAAGTTCTAAAGTAGGAAAATTCCTAATCAACCGCTGACATACGTAAAACCAGGAGGGGAAAAATGGCTTTACCCTCCCCCATTATTAATTTATTAAACGAATATGAACGACTGGCTGAAACTACAGCTAAAATTACTTAATGAGAATTTCGAGTGCGTAGATTATGTGTGGAAAATGTGAAAACTGCTGTATTTTTATGTGTCCAGAAACTCCATTGCGTTTCTCAGCGTTCTGAAAACCTGTGCATTGAGTAGATGCACCATCTTGGCGTTCGACTGTGCTCATTACAGTAGCAACAGGAAATATGGGCAGAGTTATTCATTTCAAGTGTCGGGATGAAAATTACCTCGTCTCGTCCATTGCGTTACAAAAGTTCGTTGGCAGTGGAGAATTCAATAATCGTATTATTTAGAACCATGGTCGAAGGGTACAATGGCAGCAGCAGCAGACCTTGATGTTATCAGCAGTTTTTGTTGTTCGGCTCTCTTGTAGTAGCCGACACGATTTGATTATTCGTTATTACGTGTTTGCCACTCTTCCGGTACGGATTATTTGGTAGTAAGATAATGTCGGGGTACACAAGAGGAAGTTTGGGTGCTATATTACTGCAGGCTGCTGCTAGAATTCACAGGTGACCCGTGACGAATTCCAGTCGCTCTATTTCCAAAGGCCAGGCAGGGATACTGAAATGCTGGAGGCAGATCTCTCGCTCTGAACGTCCGCGACCACCCACAGGAGATCGGAATGTATCAACTGTTATAGCTAAATATGCGAGCAACCGCGTTGATCTATTTGAAAGTTGCTTGAAAGCTGGAGTAGTCACGGGTGTGAGAGTGTTAAACAGGCAAGTTTAATCCTTTCAGATTATGCATAAAGGCGTGATAATGAATTGAATGGATAAACGCACAGGTACTGGAATGATGAGAATTCCCACTGGGTGGAAAATGTCTATTTTAAACCGATCTAGGGATTAAATGTGGGCGGTCATTGATGAATGAGTTGTGAAGTCTGTTAGAAAGAATTACACAAGTGGAAAGAAGGCTTTGAGAGACAATGCTTATGGTTCCAACATGACAACCCCCTTTTAATTTCGCTGTATAGTCAGAGCAGTTGGATGAGAACATCAGGAGCATATAAATAGATCGTCATGGTATAGCTGAGTCGCCATTCCGAAGATGAGATTTTCACTCCTCGGGTGGGAATGTGAATATTTCAAGTGGGTTGTTTGCCAAAACAGCCATACTTTGTTATGCAAAATATTAGCAAAGACACTTCAGACAGAAACTCTTAGTCAAGGACAATCTGGTATAAATGTCGTTACCGTATTTGCCTGAATATAAGCCGCATCGAAATTATATAGGTTTGAAATAAAAAGATGATAATAATGAATGTATGCCTTTGCATCATATTTCGAATAAAATAATATGCACACATGCAAAACTAACCCCACTTCAGAGTCGCGTTAATTGTGAAACTATAAATGTAAAATAGAAATATATACAATACGAGAATGTAGAATACAGTATTTGAAAATTAAATTACTGTGAATTACTACTTGCTGACGACTGCTCACTATCGGAATGCTGAAATACGAATCTATCGCGACACGATATTGACCAATATTGTTGCATTAGCATTCTAATTTCTATGTACAAGTAGTAACTTATGTACAGAGCAAGCAAATTGCCCCATATAGTGACATACATTGCTTAAGACAGAATAATTTTAATTTTGGTGTCGACGAGAGGCCCTGATAACATCAAAAATTAGGTACAATGCATTTCCATTAGGACTTCACTCGTTGACAACATTGATTCGAATCGAGTTCTTTACTCGTACCGAATCGAGCCAAATCAATTACGATTGTTTCTTTTAAGCACCACTTATAATCCACATCCTGCTTTTAAAAGCTTTGGGTTTTGTTAATAAAGGTACTTCTTATATTCGGGCAAATACGGTATTAAAGTGTAAATACATTTTGTATTTACATGTATTTTTGTAACATTCTATTCACGAGTTAGGGTCTGATATGTCTTATGGGTACACAACTTTATATCTTCATACATTTCACTTATATTTCCCCCTTTATTACCTCGAAGCTAGTACATGGCTTCAGGTAGAGGGGTGAAACATTGCAAGTGTAGCGAATCAAAGTTCTGTGTATAAGGATGGTTCAAATAAAACAGACTTTTGGAATAAACAGTGGAAAAACAGAACGAAAAACGATATCCCCAGAAGTATTCCGTAAGTATAAGTGTTGGATACTCAGTAATAGGTGGAAATGGTGGCTGGAGTTGACGTTCGTGAACAACGTGGATACGTCCAAATGTACGTACTGGAAAGGATTTGAATGCGTGGCCCTTTTAATACGTCCAAATGTACGTGTTAAAGGGCTTTTAATGAGTTGCAGAACTTGTTTCTCTACGACAAACGGAAACCCCTCACATACTTTGACATCCAGGTTTGCCTGCAACACCTAACCTGTAGCCCTGACCTGTCACTTTTGGCTACCACATCTTCAGTCTCTTGAAGAAGGTGCGCAAACGTTATCACTTTCACTCGGACAAGGAGTTAAGGAGACCGTCACGAATTGAGGCCATCAGCAGAATTCTGTGCCGAGAATACGCTTCATGATGGAAATATCTCAATGTCACAGTGCTTAATTGTAAGGGGCGAATCTCTGAACTGTTTATTCGAGAGTAGGTTTCATTTAAACGACTACACTTCTATTTGAGGTAACTTTTATTCTGATTATCATAGATTCGTAATTGCATACCACATTTCTGCATGGTAACGTAGTCTGCTAAGTAAAACCATGTTTTTTTATAGTATCATATTTACTCGGATATTTCTCTACGTTTTTGCATGATTTTTTTTTAAAAATTCATCTCGGCGTAGAGTAGGGAAAATAATTTTAGCCACGTGGTCATTAAGGGTCAAAACATAGATAAGAATAATTGCACCGTTTCCGTTCATGAACATCCCTAGAAATTTCTCCGTTTTTAGTAGTCATTTAAAATTTATGAATAACATAAATGCTAACGTTGCCTAAAATGCAGGAGGGAAGAGTCTCTTTCGTCCTCCCTTCCGGTTCCAGTGCCCCCGTTACCAATATTTGTAAATGTAGAATCAAGGAAATCCTGAAAAGATAAACGAAGCCTAACATATAATTTAGTTTTCCAGCATGATTTTCTCTAAGAGAAAGCGAAAGTTAATAATGTACAAAAGATGATGTAAGCGTGTATGTTCATGAACGGCGGAAATGTTTATACATTCGTCTTAAAATCATCGTCACAACTTCATTTTGACGAAATTGTTCCAACGTTTCTAACTACCTATTGCAAACACTGCCCCGGTGGTTTCAAATTCCTCTTTCCAAGAATAATTGCCCCATTTCTAATGGCATTTTTCAGAATGATCCAAATACCTGATTATCTTTAATACTTCACGTTTCTTTCTTTGACTTACTTGCAGTCGTAAGGTGATATTTAGAACCACCTCAAGATGACACACTTGTCTCTTAAACCAGTACTATAATAAAGGGCGAACGCTTTCAGTCCTCATTAACTCCCGTACAGTTTTATTTCTGGGCTGTCCAACAAGCGCCATTCCACGTCTTAGGTCGAAGGTCAACAAACAGGCTTTGCGCCGTCCGTTTCTTGATTCTAAGAAATGCATTAGAACGCTCAGCTTAGGAGAAATGCTGAAATTGGAAGTCACTGGGTCACGTCTAAGTTCCTTGCTACTTACAGTGACGTTTTAAAAACCAGCATGAATTTCGTACTTCGGCTGCGTCCGCTTAGTTGGTCTGAAGTCTGCGTATTGACACGTTTCACTTTTTTTTTTTTTTTTTTTTTTTTAAGAACTATCTACATTGAAAGCCGCTGTAACTCTGTGGTTTCCAGTTTTTTGATATACACTATACATTTTTCAATAAAAAAAAATTAAAAATGTATAGTGTACGCCAAAAAAATGGAAACTACAGAGTTACAGCCGCTTTCAATTAGTTTACACCTGAGTTTCTAATTTCAGGAATAAAAATGTCCATCCTCTTTGTATTTCTGTTTCATTCTACTTATGAAATATATATATTTTTATATATACTGTATATATATATATATATATATATATATATATATATATATATATATATTTTTTTTTTTTTTTTATATATTTTTGTGCTTTTGTATGGGCGGCTCCTAGAACAGTTCATCTCCGCCTCGTTGCTCTGTTCAGTTTTTACAGACTCTGTCATGGTAAGGCCAGTGTGTGTCGTGTTAAAAAAAAAATAAAATAAATAAATAATAATAAAATTTTATTATTTTATTTTTTCAATCCAAATCCACACAGAAATATCCCATGTTGGATGAAGATAGATGAAAAGGAAGGCGAGAAAGAGAGAGAGAAAAAAAAAACAGAGTTTTTCATCCCGCACGGGAGAAAGCGATAGGAAAGAAAAACTGTGTGAGCTTATGTGTGTGTTCTGTAGCGTGATGTTGTGTTTTGGCCTTTTGGCTACCTGTGGAAGCAATGATCACCTGGACGACTTCCTCCAGGTACTCGTCCCTAGCAGGAGGGCAAGGCCTCCCCTACTATCTGCACGCCCTCCTCCCTGGGGAAAGAGTTCCCAGGAGGAAAGAAAAACTTGTATAAGATGAAGAGAGGGAAGGAGTAAAGAGGAGGACTATCCCGGCCCAGGGAAGTCCCAATCCAGGATGAATTGCTAGAACGACAACGCAAACAAATAAACAAAAAAAAAAAAAAAAATTAAAAATAAATAAATAAAATAATAATAATAATAATAATATATATATAATAATAATAAATAATAATAATTAATAATAATAATAATAAATAAATAATAAAAAATAATAAATAAAATAAACGTATAGTGTGAGAGAAGAGCTTTCCTGGTCTGGGGAGCCCCAGCCCAGGTCAGAACGCGAAAAAAAAAAAAAAAAAAAAGTTTAAATCCCACAACCTGGTCAAGGAAAGAAATAGAGCGTCAGCCAGGATGTCAGCAAGCAGAATGATGGGAAGAAAGAAAGAGGAATTTTTTTTTTTTTTTTTATTATTATTATTGTTAATTATTCACACGGGATGGATAGGAAAAGTATAGCGCTAGCAGATCAGGAGAAGAAGAGAGAGAGAGAAGGAGAAAAAAAAAAAAAAAAAAACTAATTTTTTCCCATGCAAGACGAACGAAGTGCTGAGTCGGCATTAAGCCAAGTGGCCATTAGTTATTGAATTGCAGAACCTTCTAGGATGATCCTCCTTCTACGCTTGAATACCTCTGCCGCAAAGTGCTGTAGTGCACCTAAGTTACTTTGGGATTGTACCAGGAGTTCTACTTGGTCAGGAGAAAATCCCGAAATTGCTGCCTGGAGTTGTTGTCTATGGTCCTCGTAGATAGTACATTCAAAGAGTAGATGTTCCCAACTCTCAACAGACCCACAGAAACAGAGATCGGTATTTAGTAGACCTAGTTGGTGGAGTTTCTGGTTGAGAGATCCATGTCCAGTGACTAGAAAGAAGGTTTCTAGAAAGAATGCTGATTGAGAACCACTTGCTGACCGCTTTGCTGGTTGCGAATGTGACATCCTGTATAAATGTTCTGGTAACAACACCTTGTGTGGTCGTGTCCCATCTTGTCTGCCAGATATTGATTAGCTCGTTATAGCAACGAGCTCTTTCCTGTTTGGTATCACTGTCCAGGTTGAGTTCAATATCCAGTATTTCAGTTGGGATTCTTTTCTTCAGGCGGTAGGCAAGTCCTCTATAGATGAGAAATATATCCAGGGGGATATTTCCAGATATTACTTGCAATGCTGCAGTTGACACAGTTCTACAAGCGCGATGGGTAGCAAGAATAATGCTTCTCTGGATGGAGTTAAGCTTCTGTTTGATTTTGCAATTGGTTGCTCGGTGAAACCACGCTCCTGCAGCATAGGTGGCCATAGGTAAGAAAACAGCTTTATAGTATAACTGTAAGGTACGCTTAGAGAGACCCCAGTCGCTTCTGGAGATTCTGATAATTGAGGCAGAGAATTTTCTGATTTTGGCATATAAATGTTGCAAGTGTGGTAAGAAGGATAGCCGGTAATCAATAACATATGAAATGAAAGCCATTAACAGGCCTCACCCTCTTTCGCTACCAGTAAAGTTGTACTCTTCTGAAATATCTTACTGACCGAATTTTAATCGCCATCGAGGCACAGATGTACAATAAATATTGGATTAGAGTGTACTTAGCTATTATTTCTTGTCACGTGCCGATACTTCCTGTGTAGTTTACTTCCGGCTACCAACGATTTCCTGTATATAGCCTTCCGTTTCTCTTTCACCTTGATCTCAAAGACGAAAGCCAGTCAGTTAATTTATTTTCATCTACCCGATTGCTGATGGTCAGAGCACCTTATACATTTCGGAAGGAAAACAAATCCAGTTACAGTGAACACATTCATATAAAAAAAAAATATGAAAAACAAATGCTCCTCTGCCTGGAGATTAACGCATTCCTCTTCCCCCCTCCCAGAAGTTTTTAATGCAAAACCCTCTTCGGTGAGGCAAGTATGGAACCATGAACTTACCCATTAAACAGGGTTTGAACATTGTCAAGAGAAGATTTTATGTCAAACAAGATGTTTGAGATGCGTTACTGATGGCATGTTGAATCCGAAATTGTGTATCAAGAGATACTGTAGATCTTTGTTCCAGTGATGTGTGAATTTACTATACTGTGTTACTGAAGAATTAGTGAAAATTTCATGCAATAGTGTACTATTGCATGAAATTTTAGCTTTTGAAGGATTTTCGGAGGAGCGCATCCAATGGATATATGGCGGAAATCTTTCAGTACTTTTGGATGCTTGAATTTGGAACTGATTTTTACATAATAAATACACAAAAGTGACGGAACAGTATCTGTTTCCAGGATGTGCTGCCTAATATCTAAGGGCAAGGCTACCGAACTTTCAAACGCGGTTCAAAATGCAGCGTGGCGCACGCTGCGTTTTAAACCGCGTTTCAGACGAATCCGACTGAAGCGAGGACGGATGTTTATAGAAATAGCAGTTTCAAGGAAACTGCTGTTTCCATAAAATTTGGACCGTCGTGGCAGATTATGGTCCATTTCCCTCAGTATGACTTGTTGAGGGACTACCATCCTGCAGTGGATTGACAATGGCTGCAGATTTATTTTATTTATTTATATATGTATTTATATCTGCACTAGCGACACACCACGTTTATGGATTACTGCTTTTTTTTTTTTTTTTTTTCATACAAACTTTATCGAAAAAAGAAATAATAATTGCTGGATTTCCGTCTGTCTGATTTTAATGAAATTTGCGATTGTTGTTGTGGGGGTTTTAGGAGCATCAGCGACTAAGGCCATATTGCTCCGTATATACTTCTGTAAATTGCGTGTGTTCTGTGGTTGCTTTTCTGGGAACCGAGTTTTCGGGAGGAAAAACTGCTACCCTTTCCTTCGCCTACTTAAGGAGGTTAAGCAGGCGAAGGCAGATTACGAGAAATCCTTGGCAAAAGATGCTAAGAAAAACAGCAAGGATTTCTTTACTTATATAAACTCTAAAAGGAAAAAGATGAATCTGATTGGTCCACTTGACATCGATGGTTCGACTGTTGATGATCCCGCTCAGATAGCAAACAAACTGAATGAGTATTTTGCATCTACATTCACACATGAGGAATTATTAAGGTTTGAAAATGGCAGAAGGTTATCAAATTGTAGCAGGATACTTAATGATTTTGTAATAACTGAGAGCAAAGTGGAGGAGAAATTGTTGAAGTTAAACATAAGAAAAGCACATGAGGTGGATGGGATCTATCCAGTTATATTAAAGGAGGTGGCAAAGCAACTAAGCAAACCCTTCGCCATAATTATGAGAGCATCTTTGGACTCAGGGGAGGTTCCCACGGACTGGAGATGTGCAAATGTGTCCCCAATTCACAAAGGGGGATCGAAGGGTGACACGAGTAATTACAGACCAGTTAGTTTAACTTCTGTTCCGGGTAAAATAATGGAGTCACTGGTTAAAGATGCATTGAAGGATCATCTAGACAAGACTGCAGCAATAATTCAGACACAGCATGGGTTTGTTAAGGGAAAGTCTTGTCTGACAAATATGATAGGATATTATGATGTGGTTACAAAGGAACTGGATTCAAAAAATAATTTTGATATCGTATATTTGGATTTCAGGAAAGTTTTTGACACTGTTGCGCATGGAAGACTATTGTACAAATTGGAGCAGAATGGTATTAAGGGTAAGTTGCTACAATGGATAAAAGGATGGTTAAGTGGGAGAAGACAGAGGGTGGTAATCAATGGGTGCTGCTCTTCGTGGACTAATGTTATTAGTGGAGTCCCACAAGGTTCGGTGTTGGGTCCACTGTTGTTTTGTATATTTATCAATGATATTGATGAAGGTATTATCAGGCTTAATGTTGTGGGGGGGGGGAATATAAAGTGAATGCTTTAATTTTATTTTTGAATATTAATAATAATTCTTTATTAAATATCCCTTATTTGTTCTGTTCCCTTATAACTATATAGACCTCTATTTCTTACACCCCCACGTACACATCTGACTTTGCGTTACAGGAGAATTCCAGATTCAAGGGAACTTCTCAATTATGTATAATTCCCTTCGGAAAGGCTGAGTGTTCAGGAATAACAAACTCACAAATTAATAAACAACAAAGTTTATTTACATATATATATATATATATATACAGCATAATATATAATTGAATAAAAAAAAACGTAATATGACATGCAAAGATCAATCAAGGATACCTTGCATAAATTATTCTTATTCCTATTTCCCTTCACTAGCTAATCTGAGTTGACCATTATATGAAAACACTTGATTCATTCTTCTTGCCCTAACTAACTCCTTGGATACAATTCTGTTTCTTTTACAAAGTATTAACAATCAATATGCTACTTTCATCATTATACTCTGTGTTCTCACCATTCTGTTACAATACACTGAAGACCAATCTTAACTTTCCTAAAGTCTCTCTGGGCGCTTCCGTAGCCAGGTGGGCAGGAGCCGCAGTGCGTAGCACACGCTTCTTGATCAGACCGGGGTTCGAGCCCACCAAATACGGAGGATGCGGAAAGGTCAGGGAATGACCACCGCATATCCCGGAGCAATATGGCCTTAGTTGCTAATGCTCCTAAAAACCAAATAACTAACTAACTAACTAACTCCTAAAGTCTCTATTTGTTATTAGTCTTTCAGATAAACCAATAATTCTTCATCAATACAAACACTATATTCAATTATCTATCCTTAAAACATTCAAAGTTTCTTATATAATTCAATTATCTGTCCTTAAAACATAATCAAAACTTCTCATATAAACCTTACTACCCTTCTAACACATAATCATTTGAACAACAATTTAATCTATTACTCATCCTTCGTTTCCCTTGCATTTTACAATAACCTTTTTTTTTAACATAACTCTGTTAGTATATATAATTTACTTCAGAGATAATTTATCTATCATTTTACTTGTAGTGCTACCCCTTTTTTTTAATTAATTACTATACTGTTTCACTAACAGTCCTTGTTAACTTACAGTACTTACTATATTTCTCACCTACTTCTATCTTTTTTCTTTCCTTTCCGAGGAGGTTTCAACCTTCCATTTTTGGCTCTCTGAGGATCTCCTTCATCTGCTTCACCTGAATCTGCTACAGATAATTTTCAGGAACTCTTGGCTGCATGGGACTGGCATCCTTTCTTCACCTTATTCGGGCTACCTTCCATTCGCTGCTTCCTTCCTTCTCATCGAGCTATTAAGTTTTCGGCTTCGCTCCTTCCCTCTCCACCTTATTAAAACTTATTCACAAAAAGAAAATTCACAGGGCATCTCACACTAACTCCTTCTCTACTCCACTTTTTACAGCTCATCCACAAGGAGATAGCTCATAGGGTGCCACCCTCGCTTCTGCGCCCACCTATTAAGAACTTCTTATTAAATTAAGAAATATTTTAGAGCGCTCGTTGCATTCGGGTCACTACCCTTGCCTTTCTTCCGATGTGGATTAGACTATAGCATACGGCCACTGCTCTTGCCTTCCAATGACGAACAGGCTTATTCTCCTTACACTCCATAATTTCTAACACGACAGAAACGCGACTGTCCATGTTACTCACTCATTATTACTTACACCGATGAATAAGCTCAACTGTCCTTCCTTACTCATTTTAACAAACACCGATCAGAATCTCAACTTTGTCTCCCCCTAACTCATTTCCATAAACACCCACATAAACTCAACTCAGGGTTCTGTCTTTCTCCCCCTGTTCACTCACTTTTTTCATCTGAATTACGTACCGCCCCTATGTGTCAGGCTCGCCCTAGTTCTGAGTCTTAACCAATCTTTCTCATTTTATCAACTTTCACTCTGTCCCTATTTGCTCGTTTTATCTTTTTCCCAAGCTGTCCCCTTATTGCTGGATCTAAGTTCTTATTTTAAGTAATTTGTGAAATTTCTCAGGCTGTCTGTACCTTTGAAGTCAGCCGCTTATAGTTATACTTTAGCAGACTTATTTCACACGATCTACAAAACTTGCCATCACCGACAGCCAGACGCCAGTCTTAACTCTAATTCCGGCATTTGTCCCGTTTTTACTTCCTGTCTCTTCTCCAGGTGTCACCGATCAAAGAAATGTCCTGACAGTACCATGGTCCACCGCACCATTGTTTTCCAGAGTTAACACCTATTACCAACAGCAGTTGCTGCTCGTTTCCATTGTTTTAGTTTGTCCCTGTGTGCTGGGAACCGAAGTACACCCCTATTGTCCTTCAGCTTACCGCTCCCCTTCTATAAACGTTGTCTAATTTAATCCCTTGCGAGTGACCTTAGTAATATTCTTGACTTGTAGGGTTTCGCTGCCCCATATTGCTATATTATAAGTTTTACTTTAAATTAATCTCACTTTTCTATAAAATATTATACTTGTAAGATTTTACATCTTACAATGTCGAAGTTTGCAGATGATACAAAGGTTGCCAGGGTTGTTAATGACAGTAATGGCAGTGTGCTACTGCAACAGGATCTAGATAATTTGGGCAGGCAGATGGGCTAAGAAGTGACAACTGAAGTTTAACCTTGACAAATGCAAAGTACTGCATATGGGTAGAAGTAACCCCAGAGAAACGTACCAACTGTGTGGTACTACATTTAAGGTGGTATAAAATGAAAAAGACTGGGAGTAATTGTGCAGTCAGATATGAAGTTTTCTGAGCAATGCAGACAGGCTGCCAGGGCAGGTCATGGGGTTTTGTCAATGATATATAGGACTTTTGCTAGCAGGGAAAAGGTGATTGTCCCTCTGTATAAGGCAATGGTCAGGCCACGCCTTGAGTACTGCGTACAGGTCTGGAGGCCTCATTTTAGGAAGGATGTAGATTTGCTTGAGCGTGTACAGAGAAGGGCAACAAGATTGGTGAGAGGAATGAAGGGATCTTCTTACCAAGAGAGGCTTAAGTTCTGCAAATTGCAATGGCTGGAGACTAGGCACTACGCGGTGATCTGATTGAGGTGTATAAGGCCTTGAATGGGTTGAGCACGCTAAATTCTGATGGGATCCTTCCACTTGTTCAGATTACGAACCTAAGGGGGCATAAATTAAAATTAAGAAAAGACAGATGTAGAATAGATGTGTGGAAATTTGCCTTTAGCCAGCCGGTGGTTAATTGCTGGAACAAACTTCCATCTGTCGTTGTGGAAGTTGATAGGTTGAATAAATTTAAGGAGGAACTGAACAGGCATTTGGAAGGAATGGTGTGATTTTTTTTTTTTTTTTTTTTTTGGCTGATGCTGCATTAGCTCATACACTTGCTTTCTTGCATCACATGCCACTACTACTACTACTACTACCACCACCACCGACCAATTCAACCACGTTGTGAAATAACTTCCATTAAAATTCCTCACGTCATCAACGGGACTCGAACACACACGTCTTTTCCAGTCGGTGTGAGGAGGTTTTTTTTTGTTTTTTTTTTTTAGGGGCATTAGCAACTTAGGCCATATTGCTCTGGGGATATGCGGTGGTCATTCCTTGACCTTTCCGCATCCTCCGTATTTGGTGGTCACGGGCTCGAACCCTGGTCTATTCAAGAAGCGTGTGCTACGCACTGCTGTTCCTGCCCACCTGGCTACGGAGGCGCCGTGTGGGGAGGACGGCGGTTCTACCAACTGTGCTACCCACGAGGAAATTTGCGATGGCTCGACCAAAATTTCAAAAGAATTAAGTATAAAATTTCATGAAAATCCACCGAATGAGAGTCTAGTTGTTACATGCGGATCGACAGACACGCACACACAGAGATGGACATGATGAAGAGGCGCCTTCGTAGCCAGGTGGGCAGGAGCAGCAGTGCGTAGCACATGCTTCTTGATTAGACCGGGGTTCGAGCCCGTGAGCCACCAAATATGGAGGATGCAGAAAGGTCAGGGAATGACCACTGCATATCCCCGGAGCAATATAGCCTTAGTTGCTAATGCTCCTAAAAACCAAATAATAACAACAACATAACATGATGAAGAGAATATGCGCTTGAGAATATAATTATGCGAACGCGCTAAAAATAATCTAACCTATGTGAGATTATAATACATACAGTAGTTTGTTTTCAGATAAATATATTATTTATAATTACAACAAAGAAATGTTTACCTATCCGGCTGAGTTTTGGCGCCAAAAATAAACGTCATCAAATAAGCATTTTTACATCTTCTGAATACCTCATTGATTTAAGTAAAATCCAACTGATATAAGCGAGATTAAAACTCCAAGATGAAATAAAATTTGGGTAAAAAAAAATCCTGAGCCGAAAAGAAATCCGACCGAATCCACTCGCTACAGAGAGCCCTCTGCATTTATCTTTTGAAAAGAAACTACCTGCTGTCGATAAGGGACCATCAGTAGCGGATTAAGGTCGGTTGAGGCCCCGGGCGCAGAAGAAAATATTGGGCGCCTTAAAAAAAAGAGAGAGACAGGGAAAATAAAAATACATGTTAACCATTTTTTTAAATAAATAAAAAATATTATGTACTATTAATGTTTTAATTCCAATAAAATTTAAATATAATATATGTATAATATAATTAATAATAGCATAATAATAATCACAAGGTTTTGAACTAATAGTTGAACATATTAGTTTAACTAATTTGTTGGGGTTTTGCGTGGGCCCTTCAGAAGTTGGGGCCCAGGGCGCGCGCCCGGTGCGCCCGCCGTTAAATCCGCCTCTGGACCATCAAGTCTTGAAATGAGCTGTAATAGCAGTGTCTCATCTTTTAAATAACTGGCCGATTAGCCATTTGTTTGAAAGCATTGCAATACAAGGACAACTGGCTGCGAACGAAATGTTTGTTTTATTGTGGACACAATAAAACCACCGCATGAACTAGACAGATTAAATCCTCCTGGCCGCAAAACATGAAAAGGCAAGATAACTTTCTCAACTTAATAAAATTTCAATAAATCCAAATAACATTTAGCTGCTTTATCATTTTGATGCTCTAACTTTGTATAGTTAATTTTAAAAATAATGATTCTTATAGTTTTATGTATTTTTATTTTATTGCATAAAATAATATATAGATGAAACATTTAAACTGATTGCTTACACCAGAATTTTGGATTACTTAAATATATATTTTCAGTTATCAAACATTGTATACAGCAACACTACTATGCCTTGAGAAAATGTGTTGATCGCTCATCTAGATTGAAAAATGTATTAGCGTGTGCGTGAAGAATATCATCTTCTTGCATCTGTTTAGTACCACCTTTTTTAAATTTCTTATTCCATTTGTGTTTTCCCTTCGGAATGAAAATTTGCTCATATCCCTCCATTTTCTAAAATCAGTTGCAAATTCCTCCCATACAATAATTTTTCCATTGCACTTATCTCAAGTCTTTCCAAAGTAATGGAGAAATCCACTAACTCTCATCTCCTACGCTACATTACCTGTACATCTAGTGGAAAAGACCTGAAGCTGGGTCCGTCGATGGCGTGAGGAATTGTTATGGTCTTTTTCACAACGTGGCCGAGTTTATCGGTCTCAGGCGAAGGTAGTATGGTTTTTTCTCTCGGAAATTCGGATTTTTCGTCCAGACAACAGAAAATCGACCTCAGAACACACGCAATTTACAGACAACATGGAGCACTTAGTCGCCGACGCTCCTAAAACCAAACTACAACAACAACACTATCTGTAAACTTCCATTTGACCACTGATCGCAAGTATGGAACCCGTGCGTTACTCGTCTTGGGACAGATTCAATGAAAATGTTCGGAGAAACTCAAGTAGTTTTAGGACCAAGTAGGAACCTCTTGCCCTTTTCAAGGCTTGTGCTCGGTCTTCTTAACAAGCTTCTATCGTATGGTTGCCTACTTTTTTTTTTTTTTTTTTTCAATTGGCTAGTCACTTTGACCGTTCGCTGTGGATGACAGTAGATGGCTCTCTACTTTCTAGCTCCTTAACTAATTCTGGTGTCCTTCAAAATTCACTTCTCCCACTCTTTTCCCCTTGTGCATTGTGACCTTCCACTAATTGGAAATCATATTCTTACTTCTGCTAATGATAATTCTACGTTCCCCTTCCAATTAGAGAAACCTTGCCGTGAAGAAACAGCTTTTAACTTCTTGAATAGCCACGATCACTTTCTTAAATGATCCAGATAATTCTCCATTAGAGCAAAGAAAACTAAGCATCCAGGCGCACTATAGCCACAGCAGCTAATGCGCCAATAAACAACCATACCACACACACACACACACACACACACACACACACACACACACACACACACTAAGCATCCATGTGGCACTCTTTCGACACCTCGTTGAGTTCAGGCTGTCGTGAGATCTAAAAGCGGACCTATTCTCTATTAGATAAGTGTCTGCGGTTAGCAGAGGCTATAATCACCGTCCTTCCCCATACCGGCTGGAAAAGGTCCAAGTTCAAATTCCGCCAATGACGTGAGGAACTTTTATCGTTTTTGTTTTTTCTTTTTTTTAATCCTTGGCTGATTTCGTCGGTGTCAGGCTTCGATAGCTTGACACCGACTAACTGGACAGGGCTTCCCTAGTACGCTGTCCATAGTAGAAACCATATACTATATATATATATATATATATATATATACTTTGGAAATGAGAGATGTATATATAAAAAAAAAAATACTTGTGATTCTGATGGCAATTAATCTTTCCAAAGTCTTGCCAAGATTGAAGAAGCTCAATCGGTCTAAAAGACTTTCCATTGGAGAAGCTTGAAGTTTTGGGTATCAACCTAAGAAGTTTTCTTTTTTCAGATAGCAGGAAAAACTTGAGACATTTATTGCAGAGAATCAAGACTTCAAAAGAATGAAAATTCTTTATGAAAATGTCCTTAAACCAGCTCAGGCCATGACAGCTGGAATCCGTGAAATAGTGACAGCAAGGTCAGTTTGTTGATCTTAAGCATGGCAGGGCGATGGGAGCGAATGTCTCAGATACCGAGAGATGATATATGGCCAGTAGGTAGTTTCGACGAAAAACTAGCCTTTGCTATAACCAAGGGTTTCATTCTTTTGATTCGGAGCGCTTGTGCCATGTCTATTTTCATAATGACTGAAGGATGTTGAAAGTGAGGATTGGTCAATTTCAACGTCCAGTAAATAAATAAATAAATAAATTTTCTGTTTATACTCTGGGACGACCAAACGGTCAGAGGAGTTCACAAGATAGAAAGAATACAAGGAACAGCACCGTATTCAGCAGTCACCGGCTTGAACCCCGGTCACTCAAGGCACGTGTACTTATGCACCCGCGCGCCTGACCTCTAGGCTACGGCGGCCAGTATTCGGTGGTACACGCGTTTAACGTTGGAAGGTGCAGCTGGGGCCCATATTTCTGCTCCATATCTCTATGGCACGGTTAATTGTGAAAATGAAAAATCTTTTAATAATGGTAGGATCTCTTACGTGTAGCAACTGTTGCTCGATGACTCACCTAAGCCAAGCAAATTTAGAATTGATTTTATCTATGTGGTCTTTAAGTGACATCTTATGGTCAAATTGGGCACACAGATCGGTACGCGAGAGTACATTTGGTATTGTGACACTTCTTAGCGAAACGTTCAGTCGTATCGGTACAGATTTCAAGAATATATTACTGGTGCGACTTTTGGTGGGTTTATCTTAAGGTTAAAGGCTACCAAATGCAATTCAAGATCTCCAATTTATTTTATTTGTAATCTGTAGTGGGCTTCGTCCGCGCGGTTAGCACAGTGGTTTTAATCAACATTCTCCTACACCAGGTGGAAAAGGTGGAAAATCCCGTCGACGATCCAAATTTTAATGTGCTCCTTTTTTTTTTAACAACGTGTTTGAGTTAGTGTCTCAGAGCAGGGTCACATGATTCTTTTCTCCCAATAGATTCGGATTTTTTGTCCAGTAAGCAGCAAACTGACCGATGAATACACGTAATTACAGAACACAACATACTGACGCCTCGTAGCCGTTTTTGACCCTTAAGGTGCATAAACAAATACAAGATGACGAAGTGGCCTTTCCTTTTTGTCGTTCTATTCTATAGAATTACACTATTCCAAGTAATGGAGGATGATTGCAAAGAAATCGGTAGCTAATCGTTTTGGCCCATCAGTTATTGTTATGTCACGTCAAGATTCTGAGTTTAGTTTTTTGTCTTTACGCTGCTAGAATACCAATGTTTTTGATTTGACTTGATTTGCTGCTTTACTTGACTGCTTCCCTTCGACATTTATTCCTTTTAATGTTATTTTTGCCATTTTTGTATTCTTCTCAAGTGTCTCTGTATGTCATGTGGATAACTGATCGATTGAAATGTCCTCCGCATGGAGAAAGTTGAACAGTTGTATATGTCTGAGTGGTTGATAGTTCTCCGTTTTGAGATCATCATATATGTTGCTGGTTATGGATAATTTGGTTTTATGCCAGGGCAACTCAAGCCGTGAGGCGCAAGCATGCCATGTCTGTAAATTGCATGTGTTCCAAGGCTGGTTTGATCATGTATTGGATGAAAAAGAAATGCTCCCGATTGGGTAGATAATACCATCTAAAAGCTGTGGTGAATGTCAGATATTGGATTGGTGCCCAGTTACCTAGCGACGAAGAAAAAAAAAAACACCCCTGAAACAGGTATTTGGGTAAAAGCAAATCGCATCGATCTCTTTTGAAATTGTCTCAATGAGTTGCCTATATTGCATTACAGATAACTCCTAAGCACTTCTCCCAAGGGAAATATTATTTATTTGTTTTGTGGTATTAACCTCGGAATGGCAGTTTCGGCTGTTCTTTCCAGAATGTGCAAGCTAATTTGATTAAATTAGAAGAAACTGTATTTACGTACAGTTTTCATCTGAGCTATTCCTGATGGCTCTCTTAAGCTGTGTTGTCAAAAGTACTGAGTGGTTAAGAGAAAAGACAGTGATACAAAAGATATGCAGTTTTTTCTGAGTCAATGTTCAACCTTTGGCAGGAACTGCCTTTCACTTGGCCTCTGCAGTATTTACATATTCAATAATTGTATACCAGCACTTTTTGGTAAAGTAGTGTATATTCACTGTTATGTTTTTGAAATTATCCCAATTCTACCTGTTTCGTCCAAGAATAACCTTGACAAGGTTACTACTTTCGATCGTCGTCTCTTTCTTCGCATTTATTCTATCATACTTCGCCCCTTCGTGCTTGGGATGATTTATAGATATGCTTACCTTTTCCCATTAATAGAGTTCGATCATACTTCTGCTGTTTGGAAACAGCAGGAGTATGAAAACTTATTCGACCATAGATCTTATTTCGTGTTGAATAAAGTTTGAATGCTAGATTTATCTGGATTCATGCTCATCATCCCGAAGTCCTCGCAGTAGCACAGTGGTTATAATCATCGTCCTCCCGACACCATGTTGAAAAAATAAGGCTCCTTGAACGATTACTGCTTATGGAGGCTTATTTCATCTGGATCAAAGTTTGAACGTTAGATATATCCTGAATTTATGCTTACTATCCCCTTAACCAATTCATTACGAGACGCCCTAGGACAGCCATAGGGTTTTCCCGTGGTTTCTCTTAACCACTCAGTTTTTATTCATATATCGAATCGCTTTATAAGTATCCCGCGCCATGGATTATTGATTAATTAGATGGTGTCCTTGTTAGAACTGCACACATTGTTTCAACAACTTTTAAGCTTTTAAATCAATTAAATCAATTAAGGATGGCATGTCCTCTCATATAGTACAGTGAGGTTATAATCACTGTCCTCCTCCACACCTGGTGAAAAGACACGGATTCAAATCCTGTCGGTGACGCCAGGAACTGTTACGGATTTTTTCCACTCTGTGACTGAGTTAGTTATTCTCAGGTGCAAGATTTCTGGATATTATTATTATCCGTTTATTAATCTCAAGAAACTGTGGGTCACCCGGGGACGGTGCCAGGAGGGTGAGAGATTTACATACTGAGGTGCGAGGAACCACATATACAAGAGTACATGCGTGCTCTATCCGAGATATTTACAGAATTGAACTTACATACGCTTGTAATAAAAACAAAGTTAATAGCAATAGACATCAGAAGTAAAATAAATAAATAAATAAAATAATAAAAAAAATGCAGCAGGCAAAAAGACCAGGTGTACGTTCAATAGTTGGTATCAGTTCTTGAGGCATTCCTTTCTGTAGAGCTTGTCCTCCCAGAACTTATCAGGGTTGATGCCCAGTTTATTATAGATTTGGAGGCAGTTGGCCGGAAACGTGACCCTAAGGGAATCAATGTTTGTGAGTGTAAACCGCAGAGGGTGGCAGGAGTCGCGGCGTTCACCTCTTGTGTTCTTTAGGCCAGAGATTAACGGTGATACAGATGGATCATCTATTCGGCCTGTGATAAGCCGAGCTAGCATGAGTACATTTCTTGTCGTGATGAGAAGTCTCCAGGGAGTGGTCCCTAGATTAGCTTGGAGGATGGATCTGGAGATAGTAAAAGGGTGACCCACCACCCTGTTCATCCATCTGAGCAACCAATATTCCAGACTGAGGTATTTTTTTAGGTGGGAGGCAGGAGCAGATGACCAAATTTCAGATGCGTAGAGAGGGACAGGGGTAATGTACCTCAGGATGTACCGAAAAAGCAGCGCTGGCTGATGCACACCAATGAGCTCCTGACGCACTGGCCAAAGTGCCGCGTACGTCTTCTGTCTCATTCTGACAAAGTGAGGCGGGAAGGTGAGTCCAACATCCCAGGTGAGGATTAAGTCTGTGTGGAAAGTTACCCTTTGCACCCTTTCCCCGCCAACGAAGATTTGAACATCGTTTTTAACTCTTTTTTTTTTTTGATTATCGGTAGTTGAGCAGATTTGGAAGGGTTCAGATGCAACCCAATTATGGCTAGATAGTTTTCCAGTTTAATTATCCGTATAGAGGCCTGTTGGATCAAGGATCTGATCAGAATGGTTTTAACTCACATAGAGCTTCAGATCATCGGCATAAGAGACAAAGTTAGAATTACATGCTAGGAAAGGTTCCAAAACTGCTGTGAAGAGGATTGTTGAAAGCACACTGCCTTGCGGGATGCCTCTTGTGAGGTTGAAAGTTACCTGGAAGTCGTTGACAGTAACAGACAGATGTCTGAGAAGTAGGATGGACTTCAAGATTTGTAGCAAGGTATCTGCCAGACCAAAGTAGTGCTTCAGAATAGTAAAGAGAGCTGGTAGGTATATTCTATCGTATGCCGATTTAATGTTCAGGAAGATGATGTCAATCTGGGATTTGTTGTTGATGGCCTGTTGGATTCTGAAGAGGGTATCTAGAAGGTTGGTAGTTGTTGATTTCTTGTGCAGAACGGTATGAAGGTACTTGGGCCTGTTACCAAAGCAGTGCTGGGCAATTGCTGGCCGAATCGCTTTTTAAAAGATTTTAAGTAAAGAGCAACTGATGGAAATTGGTCGCAGATCTTTCGGAGATTTAGGTTTCCTAATCTTTGGAATAGGCTTGACATGGTAAGATCTCCAAATTGATGTGGAATAAAAGGTCAACAATGTATGTGCTGCATATTTTTACTATGAATAATGGGAAACTGTCTGGTCCTACAGTAGCTTTGTTAGGTAATTTGTTGATTACTTCAATCAGGGTCTCTAGATATTTCTATGTCGTTCATCTGTGCCCTAGGTAACCAGTCCTCCTATGAGGGAGAGGAATCTGGATCTGGAAAATCTGCCTGCAGGAGGTTGCACTGTACCCATTCCTGGACAAGCTTTTGATCAATGATATGATGGTTTGTCTGGTATGATAGAATCCTTCTACCCCTCTTCAACCTATCAAGAACAGCTTGGTTTAGGATTTGTCTTTTCTTTTTTTAGGAAGTAAGCTCTTTCTTTCTTAAATATAGTGAGGTCTGAGGAAAGTTCAGATTTCAGCCATTTCCAGTAGGCCTTCTGCTTTCTGATGAAGGCCAACTTGGTTTCCTTATTGAAACACGGATTCGACTTACTACAAATCCTAACTTTCTTGGCTGCACCACGGAGTGCAATTAACTTCAATTATTTGGACAAGGTCATAGTAGCACTGCTAAATGATGTCCGGCTTGAGATTATTAGTATTAGTATTAGTATTTGTAATGGCCGCATGGTGCAAGAAAGCCTACGGCTTATGCTGCACCAGCCAAAAAAAATAATAAATAATAAATAATAATAATAATTAATAAAAGAAAATGAAATTAAACCTCTATCATCCTATGCGTTTCCCTGACCCGAAGGTACTATCCAGATGACCTTTGAATTTCCCCAAACTGTCAGCCACTGCCACCCATGTAGGCAACTTATTCCAGTAATTTATAACTCGCTGGCTAAAATAAAACTTCCTGCAGTCCAATCTAAACATCTCCCCCCGTAACTTGAATTTATGTCCCCTAGTTCTAGTATCATTTATAATCTTGAAAATTTCGTCCTCATTCATTTTACTGATGCCTCTCAGAGCCTTAAACACCTCAATCAAATCTCCTCTAAGGTGTCTAGTTTCCAAACTCTGCAACCCACATATTCGAAGTCTTTCTTCGTAAGGGCGTCCTTTTGCCGATCTCAACAGGCGTGTTACCCGTCTTTGCACCCTTTCAAGAAGCTCTATGTCTTTCTTTAGGTGCGGTCTCCATACTTGAACATAGTATTCCAAGAGTGGTCTAACAAAAGCCTTATGTATTGGGATTATCACGTTCCTATCTATACTTGCAAAAGTTCGATAGATCATCGATAGGACACCATGGGCCTTCCTTGCAACCTGTTTACAATGCTCAGAGAATTTCATGTCTGACCGTATCGTAACACCCAAGTCCCTTTCCTCCAGTACTGGGTTTAGTTGAATTCCACCAAGTGAATAAGTTATTTTGGGATTACTGTTTCCCAGGTGTAATACTTTACACTTTGTGGATTAGCTGCCATTTTTCTGACCATTCCTGAAGTCTATCTAGGTCTCACTGAAGAAGCTCAGCTTGACAGTAATCATTAACTACTCTACCAATTTTAATATCATCTGCAAATTTAGACATCACGCCCTCTATCCCTTCATCAATGTCGTTTATGAAAATTAAAAACAACAGTGGTCCTAATACTGATCCTTGGGGAACCCCACTTCTTACATCAACCCAATCTGAGGAATAGCCATTTATCACAACCTTCTGCCCTGAAGCCATCCTGGTGTCCATCTAAGGATTTTCCCAGTGATTCCAATCTGTTCCAGCTTATAAAGCAAGCAACTGCTCATGTGGGACTGAGTCAAAAGCTTTGCTGAAATCTAAATAAACAATGTCGAAATTATTCCCTAAATACAGCACACGAGTGACTATTTCAAAATAGCGAACCAGATTTGTTAAACAAGATTTTCCCTTTACAAAACCATGCTGAGTATCCTTGAGAATTTCAATTCTATCCAAATGATCCTGAATTCCACCCTTGATCATTGCCTCCATGATTTTCCCTACCACTGAAGTCAGACTGACAGGTCGATAATTTCCCACTTCACTCTTAGAACCACCCATATTTAGTAGAGAAGGCAACCCTAGGCAGTTCAGCGGCATACTCATCAGGTAACTCAGGGGAATTGCCATGCATGGCATGCAAATAGCAGGTGATCCGATTGAAATTGGAAATTGCTAGGCAGGAGCTTGATGTCTGTTAGGTTATGGAATATTAGGCCAAGCGCTTGGCCTCCTCTAGTAGCCGGCGCTAAGAAATGGAAACTGTGTCTGAACTCAGCAGATTGCGAACTGTGAGGAGAGCCGAACGACACCGCAATATTGAGAATTCAAATTTAGCAAGGCAGTAAAGGGAAACACACTGCATCATTTATCAGTATGTTTTCGATTGCATTCCAGGAATGTTAGAGGCAATAACAACTGATTTAGGGAAATGTTCAGCTATTTCTCATGCTCAGCAATAGAATTTTTCTTTGAAGAGATCGAAGATTATTTACTCAGGGCTACTGCCTTTAGGCAGCCTGTTCGGATTGTAGATTCTTATCAATCCTATTCTTTCACAATTTTAGTAACTTCCTATATGCATTCATTATATTTATTGATTCCAAGCTGCAAATACAAATTTTGACACCATTGAAAGTTTAAACCCTAACTTTTTGTACATTTGTGCTGACACGGCCGATTTACCTTAGAAAAATTTCTCTCTAAATAACGACGCTTATACCACGTGGATTTATTAATTATGATGATGGATTCCGGCAGTGTTTTTTAATAAAAAAAAAAAACACTGGTAAGTTGTTGTTGTGGTAGGGTTTTAGGAGCGTCAGTAACTAAGTCCATATTGCTCCGTGTATACTGTCTGTAAATTGCATGTGTCCTGTGGTCAATTTTCTGTTTACTAGTCGAACAACTCGAGTTTCCGGGAGGAAAAACGATGTTGCCCTCGCCTGAGACGGAGTAGCTCAGCCACTTTGTGAGAAATGTCCATAAAAATTCCTCACGTCATCGAGGGGACTCGAACTCGGGTTTTTTCCACCCAGTGTGAGGAGGACGGCGATTCTACCAACTGTGCTGCCCACGAGGGTAGCTGGATGTGTGACAGAGTGTGATCATGGATAAAATAGATTTTTTTTTTTTTTTTATGTAAACCCCAAACATGAGATGTATTAGAACCTATAGTACTTAGTACCGTGCTTGGGTTGGAGGTTGATAAGACGAAAGAAGATATTTGTTGACATTGGACTGAACTTCTGTAGACTGTAATTTTCAAGAAATACGTATGAAGGAAGGTTGTTCCAGAAAACGGCAGTTGAATGAATAAACGAGGAAGATGAAAAGTTGGTTCTGTGAGTTTGATGAATTGATGAATATCAATCCATTGTCAAATTCTTGTTTTTGTATGGCAAACAGCCAAGGAATATCCATGAAGAGATGTCTGCGGTGTGTGGAGATATCTGTCTATCGTATACCTTTGTAAAACATTGGTGTAGGTTGTTCAAGTGCGGCTGGGAGAGCGTCCATGTTAAGAAAAGAGGTGGGTGGCCATCCACATCTCACTGCTGAATTCGTGAAGAAAATTAAATAGCTGATCCTTAATGACCGCTGGATAACAATTAAACAGGTAGTTGCTGAGATAAAGATAAGCTATGGATTAGTGGAGAACATAATCCACAATGATTTTAATATGAATAATGTCTCAGCACGATGGATTTCTCGCTTGCTGACATCTTTTCAGAAAGAAAGAAGGCAGGCAGGCCTGCTCTGTTGAATTGATCGCCATGTGTGACAGCGATCCTGACCTGTTTTTTTTTTTTTACCGATTGATGACTATGGATAAATCGTGAATACATTACTTTGACCTGGGAACAAAAGAGGTTTAAAAATAATGGAAAAATCCATCATCATCAGCTCCTAAAAAGACCAGAGTGCAATCATCTGCAGGGAAGCTGTTCTGTCAGTTTTCTCGGATGATATGGGCATTATTCTTACAGATTATCTTAGAGAAGGGTACCTGCCACTTTCAGTGCACATTACAACAGCAACTTACTGAAGCAATTACATGCGGCAATTAAGGAAAAGCGATGCGGAATACTCAGGAAAGGCGTGCTGTTGCTTCATGACAACGCAACAGCCTACACTGCTGCTGTCGAAACAACTTCATATCTTGCCACACCTGGCTTTTTCTCCTCATATAGCACCTCCCGACTTCTTCCTCTTTCCGCGCTGAAATCATTTTTGTATAGAAAGCATTTTTTCGGCAATGTACAGGTAATTTCTGCGGCAGAGGCATGGTTAAAAGAGCAAAGTGAGACTTTCTAGAAAAATTGCATAAGGAAGTGCCGCAAAAGATGGGAGAAATGTGTCACTTTCGATCAGTGGCGGATCCAGAAAAAAATGACAGGATGGGCACCATTTTGTGCACTGGAATGGCGATCACTTTAGCATCAGTATTGCCAACTGTAGTCAGTTGAAAGTAGCTGAAACACAACGTAAAATTAGATAAAATTCTATGTTAATAATGAAAAAAAAAAAATTTTTTTTTTTGTAGCTAAAGGGAATTTAAACGATTGGTGTATATTTCCCGAAAAACGACAGGTGGGCGACACGTGCCCCGGTGCCCCTACCCTGAATCCACCACTGCTTTGGATGATGACTACAAGGCGTAATATATGTTCCAAATCTTAACCTCCCGGGACACGTAGGACATGGTCACGAGAAAAACTTTTTGATGCCTCCTCGTACATCCATTTTGTTACTACCAAAATAACTATTTTCAGAACCCTGCTTTGTGTTCTCCAGAACGTAACCTGTGTTTTTACTTTTGATCTTTGAAATATCACGAAACTTCCCCTTTTAAAATGTAGTTTTAGGAGGTGTATCTCGGACCAGAGCCGGAACGAGGACTTCATGACGGAGGTTTGTTTCGGACACAAGCCTGTAAGGGGTCTCAAAAAATTAAGGAATTTAATGTGATCGGTTGGGAAGGAAGAAAGAAGCAAGTACTTGTGGCTAACTTTCTCGATTGCAGAAATAACAATAGAATAAATGGAAGAAATAAATATCATTTCTGTTCTGGTAGTGTGTTTATTATGTACACCCCCTGTCTGTTCACAGTTGAAGCACTTATTGGTGCAAATTCCTCTCTTCTCTCCACCAGTAATTTCTCCATCTCAGCGTTGTTGAGATGCTGTAGCTAAACTCTAGAATGGAATTTTTCAGAAATTTTCATGGCATGTCTTCAAGTACCTTCTATAGAACTTCAGAAATTCAGATTTAACGGTACAGAGGAACAGATTTTTGCTGCCTGACTGGTTGATGTTAAAAAAAAGGCTTGCCCTTAACTTGGTGATCCCCAGCCTAAATGCAAAAAAAAATCTGGTCTGCTGTAATGCAGCTTGATTTTTTTTTTTTTTTTTTTTCGCACTGAAAGTGGGGGATCAAAAATGGGCTTTTCTCAACCCTCACGGTACTAGTACACATTTGCTAGACGGGAAATAAAATAAGTAAATGAAAATTCTACCGTCGCATTAGAGTACTGTAGCCTTCTTTATATACGTTTTTTACGTTTCATCTCTGTGTTAACCAAGTTTCGTATTGCTTCCCAACCTTCAATACCCGCATCCATGGTATTAGCGTAACAATAGCTTCAGTGACTTTCAGTAAAAAGGTAATGGTTACCCAACCAATAAAAACCTATACTGCTGCAGCACCAATCCATGCTACTACAGTGATATAGGCTTCAACAGCCTTTCTTACATAAAGCGCGGATTGTCGTCACCTTTTGTCTGTCCATCCGCATATAATAACTCGACTCCTAATGGATGGATGTTCATGGAATTGTATATGAAATTCTTTCAGAACGATTTGGCAGGCCTTAAATAATTTAATTAAAATCGTACCAATGGTAATCCGGCAGTTATTCTTTTTTTTTTTTTTCATGAATATCACGTAGGTCATATAGGTTGCAGGTTGCCAGTGTTGGATATTCATACATCGTATATTGAAACACTGGATATTATGTTTGTTGCTGTTCAATGATTGGAGGAATAAATGGGACTTTTTGGTTGTTTTTTTCTTTTTTTTTTTTAATAAATCATGATTTTAGACGAGTTAGCATGTATACATAATGCGCCTATTGTCTTCACCATGTCCATTCGTATATCTATCCGTCCGTTCTTCTGCATATAGCAACTCGAGTTCCAGTGGACGGATATTATATATTTGGACATTTTAAAGAGGTTTGTTGAGTCATTTAAATTTCATTAAAGTCGCACCAATAGAAATTCGGCAATTATTATTATTATATTATTTCTCCCTGATTGGGGATTCCACCCCGGGACGGGTATTGCTACCAAGTACACAGGGTGGTTGTTGTTATGTCTGGTGTTACTGTTGGTCGAGGAACTCTCTGACTATCCTACAGGTGTTCAGGATTCCGACTTTCTGGAGTTCCTTGTAGGTGTTCGCTGGGAGACCTATTGCTACTAGGCTGTTATGTTAGGGTCTTTGGCACCATACCTGTGGTTGACACGATGATCGGAATGTCTTTACTTGTTGCATATGCTACATCTCTTTGATCTCCTGTCTTAGGTTCGTGTACTTCCTGATTTTTTCCTCATGGGTTTTCTGCAGGTTGCCAGTGTTGGATACCGCTATGTCAATCAGATAGGTAGCCTTTTCCTTCTTGTCCACAAGGATTATGTCCGGTCTGTTGTGCGGGATTGCCCTATCCGTTATTATGGCACGGTCCCAGTACAGTTTGTGGGTCTCTAGTACTGCCTGGGGTTCATACTTGTAGTACGGTACACTTTCTTCGATCAACTGGTATTTCCTTGCTAACTTCTGATGTATTATCCTGGCTACCTGGTCGTGTCTATGAGTGTACTCAGGTCTGGGTGACCTTGCACCCCGCGGTGATGTGTTGGATCGTTTCTGAGGCGAGGTGGCATCGTCGACGTGTCATCGGACACTCCGGGCTCTTTGGCGATGTATTTTCTATAGCTTCTGGTGCGACTCTATAATGACTACATCACTAAAAAGAATCAGTATACAAAAGCAATAGCAAACAGGAAAAAAGAAACGTGGACCAACTTTGTTAAGGACTCTGGCAATGCAAATCCTTGGGGGGGCTCTTCTAAAAAATTACAAGGGGGAAGACTTTTACCTCAGACATCTTAGGGTCTGTGGTCGTAGGAACGAATGAATCAACTAATTGGTACGCCTCGGTCAATCTCATTCTGGACAATCTTTTCCCAACTGATGACCCCTTGGAAGACCTTCCCGAACATGCTGATCTTCGAGCACAAAATGCTAATTACTGTTCTCAGTCCTTAGCTGACCCCTTTACCATGCTGGAGCTGGATGCAATACTGAAAAAAATAAATCCCTGGAAATGTCCGGGCATGGACCTTATTGAATATGTCTTCATCCTCAGGTTCTACAAATTAAGACCATCACACCTTTTGCTTCTGTTTAACAAGTGTCTACGAGACAGCCAGTTCCCTAGGTGTTGGAAAGAGGCATTGCTCCGGCTCATTAAAAAACCAAATAAGCCTTCAACTGAACCACGGTCCTTCAGGCCTATTGCACTACTGGCTAACCTTGGAAAAATATTAGAGCGGCTAATGGCCCACAGAGTTACCACTTTGTTCCTTTCACAGGATTTAATCTCCCCATCTCAGTATGGCTTTACACCAGGCCGCTCCTGCGAAGAGGCCCTATTTGATCTGGTCCTGCACCTGGAGAACTCAACCTCTAAATATGAATTAGCTATTTTTGTCGACTTCGAAGGAGCCTTCGACACTGTATGGTGGGAAAGGGAAAGTGCCCTTGAACCTCTCCGTGCCGCCAGATGCCCTTCCAATTTGTACAAGCTGTTCCAGAACTACTTTTCAGAACGCTCCGTAGTAGTAAAATCAAAATTTCTTCAGATCACAAGGCCTGTCTACCGGAGTTGTCCTCAGGGCTCTGTCCTGGGGGTCCTGGTCAGGAATATGGTTCTCCAAAATTGGCTTGGTAATTCCGTTGACAACACAAAAATTGTAGCATTTGCGGACGATCTCACCATCATCGTGCCTGGAAACTCACGCTCTGCTCTGCTCTGGAAGCTAATGCTCAGCATGTTTTGTCCAATCTCTCCATCTGGACCAGGTTAAACAAGCTCCACATAAAACCAGCTAAATCCAAAATGATGATCTTCAAGAAGAAACTTGACCTGAGGAGACCCCCGCAAATCAAGATCTCTGGTGTGCAACTGCCTTTAGTTACCCAAGCAAGGGTCTTAGGGGTCACTATAGACCACAAACTCTGCTTGTTCCCACACCTCCAACACCTCAGCACCAAACTTAAAGGTTTTTCTGCCTCCATCCTCAGAGTCTTTCGAAGTGATTGGGGTTTGTCGAAGAGTACGTTATCGTTATATTACAAAGCAGTATTCCTACCCATTGTAAATTATGCCGTCGGTGTGTGGTTCCACCGTGCAGTTATTATAAAAATGAGAAACAAACTGAACTCCATTCAAAGAGGAATGATCCTGGTCACCCTCCGTATATGCAGCACTGTCTCCACGGCAGCTATTCAGGTAATTGTGGGAACTGTCCCGCTTGATTTGTTTACAATCTTCCGTGGGCTCTGCTTCAGAATCAGAAAGAAAATACTAACCTGTATTCTGGATACTGAGCTTAATCTCACTGCAGATGATAACTGTGAAAAAACAAGATGTTGCAGTGAACTGGGCAGCATCTAGCAAACCAGATGGAATACGTCACCACAAGGCACAGTAACCAAAAGATTCCTCCCCGAGGTAAAGTTTGCGATGTCCAAAACTGCAAGATCCTGGTTCTCTCTCAGCCTTGAAACGTCCTTCTTAGTGACCGGCCACGGCTCCCAACTGGGGCTTCTCGCTACCGACCTATGATTTTGTGGAGGAAAGGAAAACTGGTAACCCCTTTTTTTGACTGTGACTTGTACGAGGATCTCAGAGATCAACTTCTGAGAGACATTCTGAACTTCTCCCCAGACAATGTGGATCAACTAATCCAGACTCCAGACAATCTTTCCTCCCTGCAGGCCTTTGCATCTGGCATTTTTACCCGGCAAAAGACCTTGTATGCCAATGCCAACCAAAACTAGACAAACAATTCTACAGCCTAGAGATTTTACACTTGTGAATTGGAAGGCCAAATTCAAATTTTTTATATATATATATTTTTTTTTTATTGTTTGTTTTATTTATTTTAATTTTTATTATAATTATATATCATTGTTATGATTTTTTTTCAGTTCTGTTTTTTTTCCTTTTTGCTAAATTTGCCATACTATCAATTTTTATTTTATTTATTTTTATTTTTCACATATAAATATATTTCTTTATTATTATAATATATTGCAAGGTATTACCTTTATTATAATATATTACCTGTATGCACCACTAACTTTTTTTATTATTATTATTTTTTATTATTTTATTTTTTTATTCTATTTTTATTTATTTATTTATTTTATTAATTTTTTATTTTGTTATTATTTTATTTTTTTATTCTATTTTTGTTTATTTATTTATTTTATTAATTTTTTTATTTTGTTATTATTATTATTTTTTAAATTTAATTATTTTAATTTTAATTTTTATATATTTTTTAAATTTAATTATTTTATTTGTTTTTTTTTATTTTAATTTTTATATATTTATTTATTTATTATTTTTTAAAATTTTTATTTTTATTTATTTATTTATTATTATTATATTTTTTTTTTTACAACCTGCATCACGGGTAGTTTTTTTTTTTTTTTTTTTCTCCTCTCTTCCCTCTGGAATGGACCCCCAGAGGTCCCTTGCCCGCCTGCTGACAACACCAGGTGGGTCAGTCTCTTTCGAGACGGTACGTGTTTACTGGGACTGGCCCACCTTCACGTGGTGTGGACGAGTACCCAGAAGCATCAGTCACCTGGCTACCCAGAAGCATCAGACACAACAACAGAACACACACATAATACAAACAAACCTACGTCACACACATCTGGTCCATTTGCAGTGATACTGTTCTTCACAGAGATATGAGGCGGAGTTGAACAAAAGTTCTAGGTGCCGCCCTTACATATACACATGTCCACATAGCTTCTGGTGTTGATTACCTGGTCTTGGATGGCGAGCATGAATCCTTCAGTCTCGGGGAAGAGCGTCCCAGTCGTGAGCCATGCATTGGAAGCAATTTTATCTATGTGATCTTGATGGAGATCATTGTAGTGTCTGCCATGGAGTGTCTTCTCTGCCCATCTTTCTAGCTTCGTTTGTACCTCCTGGTTGGGAGGGAGATTCGTCATTTAGGTTGAGTGGGGTATACTGCTTGTCTATCTTCCTTATGGCCTGGTGGAGTGCTGTTGTGTGTTTCTGGAAGTAATCCTTCAGGTTAACTATCGCTGCCTTCTGTTACTCAATGAGGTTTATCAGGCCCCGTCCTCCTTCTTCCCGGGCAATTTTCAGTCTCCCACGGCAGATTTCGGGTGGTGTTGGCGGCTCTTGGGCATCATTGTCCTTGTCTTTCTCATGATATCCTCCAGCTCGGTGTTAGTCCAATCTATGACCCCGAAGGAGTATGTTAGCACTGGGACTGCGTAGGTGTTTATTGCTTTAACTGTGTTCCCTCCGTTCAGCTTTGCTTTCAGCAGGCTTCTGAGTTATTTTTCGGTCAGGCCGGCCGTAATTTTCTTGTGCTGTAACTGCTGAGCCTGCATCATCCCCAAGTATTTGTAGGCCTCTCCCTCTGCCATGGCTTCGATTTCTTTACCAGTCAGCAGGTGGTAGTTTCGATTGTCTAATTTTTCCTGGTGCAATCCCCTGGGCCCAGATCACCGAAGAAATCATTGCTGAATTCTTCGGTGATCTGGAGTAGTTGCTGGAGGTGTCTCTCGGTTCCCGCGTAGAGCTTGATGTCATCCATGTACATCAGGTGGGTGAGGGTGTACAGGTTCTTCCTTCTTTGAGATTATATCCGTACATGCTATTGTTGAGCATGGTGGACAGCGGGTTAAGTGCTAAACAGAACCACAATGGGCTTATGGCATCTCCCTGAAAGATTTCTCTCCTGATGGGGATTGGCATGGTTGTGATGTTTTCGACCTTAATGGTGGTTCTCCATTTCGCCATCGTTTCTCCTAGGAAGTTTGTCACTATCGGATTGACTTTGTAGGTGTTCAGCCTCTCTATTAGCCAGCTATGAGACACTGAGTCGAAGGCCTTGCGGTAATCGAAGTAGGCTGTGTACATGTTACGGCGCGCTTCTTGTAGGCTTGCTCCCTAACCGCGACATCTATGGTTAATTGCTCTTTGCGTCCTTTGCTCAGCCGCTTGCATCCTTTCTGCTCTTCGGCCAGGATTCCCTAGCGGCGAATTATATAGTTATGTTGTGTTTGTGAAAGCTCCTCAAAAGTTCGTTCAAATTCTGGATTACTTTTGGAATTAGCGATTTTAAAGTAGTGTCGTCGACTCCATATTAGTTGGTGAGTTGGTGCATGTATTTTTGTGGCTAAATTTTAAGGGAGTGAGAAGTTATTAACGTTTTCTAATTTTGCTTTGTACAGACATGCTACCCCGCTGTTGTTTGTATGTAATGGCCGCTCCCACTGTAATTCTGCCTATGGTATGTCTTGTAATGATTTTTATAGTGTCAGTTAATACTGTTCCTGCTGCTTGTTAGTTTGATTAACTGTACTTTTGGAACACTAGGGAAATTGTTATTATTTCTATAAAAAATTCTACTCACTACAAAGAAGACTATGGGATTCTTAGTACTGTTACCACATTTAGCGATAAATTAATTAGCAAATGGTCGGCCATTGCTTCTTCCGGAAACAAGTCACGTGAACAGTGCTTTCTCCTGTGATTGGTTGCTGGAATTCCTGCATTTGAAAACTGCCATGAACCTATATTTTAATTATGCTGTTACTTATTTGCTTAAATTTATAATCCCCTTATTTCATAATGTGTTATACAGTATAATGAGTGGAATTAATTCAATTGTCTCCACAATCAGCATAGTTAATTAGTGCCTTGGAAACTTGATCAAAACCTTCCGATCGTAACAGCGCGCTATTCACAGCCTCTCTATTAGCCAGCTATGAGACACTGAGTCGAAGGCCTTGCGGTAATCGAAGTAGGCTGTGTACATGTTACGTCCCCTAGCAACTGTGCTCCGAACTTGCTCCTCAAGTGCAAATTAAAAATTATCTCCTCAGACAGCCCAATCCCTAGCCCAACAAACTGCTGGTTTTCGTCATTGCTGCATTTCATCGCTACACTTGTGCTTTGCTTTTCATCCAGCACTCCCTCCACCTGACATGAGCGGGAGGGAAAGTTCCAGTTCTGCTAGTGAGGAGGAGCCTGAACAGTTCTGGAGAATCCCCCGCCAACTAGTATCCTGCCAAAGACCCAGCTAAAGAGTGGATATCTCTCGATGAAAAAAGAAAAGAAAAAGAAGGCCAACAAGAAAACTAAGGAGACCATGGAGACTTGGGCTGCTCTCCTCTGCTCGGAATTTGTGACCCAAGATGAGGGGCAACAACTGGCATTGGCCCCTGACCAAAGCCCTGTTGCTGAACCCACTGATGCTGCTCCTCCTTCTGGGGCAATGGCCTCCACCCATACAGAGATTAAAAGCGTCGCCCAAACTATCACACCGACAGCCCTTGCCAACGGTATCGCAGCTGATTTAAAATCCTCTCCTAGACTGGGGATACCTCCTCCATCTAGTGTCCCAGAAGGTGGACCCACTTCAGAGCCAGCTACCCTTCAACAAACAATCTCTCGACTTCGAAGGCAGTTGATCGCATTCCTAAACCACGACTCCAGTCGCTTCACCAGAAGTGCAGGTAACCGTGTGCAGGAGTTGTGGTCCACCCTTGAGTCAATTACAACTGAGCTCCTCATTGACAATGAGAGGCTCAAAGCTGTGAATGAAGAACTTCGGTCCAAAACTGTAGTCCTGGAAAAGGTCATTGATGCTATTGGCAGGCCCCAAAATTGTACTAATGCTGACCCTGACGATATTGAGACTCCGTGCCCCCCGGGCCTGCTGTGGATGTCACTTCGTATGCTGCTGCAGTGAAGTTGGGACAGGAGCCCCTTGCCCATGGCATGATACAAACTCTCCATGTGCAACACCCAGAGAAGAAGCCACAGCATCTACTACTGTTGAGAGCAAGTGATACCTCAGAGCTCAAGACTAGCAAAGACGTCAAAGATCTGGTGCAAAGCACTATAAGGGCTGATTATAAAAATCTAAAAGTGAAATCCCTTAGACCCATTAGGAACAAAGGAGTCCTACTGGAGACCGCAACAAAAGAAGACCTAACAAGTATTGCCACATGTGGTACTCTCACAAATGCAGGAGTGGTCATAGCTCCTCCTAAAAAGTCAAATCCATCAATCATAGTGTACGATGTTCCAAAGCACAGTTCCAACGACGAATTACTTGAGGATCTGTTCCACAGAAATCTACAGGACCGGGGATTCTCCTGGGAGGAAGTTAAGGCTGAGACCACTTTTAGGTTTGCAACAAAATCAAAATCTAACTCTACAGAACACAAAGTAATTAGCTTCTCCCCACGGATTTATAGAACTGTCTCTCTACAGATAGATTATTCCTTGGTTTCAGTGCACACCGATTTCGTCCGTTTACAATTGTCACAAGGTGTTTCCTATGTCTGGGATATGGGCATACCTCCCAACGCTGCTCCCACAAATCTCCATCCTGCGGGCATTGTGCCAGGAGTGGGCATGTCCAAGCAGAATGTCCTTACCGTGATGAAGAACCCTCTTGCGTGAATTGTAAAAGAAACAGGCGAGCACATAACCATTCTCTCCGGGATATTTTATGCCCAGAATACCAAAGGGCTCTGGAACTCGTAAGAATAAGGACCGCTGATGCCTAAACCAACAAGAAATACCAGTTGTGTCCCCACTCCAGGCCTGCCCACTCTTTCTGGAAGCCTAAGAGGAGCCCCCGTATCTCAAACTAAACACTTGAGAATGATGCAAATAAATGGGCAAAGGTCCCGCACAGTTGCGGATGAAATACGCCAGGCCACTAAGGAGCATTCAGTTGACGTTGTTCTGATTCAAGAGCCGTATGCTGCAAGAATACAACCCCATCCAACCTCTAAAATTACTGGCTTTTCCATACACACTCGAGTCATTCAACCTGTCCCAGTGGACCTTAAAACATGTATAGCAGTCATAAATAGGGATCTCGATGTCCTGGTTGTCCAGGGCCTCTGCAATCAGTTCTCCACCTGTATCCAGATTACTTTTACAGATCAATCATACTACCTAATGTCACTGTACAGCCCTCCCTCAGGTAACATCAATGAAGCACTAAACATTTTGGAATTCGCCCTGAATTTTATTGGCTCCAAACAACTCCTGGTTGCATCTGACTTCAATGCAAAATCCCCCTTCTGGCACAGTGCAGTTGCCGATGGCCGTGGCCAGCTTCTTGAGAACTTTGTCCTCAGCCAAAATCTTATTATCCATAACCAGCTAGCCAGTTCACTACTTACTCTAGCACCACCGGTGAATCTAATATTGACTTAACCCTCTCTACAAAGGACCTACGTCAGTCAGTTGGTTGCTGGGAGATAACTCCGGATCTGACTGTTAGCGACCATAGAGCCATACTGTTCCATCTTGACTTGGTTCCACCGAGAAACAACAACAACAGGGCAAAGCCAACTGACTTCATTAGATTCTCTTCGAGAAACCTAATGATTGGGAAGCATATGACGGCTGCATAGAACTGGACTTTCCAAATCCAGACCGATCACAGATGAACTCGCTAAATGTAGAGGATTTGACCACCTTTATCCAGCACTCCATACTCAGAGCCTCATACAGGTCCTCAAGGAAGAAGGTGTTCCGCCCAGCAATCTGCCCATGGTGGAACCGGGAACTTACCATCCTTCGTAAGTCAGTCCACTCTGCGCGCAGGAACTACCAGCGACACCGTGATTGGCCAGCTCCTGATGTTGAACGCCTTCATAGGGATTATATCGCCAAAAAGAATGAGTATACCAAGGCAATTGCAGCCAGAACGAGAGAAACTTGGGCAAATTTCGTAAAAGAAACCAACCGTACAAATCCATGGGGCCTGGCATATAAGATCTTGAGAGAGAAAACCTTCTCCCCAGAAATATTCAACACTGCTTCAGTAGACGCTCAGGAAACTAAGTGTTGGCAGGATTCTGCCAACCTTATTCTAGACAAACTGTTTCCACCTGATGACATCTCTGAAGATCACCCAGAACATTCAGCAATTAGAGCTGCCAACGGCAATTATATAGCAAAAGAGCAAGCCGACCCATTCACACTAGAAGAACTGGGAGCAGTCCTTAAAAACATTAATGCCAAAAAGTGTCCAGGCCTTGACCTAATAGAATACATCTTCATCATCCACTTTCGCACACTGCGGCCGCACTATCTACTCCTTCTCTTCAATAAATGCTTGGAAGAAGGATGCTTCCCAAAAGAATGGAAGTTTGCCCTCATTCGCCTCATCAAGAAACCTCACAAACCACCAACAGACCCCCGCAGCTTCCGGCCTATTGCCCTGCTGGCTAACCTTGGTAAGGTCCTTGAGCGACTCATGGCTCACAGGGTTGTCTCCATGCTACAAATGCATGAATTGGTCTCACCATGCCAGTATCGCTTCACCCGTGGAAGGTCGTGTGAAGAAGCTCTTCTCGATTTGGTTTTACATATTGAAAGTTCTGAAGAAAAATTCGAATTGGCCATCTTCATAGACTTCGAGGGAGCCTTCGACACCGTCTGGTGGGATAGTGCCTTGGCACGCCTTCGAACTGCCGCTTGCCCCCGGCAATTATATAGCCTCTTCCAGAATTATTTTTCCGACCGAGCAGTTATTCTCAAGTCAAAATTCCAGCAAGTCACCAGATCAGTAAATCGAGGTTGTCCCCAAGGGTCAGTCCTGGGAACCCTCATTTGGAATATAGTCCTCCAAGACTGGCTCTCCCGCACCTTCAGGAATGCAAAAATTGTGGACTTTGCTGATGATCTCACAGTTGTGGTGTCAGGGCATTCACGGAAGGCCACTGAAGAAAATGCAAACCAGGTCCTCGACGATCTCTCAACTTGGGCCGCACTTAATAAGTTGCATATCAACCCAACGAAAACTAAAATGATGCTATTTAAGAATAGACTGGATCTCAGGCGCCCACCGCAGGTAAAGATATGTAACGCTCAACTGCCAATCGTCACCGAAACCAAGGTACTTGGAGTGATTATTGACCACAAACTCAGCTTTCTCCCACATCTTGTTAATCTAAGAAACAAAGTTAAGAGATTCTCAGGAACCATCATACGCATCTCTAAGAATGATTGGGGACTCTCCAAAAGGTCCCTACGGTTGTATTACAACGCAGTATTTTTACCAATTGTGAACTATGCAGCCGGAGCCTGGTTCCATCGGGTCTTGTAAAGATGCGAGACAAGCTTGGAACCATCCAGAGGTGAATGTTAATGGGAATTTGTCGAGTGTGTAGAACGGTCTCCACTCCTGCCATTCAGGTCATTGCGGGAGCACTTCCGCTCGATCTACATGTCATCTTCCGAGGGTTGTGCTTCCGAATTACGAGAAATATCCCAACAAGGATCCTCGACACTGAGGTTAATCTGGATGCTGACCCCAAGGCTGAGATGACGCGTTGCTACAACGAGCTGTTCAACATTTGGCAAACTCGATGGCATAATTCAACACTGGGCATTGTCACAAAAAAATTCCTACCTGATGTAACCTACAATGCTACTAAATATCGTACAGTCTTGGTTCACCCCTTCACTAGAAACATCATTCCTAATTACCGGACACGGATCCATGAATGAAAAATTACACCATCTGCGTCTCCACCCAACAGATCTCTGCCGTTGTGGAGCCAAAGAGAACTGGTGGCATGTACTATTCGAGTGCATTATGTATGCTAATCTGAGACATGACCTTGTCAGCTGTAAACAGATCTCTGGCGAGCATCTAGAGCTCTTCCTACAGAACCCTAACAGCCTCCCTGCACTGCAAACCTACTCAGATGAAGTCTTTAAGCGCAGACGAAGGATTAACAAGCCCCCAGTGGCAAAAATCGAGGACCAAGCAGTGAACTGAAACCAACCATGTATTTCTCCCCATCCTGCTACATGGGCTGTGGAGCTTGTTTCTGCGGCCTGTGTTCAGGAAGGAAAACACCATCTCTCTTTCTCTCTCTCTCTCTCTTCCCCCCCTTATATATATATATATATATATATATTTATTTATTTTATTTATTATTTTATTTTCTTTTTTTTTTTTTCTCTTCGCGTTCTACAATCAGTCACATGGTTGTTGTTTTTTTTTTTTTTTTTTTTTTTTGCGTTCTTCAGGGTTGCTGTCACTTTTTTTGCACCACGGGAAAATCTAAATATATATATATATATATTTTTTTTTTTTTTTTTTTTTCTCTCTCCTCTGGAGTGGGCCCCTAGAGGAATCTGGCCTACCTTTTGGCAACATCAGGTGGATCAGAGTCTCGTATTGAGACAGTACGTGTGCAGCTGAGACTGGCCCACATTCCTGTGGTGTGGACGAGTACCCAGAATCATCTGTCCAGGTGACAGTTGCTTCTGGGTAGCCAAGTGGCCAGAACAGAACAAGAGAACACACACACACACACACACACATCTGGCCCATTTGTAGTGATACTGATCTTCACAGAGATACGAGGCAGAGTTGAACTAACGTTCTAGGATTCGCACCTTACAAAAACACGTCCACATGCTGTTCGGCCATTATGTTCTGGCTCTCCTAGTGGTCTGATATCTTCCTGGTTATGCAGCTGGTCAGGATCTTGTACATTGTTGGAAGACAGGTGATTGGCCTATATTTCGCAGGGTTTCTTGTATCTTCGTCCTTAGGCTTCAGATATATGATTCCATGACTGAGAAACTTCGGGATTATCTCTGGGTGCCTTATCATTCGGGTGAAATCCTCTGCCAGGTGCTTGTGTGTGTGCAAGAGAGTTTCTTGTACCAGTAGTTGTGGACGTTATCTATTCCTGGAGTTCGCTAGTTGTGAGAGTTCTATTATTATTATTTTCCGTCCTTATGTAATAATCCGACACCAGTAGATCAATTTTCATGAAATTTTATATTTAAGCCTTTTAGTCAAGTCAACCAAATTGAGTCAGATTTTAGAGAAATTTCACTAAAATCTGACTCAATTTTTTTCGTACATAGACTATCCATATATCGCAGCTGAAGCACTTGATATTATGTTTGTTGCCATGGGCTGATTGGAGAAACGAATGTGTCGGAAGCGCAAAACGAAAGTTTCTCTGTTCCTACAAAAAGGCGCTGTTTTTTTTTTTTTTTTCCTTTTTTTTTTGTTATACACTGGTGTTCAAAGAAAGTGCATCACCCCTTAAAATTGTAAATGTCGTTCGAATAACATAATTATATGGCAATATTTCTTACAGATTGCATCATATAAGATTGACACGTGTGGGTGATGACGCAATATTGCATCAGCTGTTACTTTCAGCTGTACAAGCACACTCTGCAAGAGTTGGTCATTCCTTGCTTGTGTCAGGATGGCGAGTTACGTGCAGTTGACACTACGAAGAAAGAGTGCTGTTGTTGCTTTACGTGAGGAAGGATGTTCTTCCCGTCATATTGCTTATAGAGTGTCTTGTAATCAGTCTACAGTGAGTAGATTTCTTACCAAATTCAAGAATACTGGTTCTGCTAATAGGAAAAGGAACCGGACGCAAACGAGAGTCTACGCCTAAACAGAACCACATTTTGAAGCGCTTATGCCTTAAAAACTAAAGCTTCTTAGTGTGAACTGAAAAGAGAATGGGAAGAACATACAGGAGTGGTAGGAAGTGCAGTAACAGTCAGAAGACGCCTCTTCAAAAATGGACTTGTAGCCCGTCGTCCTAAGAAGAAGCCCCACCTCACACAAAAAAAGAAAAAGGCCCGATTAATTTAGTGTAAGGAGCATGTCAAATGGACCCCCGTTCAGTGGAAGTCAGTTATTTTCTCGGATGAGAAGAAATTCAACCTGCATGGTTCTGATGGGAGACAAACGATTCGCCGTAGACGTGGTGAAGAATACCATCCAGACTGTATGGGGTCTACAGTGAAATTCCCTACAAGTCAAATGATATGGGGAAGCATTTCGTATCGCGGAGTAGGTCACTTGCACTTTATAAAAGGTTCAGAAAATGCCAATGGATACCTGGTTATATTGGAAGGTAAATTGCTGCCAACCATTAGAGGCCATTTCAACCTGCCAAATAACTGCATCTTTCAGGACGACTCTGCTCCTTGTCATCGGGCGAAAAGTGTAAGTATGCACTTCTGTAGTTACTTTAGTTTCATTTCTGCATTAGAGGTTCGACAGTAATGTGTTTACATTTGTTACAGGTGAAAAAATAGTTGGAAGAACATTACAACTCTTAGCTGGCCAGAAACAGCCCGGACCTGAATCCTACAGAAAACTGTTGGCATCGTGTGGAATCTGCAGTTGCCAGAAAGAAACCAAAGACCCTTCGTGAACTCCATAATTCATGTTAGGAACCACCAACTGTCAGTTGATTATCTTCAGAAATAGATCTTGTCAATGCCTCGACGGTGTGCTACTGCTGTCATCAGGGCCAGAGGCAGTTCAACTAAATATTAGTTTTCAACAGGCGAACTTTTCATTTTGTTTTCTATTTAAAATGATAAAATGAAGCGAATTAGGGCTCCTGATAACATTTCAGCCACAATTGTCGTGTTTACCAAAACTGTTGTATAAAGGTTACAAATGCTCATTTTGGAATATTTTGAGAGCACCTGTCAAATTTTACTTAGTTTTGCCTTAACTATTGATAAATATCTTTTGTTTATATTTGTAGTTGTGATGCTAGTCATTAATGTAACATACCATTTCGAAAAAGGGTTAGAAATGTGAAATTCCTAGGTGATGCACATTCCTTGTCACTGATCTTGGAACCTCTCCTTTGAACGTTCTCTCTCTCTCTCTCAGCAGATCTGGAATTTGTCTTTCCAGGTGGGACGTTCCTCATGCCCTGACCTTCTGCCAATCTGTATATTGTATAAATAGTATTTACTCACGAAGACAAGCAGTGAAGATATTGTTGATCCGTTGTTTGTCCTCGGGGGATAGCCCGTTGTGGACTTATTTGTTCCGAAGCAGGACCAGTAGTTGTGGACGTTATCTATTCCTAGAGTTCGCTAGTTGCGAGAGTTCTATTATTATTATTTTCCGTCCTTATGTAATAATCCGACACTTCCAGTAACTAAGTAGCCAGATCAGGGATAGGGAACCTGTGGCCTTTTGAGGTACCAGTTGCGGCCTTTTGTTTATTTCTCTCAAATGCAAAATTCGCCTTTTATTTCGTAGATGACTTTCATCAACCGGTGAAATACCACCACTTTGCTTATTGGAGGCTTGAAGTGGTGAAACCCATGTTTAGTCTATAGGCACCTCCCCTCCCCCCATACTTCTCCTTCAACCCATGCACGGTACTAAGTACTATAGGTTTTGATACCTTTCGTGTTTGAGGTTTTCATAAAAAAAAAAAAAAAAAAAAAAAATGTAACACCAAACTCAAAAGATTTTTAAGGTAAATTTTATCTATTCTCCTTATATAAATTAGTTTACATTTAAGCCGTACATTACCAAAAGAAACATAAAATGCAGAAAAATATTGGATAAATCGATAGAGGACAAAACAAAATGAAGAGGTAAAATTATTTATATCGATAACTGTGTAGTTAGCGAGAAGCCTGTCAGTGGCAACTAGGTAATTGGCGAACTGGCAACCACCCAGTGATTAGCGTCGGAGGCTTGAGAGAAAGAACTGTAACATGTTAAACAAAATGTATACATTAAATAAAATGTATGCATTGCCTTTTTTAGTTAAGGAAAATAATAATGAATTATATATTAAAGTAAACACAAAAGAAAGCAGTTATTCTAATTCACTAATCTTTTCAGAATGTTATTATTCAGAATGTAGATGATAATTGCATCACTTCCATTTGAAACTGAACTTCATTTGGCAACGTTACCTTTCTTATTAGTGATGATAAGATTTCGTTGACTGCTTTCAGTATCAGTTGACAATCCAGTCATTCTCCCCAGTGCAATCGGTTACCAGTGCTAGTTTCCTTTAAAATTGAATTTTCAGTCAATCTGTGTATTTCATTTTTAATTTTTACTGGTAACCCGATTATGTCAAGAAATAAGAAAATAACATTAAAGGAAGAAAAGAGAGTATTCAATTAAAAATGGGAATTGCAGTATTACGTTGTTGCAGTGAACGATAAATGATGTGTTTGCTCTGCGACGCCATACTGGCAACAGTGAAGAAATACAATGCATATCAGCATTATGTGACTCATAAGGACAACAAATATGCTAAACTAGAAGGAGAACCTCAAAAGTGTGCGCTTAAGAAAATTCATTGGAAAGCAGCAGCAGCAACGAGTATTAAAACTACGTCAGGACAACGGACTGACATCACTACTATATATAAAGTAGTATATATACAAAAAAATTTGTATATACTTGGAAGAAAAGATAAGCCATTTAGCGAAGTGGATATCATAAAAGAATGCATTGTTGAAGTTGTGGGATGTTTAGATTCAGCTAAGGTTAAGAAGTACAAATAACTACCTCTTTCAAGGGGGACCATAACTGATCGGCAATATGAATTAGCCCGTAATATAACAGAACAGCTTCATGCAATATGCCAAAGCAAAGACATTTATTATTCGATCGCCTTGGATGAATCCACTGACATTACTGAGTCAGTGCAGGTGTTATTTTGACGTAGCCGAGTGGTCAGAAGCGCGAGTGCAGTAGTACATGCTCTTTGGTGGACCCGGGTTCAGGTCCGTGACTGCTAAATACGATTAACATTTGTATTGATTGATTTATTGTAAACCACACTGACTTGGTGGTCGTGCCGGAGTATAAACAAGAACATTTTTTATTCGTGTTATAACTGCTGGTTTTCATTGTCACGAGGAGTTACTGGCTTTGGGTACCCTTACTGCTGAGACACGTGGAAGTGACATCTTCACCATCTTCAAAGAAAAATGCCGTGAAGCGAAATTGAATTTATGTAATTTAGTAAGTGTACACAAATGGCGCATCTTCCATGAGAGGAAAACATGAAGGATTTGTTGTGTTACTACAGAGAGAATTGCCATATCCAGATACTTTGATTTCCTTTCACTGTATTTTTCATCAGCAGAATCTGTGTGCAAGATCTACTGTTTTAAGTGACACATTAAATAAAGTTACAGTTATTGTAAACCACATTCAATCAAATTCATCATGACATTGCCAATTTCGCAAGCTAGACAGCTTGATGATGAACCATTCCGCGTGGATCTGCCATATCATTCCAAAGTGCGCTGGTTGTCCCAAGGACAAATACAGTACTTGTCAAACTTTTATCTTTGCGAAAACAAATCACAAGCTTTTTTGAGGAACTGAATCAACAATGTGAATTGTCAAAAGTGGAATTCTGCAAATATACTGCATTTTTGTTTGATACAACGTCAAAGAAAAATAATCTGAACGTTAATGGTAACGGTTCGAACGGATTTAACATCAGTTACGTGGTATGACGGCTTAACTCTTTGAACGACCTTCTAATGTAGTCGGACTTTTCAATTATAATTATCGATTCTGTGAACTTTATGTCAATAACAATCCATGTTATTCGACGAAAAACAGATTGAGTATCGGAATTCATACCTTGCTTTTACACTTTTGATTACCATCAAGTTTGTTGCTTTCAAAGAACAAGGCCACGTGTAGATAGGAATCAAAGAAAGAAGTGGGGCATGAGCGGGGGTGATAGAATTATGCCGAAAATAAAATTCGATTCTTCAATGTTAATTCCTATGTATGTTTGACCTTTGGCTATCGAAATACGTCAACACACATATTACTTTAATCCTGCTGTTTTTTCTATTTAGGACGGAAACTAGTTCTTTCACCTTTCCAAGAAGTGATTATTTGTAAATTTCCACTTCCTTTCCACGACTGAGCGGATTAGGTAGCGACCATTTGTTCCTTGGCATCCGCAAAATACACCCCTAGTCATTAAGCCTGAAACGGTGACTAGAGGACATTCGGTGTTTATATTTGCAATTTGGTGTTTAATAGTTGTTCTTTCCCGAAAATCATTCAATCATGTCTTTTATAAAAGGAATGCAGAAAAGAAAGTGGCAAAGGAGGCGCGAGAGGTAAAAAAAGAGGGGGGGGGGAGAGGTGAGCGAAAGATAAAAAAAAGGAAGAGAGAGAGAGAGAGAGAGAGAGAGAGTGAGCAATAAAAACAATCGAACAGCACCAAACCTGTTGTCCAGAGAGAGCGAGAGAGAGAGAGGCCTTGGCATGCCCTCAGCCCCTGGCCCCCCAAACCCCTCCCTGCATTTCGTGGAAGTGCGATTGCCAGTTCGACTCTTTAGGCGACATTCCGGGAACTGCAAAGAGTATGTGAGAGAGAAAGAGAGAGAGAACAGATAAATATTTTGTTGCTAGGCGATTGAACGCCATGAGGACGCAGGTATCTCGCGCAACACTCCATTTGTAAGCAGATCGATGGAGACCTAAATATTTGGAAGTTGTTATGGGAACCTCGGAGGACACGAACAGTGACGCCGGGATGTTGTACAGCTAACTGTTGCAGTGCGTACCTGCATTGTGGGAATATAGATCAGCCGTAAGTAGGGCAGAGAAACGACTCGGAGGGTTTCTGCACGTTGTATGCTGAAAAGCGGACAATGCGCATGCGTGCTGCGTGCTCTGTTCCTATCCTCACAACTCTTAGTACTTGAGTGCGAGAAGATTACGGATGGTGTAAGGAGTTGGAGGGAGGGATTTGGGGGGAAATCACCACGTGCTTTGTCAGCCACCTCACCGCATAACACCCCCAGCTGTTATCCTGAAGCATTCTGAGTGTTCCGAGTAACCTTAGTATGCCGTCCACGGGGGTGGGGGAGTTCTTGGAATGAGATTTTCCCATCTAATTAGCAAGGAGGACAGTTATCTTCAAGCGAACAAGAGGTCGCGAAAACTTACCTTCCTGCATAGTTGTGGGAAACAGAAATATATTTAAGCTGCTTAACAGTAATATTGCAAATACATCTCTTCTACTATTTTTTTTCAATGGTGGTTGATTCAATTTTCTCAATATGAGAAGGCGTTCTTGTATCACCATTATGCTTCACGCATAGAGGACATCACATTCATTTTCCAATTCCATGTTTTGCTGCTTTTGCTCATTGATTATGCTCACACATTTATAAAAATTTCTTATACAGGCTGATATATCAAATCAATTCTTCTGGGTGTCTTAAGCTGTTCTGTAACTGTATCATACTGAACGCCTTTTGTGAGAAATTGTGGGATTATTTCTGAGCTATGGCATGAAATTTCCTTATACCTTAACTCAGAACTGACAAGGAAATTCGTTGTTGTTATTTGATTTTTAGGAGCATTAGCAACTAAGGCCATATTGCTCCGAGGATATGCGGTGGTCATTTCCTGACCTTTCCGCATCCTCCGTATTTGGTGGCCACGGGCTCGAATCTCGGTCCAATCAAGAAGCGTGTGCTACGCACTGCCGCTCCTGCCCACCTGGCTACGGAGGCGCCTACCTGACAAGGAAAATTTGCAGTAAACACATGTGTAGGAACCTAATCCTACTTTACATTGAATAAACTAGGAAAACCTCTAGAAAAAGTTACTCCAGATAATTTAGACAAACATGCCAGTTCCATGAAAAGTGAGACCATTTTTTAAAATCCAATATTTGAAGAGATTTTACTAAGCAACGATATTAGAATCATAACCATGCTTTCGAACCACATCGAGCATCCCTTCCCAAGTCACAGACTGAACACTTAAAAATGGGACTCTTCTCCAATTACGATGTTGCAGTTTGAACTGGGATGATGAATATACCACATGGAAGATGAATCTTCCTTGCATTTCATCTCTGTAGTACAAAAAATGAGTATATCTTCACGTGTGGTCTCTTTTAGAGTAATGACTCCAAGTCCTGAGAACAGCGGAAGTTTCCTTATTGGATGATTACCTAGATGACCTTGAAAATGATGACCTTGTTTTTGCATCGCATTCCAATCAGATTATGCTTCATCATTTTAATGAACAATCTCTCCAATATCCTCCAGCACAGCACAGTGTATGTGTGAATGGTATAAGGACTGTGACACAGATGGGTAGGATATCTCGTACTATTAAGGCTGGCTGATTCGAACAGCAAACTCAGAATTTCCAGGGTAGGAATAGTAGCTGTACAGGTATTGCAAGTCCTTATAGTTGTGCACATGTAAAAAGCGTCGTCTTGAAGTAATTATGAGGTAAAACGTAATAATAATAAATAAATTTTCTATTTGTACTCGGGGAAAACCACACGCAGAGGAGGAGTTAAAAGATAGAGAGATACAAAAATATTACCATATTTGTAGTCACATGGGCTTGAGCCTGAGAAGAGAAGCAGATGATTCCTCATGAACTGCGGCTACTACTCCGAAGTTTAATATCTTCAAAAAAAAAAAACAAAACAAAAAAATCCCTTCAGGTTGAGCATCAAAGTATTCTCTAAAATTAGTTCCACGAAAATAATTAATGTAGGTTTCTGAACAAATAATAGTTACTTGTAGCCAGATCGGAACTGTACGGAAGGGGATGAGTTAATTGTACAAATTCACATTCATAAATTTTAGCCTGCGCGGTCCTGGCTTTGTGCATAGGTGCATTGTCATGGAGTACTTTTTTCTCGAGTTGCAACTTTTTAACTGTGGCGTAAGGCTGGCTTAGTATTTCCCTGTTATTGTTGTTTTAGGTGCGAGGCAATTAATTAACAAAAATTCTCTTGTGTTCCAGAAAATTGAGGCCAACTCTTTTTTCAGCTAATGGTTTGATGACTCCATCCTCTGATGTTTGTAATGAATGAAAAGGTTTCTGGGAACCCATCTTGCACAAACTTTCAGATGGACAACCAGACCTTAGATCACCCTCGACTGACTCCCATCCTCATTTGAACTTTGCCAACCATCTTGCAACCGTAGCATAACTGGGTGATGCTTTCCCAAACACTAGTCATTCTTTCATGGATTTCTTTAGCATTTCGATGCTCGATTTGCTTGATGTTTCTTCTGCTGCTTCTTCACATAAAAATAAAATTTAAAAACAGCATAAGACACTAACGTGCAGTTTTTTTCGTGTTATTTTATAAGACATTAATTCTATCAAAATAATCTATTCTATAATTTATTAATATATTCTGTATACTCTGTTCCCAGAACTCTCTAACCACCCCTCATATGGTAACGGTACTTTTGACGTATCTTGTTGGTTAGATGGTTATTTTAAGGAGGTTACTTAATGCATAGTGTGTTAGTTCCATAGTATTCTAGTTCAAATGTTTCCAACCAATTTTATGTGAATCTAAAATTTAACGCATTCATTCCAACTGTAAGATCGTTGCATATTTTTCTATCCATCTCAACTTTCTACCAATGCGAGACCGCGTTTTCGGCCATGAAAACACTGAAATCAAAAAAAGTCATCCAAGATAAGGAAGTTCTCCGTATTTGTCTGTCTACTGTCGGCTCAGAATTCAATGCCGACTTTAGATAGTCCTCAGGGCCTCAAGGTCACGGGGCCCTGGAGAAACTGCGCGTGTGTGCCACAGCACCCTGGGAAATCTGGCCTTTTCAGGATTGAAAGATTGTTTCAGCCATCAGTCACAAGTCTCCCATTAACATTACTTAATATTCGTTTTAAATTTTTATTGATTATGGCTTAAAATAAGTTAAAATGATCAAATAATAATATTGTATTTGTAGAGATAGTATCACTACAAATCTCTAACTGAAGGCGAGGTTCAATGAATTTGTGTATCAACCGTGAAACCGGAAAAAGTAAGAAGACAGCCTGCACTGACACGTATAACATGAAAAACTCCTTTGATCGTACCGGTGTCTTACAGTCATTGCCGTAAACTTCTTGTCCCGTGAATTCCGACAGGTTTTAAAATACTGCCTCATAGAATTCAGCCAGTTGTAGCCGGAGGATGGATAAGTAGGGTGGGGGAGGGTGGAACCGCAAAGAACAATAAAACAAAAATGAGAGATTTGTCAAGGAAAATGAGTTAAAACAGTCAAAGTAAGTTCTTAGAAGTAAATTTGTGTTTTGGTGTCAATGGTGCGTCGACATTTCTAGAAATAGTTGTGTAAAACTGTAAGTGTGTGGATGAAGAAATGACCATGCTGCACGCAAGAATTCTAGGAAGTAGTTAATTCGTTTCCAAAGGCTTTTCTTTACGTTCTTATGAGTTGTTAGCATTCCTTGGAATAGACAACATACCATTATTCGGTGGGTACGTCATTTTCTTTCTTTTTTTTGTGGAATTAATTCAACTAATTCACGTGTGTAAATCTGCGCATGCTCATACGTGGATGTAGCAAAACCTAGGTTGTTACTGCATGTTCAATAGGTTTCCTTCCTGCATGCTGAACTACTTTTCAATGAAGAGGATGTTTTCTCACATCAGAGAATTAATCGTATACTCGTATTGGTTCTGTTACCAAAAATATCCGGCACCAGTATTTGGATCTCTCTCTCTCTCTCTCTCTCTCTAGTTTTTCAATTAAAAAAAAAAATCATTTTTGTTTTTAAGAATGTTAAAATTACTTATACAGTAGTAAATGAACATTACAAAATGTAAACAAACAATTCTTCTAACGATTCCAGGTATTTATTTTTGTTATTTTAGATTGACTCAGACTTCCGTGGGCTGTGAGACTCCTTCCCCCGGTTAATCCGCCCACAGATAATCGAAAGTCTACTGTATCTCTTGATAGCTGAAACAACTGGTTTGTCTGGGAATATGCAATATTTCGTGAATTACAATAAACTCCTATAGCCTTCGAACTTGCGTGTGGGCCCAAACAGTTCTCAACTTTTTTCCTTCGAAGAAAGAGGAGGAGGCTCTCTGAAAAGTTTGGTTGCATTAGTTCCTTGTGGGGTCCGTCAAGAGACAAACAAACTTTCTTCTTTATACATAAGATTTATTATATAACCAAAAATATGGATGTATCAGTTTGACAGTTCTGTCTTTAATTCTATTGCAATATTCTAGATACTGTCCCTTGTGCCTTTAGAACAACGTTCAGCTGTTCGTTATGCAAGCTAATGAAGCGTGTTTAACACTTGATATGGTATTCACAGTGATGATGGAGGGAGAGAAAAAAAAAGAACTTGAGAGAAGTAAATGAAACCGAATCGAGTTAACCATCTTTATTTAGAGGCGTAAGAAAGACGGATTATGCGAGTGTTACGTCTGCAGAGTTGCCATTTTTGGAAAGTAGCCAACCGCAAGCGTTGGTTTTCACGAGCGAGAATAATCAGCGTTCTGATTTAAATTTTAGAACGTTGAATCTTCATCACTTGGCATGAATCCAATTTGAAGGGCATCAAAACGGTTCTTAAGAAAAGCGAAGTTGACGCCGCCCGAGGAAATCTGTTGGTATTTCTTGAAGACACAGCCATTACCATATCCGTACTGGACTGTATGGGAAAATTAAAGGAAACTTTCTTCCCTTCCCTATAGTTGATGAATTCCCCGCACAAGAATAGAAGTAAATAGAAAGCAGGCATTTCATCCAGACAACGAAATCAGTTTATAGATTTCATTTGAATTTCATTCATGCGAATGAAATTCAATGTATAGTCAAACTTCCGTGATTGGAATTACGGGGAAGATAAGCAGATTTCACTAGTGAAATAATTTCTACCTATTTCACGTTATAATTTTTATTACTTCCCTCGCGACTCACAAAAGAGTCGCGATTTCTTCAAGGTTCGCTCATTACTATACCTGTTGTGTTCTGTTCTTCATACAGAATATCGGATATGTCTCATTTTCTTGATAATAAAAAAAAAAAAAAAAAAAAAAACTGAACGCTTTTTCTTTCGTGTAGCAGTAGATCAATACTACAGTCAATAGAGGGAGCTCTGTTATGTTTCCATAAACAGTGACCCTAGAAACAGGTCGTCTGCTTGCTCTTTTAACGGGCAGTTCGATAAGAGCAAGTTATATATAGATCGTAGCGTCCGTAAGTCTGACTCTTACTCTTGCATATGTTCAAGGATTTTATAGGATACAGCTTTCACTACTAAACAGAGAGCGCCATCTGTTGTTACTCCAGTAAATTTCTGATGCCTGTAGGTCAAGGGCACTTGTTGATATTTCGAAAAATGAAATATTGCAGTTTATATACGTTAACTACGTTAAATAGATTCGTTTTTGTTTTCATTGATTATATACTATCCTCCGGTATGTATTAGGACACGTCACCTCCAAGGATGTAATGGTTAATTTCAGAAGTCACATGACAGGTAGCCGAGACCCGCTAAGCGGGTCTCGACTACTCAAGTTGTCTGCCCAACTGTTTAATAAAGTTTTGAGACTTTAGGACCTCCATAATTTTTTTTTTTTTACACTATGTCATGACAGGTAGCCAGAATAAAATGGGACGAGAAACAAACTTGAATCCCTTTACAAACGGTGTGATAGTAAATTGTCACATAGCGAATATGTCCATTCAACAAACAGTACAAAGGTTGACACATCCAAAATCAATTATTGAAAGGCAACAGGTAATATCAGCATTCAACCGAAGCCAGTTAGACCACTATTGATGACTCCCCCAGAACATATTGATGGTTGAAACAGATGATGAAAGAAAATTGAAAATACACTCTTAATGAGCTGACCCGAGAGAGAGAGAGAGAGAGAGAGAGAGAGAGAGAGAGAGAGAGAGAGAGAGAGAGAGAGGTGACAGAACTAGGATAAGTGTACGACCAACAACTATTTGAAAAACACATATTTGAATGGTTTACCAGGGTTGCGTAGTTGATTATAAACTGAATCTGTCTTCCAGAAGTGCGAGTGAAGAGAACAAAGTATTGGGTATGACAGTACGTGACGTGGAGTGAGGAATTCCTCTACACACAAAAATAAAAAAAAAACTAATTGTGGTATTAGGGTTCCCTATAAATGATTGCATCTACCCGTATATTTATTTTGTCTATAAATTGCGTGTGTTCTCTGGTCGATTTGCCTGCTTGCTGGACGAAAAAACCCCAGTTTCGGGGGGAAAAACCTTGCTATCTATTCCTGAGACCGACTAACTCAGTCACGGAGCGAAAAAAGCCCACTAAAGTTCCTCGCGTCATCGACGGGATTCGGACACGGGCCTTTTCCACCCGGTGGGAGAACGGTGACGATACGACTGTGCTAGACCAGTCCCTCTACACATGTGTTTTTATAAAGGGCGGCTCCTAGAACGCCGGTTCAGCTCTGCCTCGTATCTCTGTGAAGAACACTACCAATGGACCAGTTATGTGTGTGACGTAGGTTTGTGTGTGTTCTGTTGTTGTGTCTGGCCACTTGGCTACCCAGAAGCATTAGTCACCTGGACAGATGATTCTGCGTACTCGTCCACACCACGGGAAGGTGGGTCAGTCCCAATTGTACTCGTAGTATCTCAATTCGAGACTCTGACCCACCTGATGTTGCCAAAAGGTGGGCTATATTCGTCCGGGGGCCCACTCGAGAGGAAGAAAAAAAAAGTTTCGTGGTGTTATTTATAATAAAAAATAAATAAATAAAATAAAAAATTTTGGAAAAAAAGAAAAAAAGAAAGAAAGGAAGAGGAAGAAAGAAAAAAAGGGAAGAGGAAGAAAGAAAATATAAATAAATAAAATAAAAATGAGTCCTGCCATAAGATGGACGCACCTAGCTGACGTGTACTCGAAGGACGGTTTCAACCAGCTTGTACTGCACCAAGAATGAAGTTCGCTGGTGGTAGTTTGATAGTCTGTTGTGACATTCTGAACAATTTTGCCTCACATGTATTTTGACAGCTCTTTGGAGTAAGGCTGTGTTCAAGGGTGTGCTGCCAATTAGTTAACAGTGAGCTCGCTCGAGAAGTTCAGTTAAGGGAATGTCCAACCGAACACCTTTTGAATGTTTTGGAGCAACTGAGAGTCGCAAGGCGTCCTAGACATCCTCCCTATTAATTTTTTTTAAACTAATTTTCTTATTAGGAGCTCAGATTATCCCAAAAATTTAAAAAAGGGCTCGCGCGAATCTCCTCCAGCCAGCACGTCAATTTGTTCATTTGCATTGCATTTGTGTGTTAAGTGCCAAAGCAACTAAGACTATGGAGTGCCAGTATATTGTGTTTGTAAATTGCGTGATATTTTTCTGGACGAAAACCCGAGTTTCCTAGGGGAGGCAAAAAAAAAAAAAAAACACGCAACTCTCGGCTGAGGACGACCAGCTCAGCCATTATTAAAAAATGCTCATAAAAATACCTTGCCTTATTAACTGGCTTCGAACTGAAGTCTTTTCTTCTCTACTTGGGGAAGAGGGTAATCATATATTGTGTGCTAGCCCTCCTGGGTAGAATAATATTAGTATGTATTAGTACTATATAATACGCGTACTATATAATGTACTACAAACATGTACTATATACCTGTTTGTATTAGTACTATATAATACGAGTATAACGTCGATCCGTGTCACAATACACAGTTAGTGCAATGGTTTGAGGAAGATAATGGAGGAATGAATCCGTTATTTCCAGCCCAGATATGAATTCAGTCAAATGCCTTTTGAATATTTCGGAACGACAATCGAGAGCCGCAAAAAGACGTCCTAGACGCTCTCAAGTCGACATTAAAAATTTATTTTTTCTATCCAAATGTTTTACACGTTTTGTCCAGATGTATGAGGGGTGATCATTTAATTCGCGGACTGTTGCAAGAATTTATCTTAATTGTCATTATCTGAATCTTCTGTGGATTTCTCCTTCTTGAAATACTTTCCCTTGAACTTTACACACATTACCATCGTCATACCCACGCATTAATGCTTCTTGCAAGTAATTTTTCGAAAGACTGAGAAGTGCTTCCGTTATGGCTCTACGAGCATCGTTGTGTCCGACACGAAATGCTTGCTTTTTAGAGCTTTCTTCAGACGTGGAAACAGTAAGAAATCACACGGGGCTAAGTCCAATGAATAAGGGCGCGGGTGTCAGAACGGCACCTATGGCAGTGATCACTGCCTGCCCAATATTAGCCATATGGATCCTGGTACTGTCTTGCTGGAGAAACGACTTCACACCGGAAAGTTCGGTAATATGGCCGTCCTACCAAGACACTCATTACCATACGTTTCATTCATCCGTCTAACTGTTTCCCATGCATTTAAGCCCCGTCTGACACGATAACGAATCACATATCGGTGTTCAATCTGTACGTCCGACATGATACTTGCTTCAAAACTATCGTCAGTGATACGCGGCTAAAGAAACTCTCTCTCTTCACGCAACTCTGGCTCAAACAATTACTGGGCCGACCGGGCTAGCCGAGTGGGTAAAGTACCTGCCTGGCAACCCAAAGGTCGCGGGTTCGATTCCCGCCTCGGGCTTGGATCAAAGTACTGCAAAAACCTTGGGAGGTGCAATATGGCCACAGAAGCCGATGCGCCAACAACTACCAAATCAAAAAAAAAAAAAAAAAAAAACAATTACTGGCATGCGCACACAGAGTCTGCTCAGTAGCGATCAGGGAGAGCGCTTCCAGTGGAAGTTATGGAAAGTTCGCGGGGTAAACATAATCTTTCCCTAGTCCGCGAATTAAATGATCACCCCTCGTGTATTGTAAGACAGCATAGGTCTTCATAACAAAAACTGATATATCGAATAAAGTGTATTGATATCTAACGGCACAAGGGGTTTCCCCCATCTCCGCGTTGCTTTCATTGTAGGTTTAACAGTTCACTGTAAGGGCCAGATATTTAAAAGTTTGTGGATTTTGTATATGTGTAGTGTTGTGTATCGTTGTTTATCTGGCCGTTTAGCCGCTGGACCCCTACTGAGGCCCAACGTTGCCCACACTTGGCCTCGTGGAGGCAGACCAGGTACACAAAATGAAATTTTACTCTGGCAGCCCCTGCCACCTAGTTTCCTGTGATTTCAGTGACTAGGGCCTTAAAAAAAACCCTCGATAGGGGTGAGCGCTGGAATTAGAAAAGCCAATTGATGTTTATGCGGTTTAATTTGGACGAAGTTAAGTTTTTGCAGTTTGTGTGGAGTTATACGCTGGCGTATTAGGCAGAGTGGGGGGGAGACTGAAGGCTGGGGGAAAAGACAGAAGTATGGGGACGATAGAGAAGGCGACCCCAGGATTTTCAGTGAGGCAGGCCCGCGCCCCACCAGGAGAAGAATAAGGGTTGGCAGAGGAGGAGAGGAGAGGAGACAAGACTGTCTCCTCCCCCCCGCCAGGGGAAAGGGAGTAAAGGTACGGGAGCCCGGTACAGATCGCCATCAGGCATTGACAGTTGAGAGCACGTGAAGACTCCAGGCGATCTGAACCGGATCTTCTTTGGTGATCTTTTTCAATGTAGGAGTCAAATCCCAGTCGCAAGGTCATACAGGAGGCAGTCTCTCCTATGGTTGGTCATGTAACCTGTTCAGGTCGCCTAGTGTGCATGTTATGAGGATGCAGCCTTGGGTCCTGGTGATATCATTTTCTTAATTCATGCGTTGGTCATTTGGTTTAGTCATCCAGCTAGTGGTCCAGTGCGAATAATTGGTATCCAGTTCATGTCAAGTCCTGTGTCAGTTTGTCTCTGGTTCAAACGTAGATCTTCCTGGTTGTCAGTTACCTCGTGAACAAGGCTAAATGATGGTCATGTTCGGGGTTGTAGGTTATTTGGTACAGTTTTCTTGTGTATTCCAGTTTTCTCCAGTCCTAGTTTTGAGATTCATCATCAGCTTCCGGGTGCTGTGCATGGTGGTTTGCTATAAGTGCTCGCCTTCTAACAAGGAGTTTCTGTGCAAAGGTGGTAAGGGTTTTGTATTCATGTTCCGAGTCGAGAAGATGCTGTTCCATGTTCTGCGGGAAGTAGGTGATAGCAGTGGTGAGCATGCATTGCAAGTCCTCATACATGAGATGTATGAGGACTCATACATAGTGGTCACAGTCATACATGAGATGTTGCCATGTCTCCTCGCGGCCACAGAGGCAACGGGGATCCTCAGTGATTCGGAAGCTAGATAGTTTTGCATTAAATGGCCCGTGCCCTGTGAGCAAAAATGTGACGTGGAGCCCCGGTTGGAACCAACTCGGTGGTTTTGGAAAGACTGTTTATGCTCGGGAGGAACTTCTTGGTGATTTCCCCTTTAGTGGATTCTGTCCACCGATCCTGCCATTCCTGTCGGAGGTGGTCGAGCATTCTGATTTTTTCAAGCTTCCTGTTGTTCACGAGATCCAACGTGTAGTTCAAGACGGTACACGGTATTTCTTTTGCCATATTATGTCAGGGCGCATCTAATGATTTCCAAGTCCAGCGGGAGGACTCCGGCCAGAACCTGGAGTGCGTGCGTGCTGACTGTGGCGACAGCTCGTGTGATTGTCAGAATTATTGACCGTTAGATACTGTCTAAGGTTCTTCTATTTACCACTGTGGTTACCTTTTTGTACCAAACTGGTGAAGCCTATGTGATGACCGGGATGAAGGTAAATTTGTATTAGAGGGTCAGGGTCCGCTTGTTTAGCCTCTAGTCCCTCCTGGTCACTCTTGCGACCAATGCAGAATATTTCTGTATCTTTTGTTTAATGTACTTTAAATGGGGCTGGAAAGACAGATTTTTGTCAATCATGATTCCGAGATATTTGATTTCTGTAGCAAGTTTTATTGTGGTGCCTTGGATTTTCACTTGCGGTGGTCTGGCAAGGACGAATCTGCCATTCAGGAGTACCGAGCAGGTCTTACTTGGCGAAATCCGCAGGCAATGGATTGTAGCCCAGTTTTGCAAAATTCCTATCACGTGGTTGGCTTTTTCTTCGATCTGCGCTCGTGAATCAGCAGCAACAGTTAGTATAGCACAGTTCTCTCTTAAGATAAATCCAAAAAAATCTGCACAAATGGTATTTTCCCTCAAATCAAACCCAACGCAACTAAACCTGGAAATCCACGGAACCCCATCACCCCAGTCATCAAGCACATAGATCTCGGCGTTATATTCGACCCTAAACTCAGTTTCAAACACCATGTTGCAGACATTCACAACAAGGTCTGCAGAGCAAGATGGCTTGCCAAACAACACCTCCTACATGTCACAGAGTACACGCTCCAATACATATACCGGTTTCTGCAGCCAGCCATCACCTACGGGTCAGAAATCTGGGCGTCGGCAACGAAAACCACGCTAAAAACCATTGCATCTGATGAGTACTGGCTTCTTCGGTGGATCCTCTTCAAGCATAAACTGCCACCACTCATACATACTTCAGATATCACCCAACTTCTAAATTACAGAAAAGTCTCCAAACGGATATTTGCCCTCCGCTTGCTTGTGTCAATTAAAATGATAGCGGGTGAAGTCAATACGCCAAATTTTTGGCAGATGTGCAATTGGAGGATCCCCCCAAAACCCTTAAGAGCCCTCCCCTCTCTGCAGTCTGTGGCGTGGAGGCTCAGGATAGGGGATAGATTCCTGCCCGTGGAGATGCTCCACAATGTCCAGGAGATGGATGTGGACTACAAAAAGTTCATAGAGGACAAATCGTACAGAAGACGCATCATCAGGGAACAGCTTTCGTCTTCAACCGAGTGGCTGCCATCCCCTTTTCATCGCTTTTCATGTGTCTTCATTTCACATGTTAATATTAATTTTGTATGTAAAATATGTAATTATACGTTTTATGTCCTAATATATGTTTTAAGTAATTTTTCCTGTATAAGTTATTTAATGTTAAACCCCTAGCATTGTCGCTGTTGTGGGTATTATTGCATCAGGCAATCATGTGACCAATCACTGCCTGCAATAAAGATATATATATATAAAATCATCGGCGAAGGCCTGGGCGCCGACTTCGCCAATATCAAGGGCCAGGAATTCATCTAAAATCATATTCCAACGCAGGGGTCCTAGGACAGAACCCACCCAAACTGCTTGAGCGCTCCCTCTGGACCTGGAGGCAGTTCGGGCGGGGCTACTGTTTTTGCTGGCCAGGGGCGTGGTCGCTACCCACCAAAGATACACGACTGATCCGGCGGGCAACCTAAACTACGAAAAAATTAGGCTACAGACCCACCTCCTAGATCTTTGGCAGAGAAGGTGGACAGAGACTACAAAAGGCGAAGTGACAAAAAGATTTCTGCCAGACCTCCGGAAAATATACCCAAAGCAGCCACCGTGGTACTTCCCAGGGTACCATATGACAACACTATTAACCGGACATGGACCCTACAAGGAGAAGCTGTTTGGCTTTGGACTCGTTGAGGACCCCAACTGCATATGTGGGGAAAGTGAAAGCTGGAGCCACATAGTCTATGATTGTCAACACTATGAAGACCTCAGAGGGCTGCTAATAACAAGATTGAGATACTTCCCAAAAGGACTGGAGCACCACTTCCTGGACACTGAGGAAGAATATAGGGCACTCTCCCAGTATGCACAAGACCTATTCACTAGGAGAAAAACTACAGCAACGTACACAGAGATTGAAAAAAAATCGCCGCCAAATGTGACAGAAAACCGAAACCCTGCAGAGGACCAGCACTTGGACAAGAAGAGTGCTGATCACACGGAAAAGAAGAGCAAGGACGGGGCTCGCCCCATGTGTGACAAAGCAGAACAGAACGCAGCACAGCTGCAAACAGCCTGATGGTGATCTGAAGAGGACACTCTAGCCCTCTTCACCTATTATTCCCACTTCCTTGGGGGGAGGGGACGTTTTTTGTACCCTCTCCTCCACCCCCAAACTTCTACTCTGGTGGGGAATGGGCATGCCCCACTGAAAACTGGGGCTATCTACTCTATTGGCCCCATATTTCTGTCTTTTCCTCCCAGTCTTCGGTCTCACTCCCCTCTCTACCTTCATCATAGCGAAAGCCCCCACACGTCAAAAACTTAAAATGATAAAATTACCTTACGCCCAAAACTCGGCCTAGCAAACCAAAGCGATATTACCCCTACGATAGTGAAGATTTTTCACTTATTCATATTTTTTATTTATTTATTTATTTTATTTTTATATTTTTTATTATTTATTTATTTTTTTTATTTTATTTATTTGTTTTTATTTTTATTATTATTTTTTTATTATATTTTATTTATTTATTTTATTTTTATTTTATTTATTTATTTATTTATTATTATTTTATTTTTTTAAGGTCCTAACCGCCGAAATCCCAGGAAATTAAGCGGCAGGACCTGCCAGAGTGAATCTACAGCTACTGGGTTCCTGGTCTGCCTCCACGGGGCGTAAGTGGGACAACGTTGGGCCTCAATAGGGGTCCAACGGCTAAATGACCAGATGAACACAACACAACAGAACACAACACATGAACAATTCCCACACACTTTTAAATCTCTGGCATTTCCCAGTGAACTGGTTCACCACAATGAAAGCAACGCGGAGATGGGGGAAACCCCTGGTGCCGTAAGACAACAAAACACACTTACACACACTTACACTTACCCACCCAAACTAAAGTAACCAAGATAATAACAGAAGCCAGCAATGCAGCAATAAAAAGAAGAAGCCCGATCCGCGGGGCTGTCCCCTGGTGGACCCTGGAAATTCAACAGCTCAGACGGGAAACATATAAAAGAAGAAAACAATTCCAACGGGCAAGGCGCACATGGCCGGCCCATGAGGTTGAAGCTTTAAGGGAAAGATATAGAGAAGCCAGAAACAGCTACACAAATGCAATCGTTAAGAGCAAACGCAAGGCCTGGGAGACTTTTGTTAGCACAACAGGGAACACCGAACCCTGGGGAGTGGTATACAAGATAGTGACGAATAAACTTCCCAGGGGGGAAGTCATTTCAACCACCCAGACACCACAAGGTGATTATACCACCACGTGGCAACAATCTATAAGCAATATATTGGATGCCATCTTCCCGGAACCAATAGAGCCAACACTGCCAGAGCAACTTATCATCTGTCAAGATAATGAAGCTTACTCAACAGACACTCAGGAGCCACCCTTCACACGGGATGAACTACAACAAATGGCAACCCAGATAAGAAACAATAAATGTCCAGGCCTGGACTACTTAGAACCCGAAATTATTAAGAAGACCGTGGAGATCGTTCCAGACCTCCTCTTACACCTATATAACAGCTGCTTGGCTAAGGGCATCTTCCCCAAAAAATGGAAGACAGCAAAGGTAAAATTAATCGCCAAAAATTCGAACAAACCACCCCACCTGCCAAACTCCTATCGGCCAATAGCCCTACTGCCGGTTGCAAGCAAACTGCTAGAAAGACTACTCTGCACAAGGATAAATCAGCATTACCAGGCAGCGAAACTCACAGAGACATCGCAATACGGATTCAAGCAGGGTTCGTCTACTGTGGAAGCCTTGCGTAGCCTATCGGAATCAGCAGCAAACTGCAATAATAAATATCTTCTAGTCATCTCCGTTGACTTCGCTGGGGCGTTCGACACCATTTGGTGGCCGAGCGTACTGGCAAGACTAAGGCAGGCACAAGTGCCGATCAACTTATACTCAATAATTAGGTCATATCTCTCCGAGAGACGCATCATCTTGGAAGCACCTTATGGTAGAGTGAATCGTGATGTCCTCAGGGGCTGTCCCCAGGGTTCTGTTCTGGAGCCGCTCCTGTGGAATATGGTTCTGGAAGGGTTCTTGGCTTTGCACCTCGGTGATGTGCGCTCACAGGCCTTTGCTGATGATTTGGTCCTCACCATTGCTGCAGATAGCAGGGCCCAGCTAGAGGAAAAGGCCAATCGGGCAATGCTGATATTGCAAAACTGGACCAGAACCCACTGCCTGACGATATCAACAACAAAGACGTCCTCCATCCTGCTAAAAGGCAAGCTTGATATACGTAGACCGCCACAAATAAAGGTGGGCCTACCACAGTAAAATTAGTGACCGAGTTAAAATATTTAGGGGTTATACTGGATGGTAATCTTACCTTTAAACACCATCTAACTTATATCAGAGCCAAAATTAAAAGATACTCTGGATTGGTGGCTAGGATCGCCAGGCGGGACTGGGGGTTAAACCAACGCACCCTATCATTGTTTTATGAAACAACCTTCCTTCCGATCATCACTTACGCCTCAGCAAATTGGTTTCCCAAAACAGCAACTGTAGTAAACCGACGCAACCTTGATGCAACGCAAAGAACCATCCTACTGACAGTTACACGTGCTTGTAGGACAACCAGTACCCACGCACTGCAGGTCTTGGCCGGAGCTCTCCCCCTTGACTTAGAGATCACGCGCAGGGGAATGAACTACCACATAGAGAAAGGAATACGTTGTACATACCATGGCTATACTGTGGACAATGCACCACAAAAAAAATGAAAAGACAAGACTGCAAAAAAACCTGATGCAAGTTTGGCAGGAGCGCTGGGCCAACTCAAATAAGGGAAATATCACCAGGAAATTCATTCCGAACATCGACAGGATGTACCCCAGTCCCCCAACTTGGTTTCAACCTGGCTTATACACCACCTATTTATTGACTGGTCACGGGGCCTTTAAAGCCAAGCTGGCAGCGCTGGGGATTGAGGTGGATCCGAGCTGTGCCTGTGGGGAGCTTGAGTGCTGGGAGCACATTATGTATGATTGCACCCATTATGAGGACCTCAGGTGCAGACTGATCACTGCAATACATTACCTCCCCAAGAACTTGGAATCACATCTATTAGACTCACTAGAGGAATACAGGGAGCTAAAGGAATATGCCCAAAAACTATTTGGTAGGCGTAAAACACTGATAGCCATCTACAGAAGAAGATAAAAATAAAAAATAATAAAATAAAATAAATAAAAAGAGACACAGAACACGCGTGGAGAGGACTCAAGGAGAACCTCCCTCAGGAACCTGCTCACTACTAATCATCTAAAACCAGCGATCGCAAGAATAACCCCATGGAGATGCGGATCTTCCCATGATGAAGAGAACCACAGCCATTGCTAACAGACTAACAACGGACCTGACCAGTGTTCATAGCTGTAGGACAAATCTGGATACCAAACGCTACCAATGACAGAGAAGACCGACGAAGATAGAGAAACTCCAAGTTGCTGCCTCAACGGAGCCATATTGGCTCAAGGCTCTGCACTCTCTTGTGCCGTGCAATTCTTTTACTCCCACACCCGGCAGGGGAGGGAGGTGACGGCTTGCTGTCTTCTCTCTTCCCTGCCACACCATTCCTTCCCTCTGGTGGGGCATGGGCATGCCTCACTGAATAATTGGGGGTCACCTACCCTAGCGACCCTCTTCTTCCTATTTCACCCCCCAGCCTTCACTCTCCCCTCCCAGCATTTCTCTTGCACAGTGTATAGCCCTACACGTCCAAATTTAAAATACACCAAAAAAATTTCGCCCAACCTTTTAGGCACTACAGAAACAGGCTTTCAGCGTCAACCCCATATTAGTGCTTTAATGTAAGTGATTTAAAATCAACCGCGGTCGTTCCAATTTTATTTTAGGTCCTAGCCACTAAAATCCCAGGAAAGTAAGTGGCAGGACCTGCCAGAGTACAACTGACTCAATGGTAACACCCGGCTAGCCTCCACGTGGCGAGGTATGGGCAACGTCGGGTCCCATTAGGGGCTTGGCGGCCAATAAGCCGGATAAACAATGGGCACAACATATAACACTACTCATGACCCACACACTTCTAAATCTCTGGCTTTGACAGGGTACTGTCACCGATACATAGAACATTCGCGGAGATGGGAGAAATCCCAGGAGCCGCTGGACCCTCAATATACCTCATACCTCATACCCTGCGGGTATCCCCTGGGAATTTGTCAGGTTAGCTTCCTATACATTGCATGTACTTCGATCGTTCTCTGTGTTGGGTAACTCCTGATTGTGTTATACAGGTTTAGAGGCACTCCAGCCCGCCTAAGTCTCGCGAGTACGCTCGGCCACCAGATGGCGTCAAACGTCCCCGCGAAGTCAATACTGATAACAAGAAAATATTTGGTAGTACAGGATTTTACTTTGTCCAGCAGTGTCTTGAGAGCTTCGATCGTGGATAGGCCAGGTTTGAATCCAAATTGCATTGTGTTTTTTAGGTTTGCCCCTTCGTAATAGTGGAGGAGCCTCTTGTGCAGCATTCTCTCGAATAGTTTGCTTACAACTAGGAGTAAGGCGATTGGACGGTAAAACTGGTTTTTCTGGCTGTTTTGATGAACTTTTCAATTTAAGTTTGATGTTGGCAATTTTCCAGTCATTAGGAAAGGTTCCTTCTTGCAGGTAGGTGTTATATAGCGTGAGCAACAGATCCGGGGTGTATTCCACCGTTTTATTTACAATTTCCAGTTCAATTAGGTCTGTGCCAGGGCATTTTTTGCTTCTGATTTGCATGGCGGCCGCATGCAGCTCATCCACAGTGAAGGGTGTTTCTTGTTGGTCAGTGAAGTATGAGTCATTTTCTTGACAGATCCGCAGTTGTTCCGGGAGGGTAGGAGTTACCTGTTCCAGGAAGATGGTGTTTAGGATATTGGTCACCGAGTCATCCCACGTAATGGTCAGGGATGGTCAGGGATCCCAACGGGGTCATTGTTGCTTCTGCGACTTCTCTTCTGGGGTGTCTGTTAGTGGCTACTTTATAAACCAGTCCCCAGGGGTTAGCGTTCCCTGCTGTGGAAACAAGATTTTCCCTAGTTTTGCGCTTGGTGTCCTTTATTAGTTTTGTGTATCGATTCCTTGCGTCTTTATACCTGTCCCTTATGTCCGCGACCTCAGCGGCCGGCCAAGATCGCCGGGCTCGTTGGAAGTCCTTTCGTCATCTCATTACTTCTCTTCTCAGGTTTTCAATGACGGGAGTCTACCACGGCATGACGCATGGCTTTGGGATTTTCCTTTTCATTGCCTGTTCGCTAGCTTTTGTGATGATTTCAGTTACTTTTCTTTGCAGGTCATTTGCCTGTATCGAATAATGGGCTGAGCTGTATTAGAAGGTTGGTAAGTAAGCAATCAGGATAAAAATTGCAGTAACCACATTACATTAGAAAAGTGGGGTCGCCCAGCATTAGCATTAGTAGAGGCATATGATGCAAGAAAGCAAGCTTATGCAGCATCAGCCAAAAAAAAAAAAAAACGGCTCCCATTTCACCCCTCCATTCGTTCGAAATACCTGTCCAGTTCCGCATTAAATTTATTTAGGCTATCAACTTCCACAACAAAGGATGGAAGTCTGTTTCACTAACCAACTACCCGCTGGCTAAAGGCAAACTTCCTCACATCTATCCTACATCGGTCTTTCCTCAATTTGAATTTATGCCTTCTCAGGCGATTATTCTGAGCAAGTGGAAGAATCACATCGTCATTCAGCTTGCTTAAACCATTCAAGGCTTTATACACCTTAATCATATCACCTCGCAGGTGCCTAGTCTCCAGACACTGTAATTTGCAAAATTTAAGCCTTTCTTCGTAAGAGCAACTCTTTGTTCCATTCACTAATCTTGTTGCCCTTCTCTGTACTCGTTCCAACAGCTCTACTTCCTTCTTAAAATGAGCCCTCCACACCATACAGTACTCAAGGTTTGGCCTGATCATTGCCTTATACAAGGAGATAATCACCTCCTTATTCCTGCTAGAAAAATTCCTGTATATCATTGACAAGACACTATCAACTACTCTTGGAGACGGTCTGCACTGCTCAGAAAACTTCATATCTGCCTGCACAATTACCCCCAGCTCCTTTTCGTTCTCTACCATTGTCAGTGTTGTACCAAAGAGTTGTTACGTCACTCTGGGGTTACTGCTTCCTATGTGTAGTACTTTACATTTGTCAATGTTAAACTTCATTTGCCATCTCTCAGCCCATCTGCTCAACTTTTCTAGATCCTGTTGCAGAAGCATACTGTCATTAGTGTCCTTAACTCGGACATTAAGCTTGATATACCATCATCAATATCATTTATAAATACAGAAAACAACAATGGACCCAACACTGAACCCTGAGAGACTTCACTAATAACATTAGTCCACGATGAGCAGTATCCATTGATTACCACTCTCTGTCTTCTTCCCCTCAGCTATCACTTTATCCATAGCAGCAATTTGTTTCCAATGCCACACTGCTCCAATTTTTTCAGCAGTCTTCCATGTGCAACAGTATCAAAAGCCTTTCTAAGATCCAAATATTTGATATCAAAGTTATTCCCTGCATCCAGTTCCTTTGTGACCACATCATAGTATTCAATCAAATTGGTCAGGTAAGACTTTCCCTTAACAAAACCATGCTGTGTCCGAGCTATAACTGAAGTCTTGTCTAGATGATCCTGCAGTGCTTCTTTAACCAGTGTCTCCATTAATTTTCCTGGAACAGAAGTTAAACGAACAGGTCTATAATTACTTGTGTCGCCCTTTGATCCTCCTTTGTGAATTGGGGTCACATTTGCACATCTCCAGTCCATCGGTACTTCCCCTGAGTCCAAAGAAGCTCTCATAATTATGGCTAAGGGTTTGCTTACTTCCTTTGCTGCCTCCTTTAATATAACTGGATAGATCCCATCCACCCCTGGTGCCTTTTTTATGTTTACCTTCAAAAATTTCTCCTTCACTTTCCTCTCAGTTATTACAAAATCATCTACCTCATTGTCAGAGTTTAATATCATTTATAAATGATATTAAACTCTTGCATTCTCCTCCCTGAATAACTCCTCATGGGTGAATGTAGATGCAAAATACTCATTTAGTTTGTTAACCACCTGAGCAGGATCGTCAACAGTTGAACCCTCAATATCCAGTGGACCAATCTGCTTCATCCCTTTCCTTCTAGAGTTTACATAGGTAAAGAACTCTTTGTTGTTTTTCTTTGCATCCTTTGCCAAAGATTTCTTGTAATCTGCCTTCGCCTGCCTAACCTCCTTTGTAACTTGGTTACAGACCAGCTTATATCTGTCATAGTCTTCCATGTCACCCATTAATTTATATGTATCCCGTGCATTTTTCTTCTCTGCCACATGTCTCATTAGTTCATCTGACATCCATTTAGGCCTAAACCTTGAACAATATTTCTTAGTTGGTATGTAAAGCCTAGTAGCTTCCAAGATAAATTCTTTGAATGCTTCCCATTTTGAGTTTTCTGTTGGCAACATCATCAGTTGGTCCCACCGTATAGAATTTAAATACTGTCTCAGTCCATCGTAGTCGCCTTTACTAAAGCAGAAACCCTTCTCTTTACCCCTGATGGTAGTTACCTCTTTGAGTAAATCCCACTTCAGCACACTGTGATCACTGCCACCTAGTGGTTTCTTTATCTGCGGATTCTTAATGCATGAAGAATCACTACTGATATTCAGATCGAGTATTACTCCCTCTAGTTGCCTCCCGAACATGCTGATGTAGAAAACAATCATCCAATAAATCCACAAAAGCCTTGCTAGTGTGTGAGTGACCAACCCACAAATTCAAGTCAATATCTAGGAAATTAAAATCCCCCATTATAAGACTCTCTGATTTACTGGCCCACTCTATTTCCCTGTACAGTTTCTTATTATACTCATTAGAGTCATTAGACCTATAACAAACTCCTACTCTCAATTTTGATCCCCCAATGCTTATATCACACCAACCTGACTCGACACTGCACTGCACTGTTTAGCGATGTCGACTGGCTTCACTTCCTTGGATTTTATGTGTTTCTTAACTAATAGCATAACTCCTCCTCCCTTCCAATCCTGTCTATCTTCCCTGGACACATTGTGCTCCCCAAATTCCTGTTCTGCATTCCTTTTATCTGTGTGACGCCACGTCTCCGATATCCCAACAATATGTGCCTTTGATGTTTTGAGCAATATCTCAAATTCATCAAATTTATTTACCAAACTCCTAGCATTGGTATACATGCACCTGTTCCTATTCTTAGCTACCCTAACACAACCCATGTGTTTACTTTCCTCAATGACTCCCAGCAGTCTTTGAAATACCCTGCATCTTGTTTTCCAGGCTGCTGCTCATTCCAATAGAAGCAGTGCAAGAATCACGTTCACCTCTGCCAGTGGCTACTGTTAATCTACTAGTCCTTGTATCCCCCCCCCCAAGCTAGCAGTTTTCCGACCCACCTAACATTGCCTCAATAGCATCAGCAAATATTCTTGCACCCTTTCTATTTAAGCGTATCCCATCCCTGTAGAAGCAGTCTCTCCTGTTAACAAGTACAGACCAGGCTGAAAAAAATTCTACCCCTTGAGCCTTTCACAATCCTTCCAGGGCCGAATTGATCGACAGGGCTCTCATCATATAATCCCTCCTATCGTGTCTGGGCAGAATTGCAGACACTTTCAAATTCAACCCTAATTCACGGCTTTTTTTCAACAGTGACCTGTACTTGTTAAGTAATTCTGCCGGTCTCCTACTCTTAATATCATTAGTGCCAACGTGTATTTGATATCATACCGATTACGTAACTTCAGCAAATAGAATATGATGAAAAAGCTTGGATATGGAGCCTTAAAGACAGAAGAAAAAGTGTTTCAGAAAAAGTATATGTACGTTGAAAACGTTAACCAACCTAACACAGTACAGTGAAGTGGAATGGTGGATTAATCAAATTCCTATAACCCTTAGAAAATCCCTACGTGATTTTTTTTTTTCTGTCTCGAAAAAAATTTTCTTGTTCTGCTGATACTGTGAAAAGGGCGTAGTACTTTATCTTTTCAAAGTCAGCTTGACTTTGAAAAAGAAAAGGGGAGGGAACATGACCTGTACTTGACTCCTTTTGCAACTTTGTGCGTTACTTATTGTAACGGAAAGGTTAAAGGAAATAGTGTTACAATTATTTCGTTATTGGACATTTTGAAAATTTGGTCACAGTTCAAATCGATCTCAGCTACTTGCAGGTGACTAATTACGTTGAAACTTCTCATCTGAATTCTATGATTTTGAGGGTGCTGACTCTTCTTGACTCTGTTACAATACGATTTAAGCAATCATTGGATTAGCTTGGATGATAAGTGAAACATAAAAAATTCCGAGAATATGAAATTTTCTGTATTTTTTCCTGTGCTACCTGTATTACCAATATATAAAATATATTGGCAATACAGGTAAATACAATACTGTAAAATAAATAAAGGTAAGTGCGAGTGTACGTTGAAGTCCAACGCCAAAAGTGGCTTAATCGTGGTAGGGGCAGCAGATGCCAAATACCTTTCAGAATATAAAAGCAGAGTGAATATCATAAGTTTAATACATTTTATGATAGTAGTAATAGTAGAAATATTCAAAATATGCTTTTTGACAGCTCATCGAAAGCATGCCGCACAGTTAAAAACTTTTCAATAGTGTTGAAGCATAGTTTGGATCGAACATAGCCACAAGGTCGTATGAACAATGAAAATAAGAGCATCGACTGAATACAAGAAGGCATTTGCTTTAGAAGATCATGATCTCAGATTTAGTAGGTTGGTAAGTTGATTGTTATTGTAGTTGGTCATTTGGGGCATCAGCGACTAATGCTATATTACTCCGTATGTATTGTATGTAAATTACGTGTGTTCTGTGTCGATTTTCTGTTTGCTAGACGAAAAACCGAGTTTCCGAGAGAAAAAAAACCATGATACCCTCGCCTTAGACCAACTAACTCAGCCACGTCGTGAAAAAGGTCCATAAAAATTCTTCCTGGCATCGAATTCAGATCTTTTCCACTCGGTGGGGGTAGGACTGCAATCCTACCAACTGTGCTACCGCGAGGGCTTGGTAAGTTAATTCTTGATTAACATTGGTATTAGTGACTGTAATGGATAAATAATGCAAGGAAATGGACTTTTTCTGCATCTGCTCAAAATGAGAAAGAAAAAAAAATTCTATCGCTCATACCATCTCTGTCTTCTCAAAGTGGCCATTCAATTCCGCTTTGAACTTTCCACCTAGACCATTGTGATCGCCTGAGACCAACTAACTCAGCCACGTCATCTCCAAATTTTGTAAATAAGTCTTGGACACAGAAGACGACTATGCACGAGAAGTCTTCGACCGAAGAAGAACGGAAATTGCCATCCACAATGAATAAAAAGAAATTGCATACTCGAAGAAAATCGACCACCCCACAAGACTGCAAAGAGTAAGAGGAAATCAAAATGAGCATGGAAGAAGACAACCCTGACCGAAGTGAGGCCACAAACGGATCAAAGGACCCTACAAAGATCAAAGAAAATAGCAAATGGACAAAGAACCTGGTTAGACACAGCCACAGGAACTAACCGACGAAGATGAGTGCAGGCAAACAAACCAAGTGACAAAAAACCTGGACTGGACATAAATGCAGGAACTACCTGCGGTACGCCATTCACCTTTAATTCCCAGTCCCCTGGCAGGGGGGAGACGGTTTTCTGTTCTCTCCCTCCCTCCCCTGCCACTCCCCGCTTCTCTACTCCTCGTGGGGCATGGGCCTGCCCCACTGCTTTTGGGGCAGGCCCATGCCCCACGAGGCAGAAAGGAGTCAATGTGAACGGAGAGTACCTAAACCATTTACGATTTGCAGGTGACATTGTGGTCATAAGCCACGATCCCAAAGAATTAGAGGAAAATCTTAATCAGTTATGCACAGTTAGTAAGGATTTTGGACTAAAGATGAATATGGCTAAAACAAAAGTAATGATGAACAAGTATGCCACGGAAAGGGAAATAATGATTGAAGGAGCAGTAATTGAAAAGGTGGAGTCATATACTTATCTGGGACAAGTTATTAGCTGTAATAATGATAAATGGCTGGAAGTCAAGAGAAGAATAAATTTTGGACACCTACTCTATTGTCCCGATACTTCTGACTTTTCCCCCCAGTCTTCAGTCTTCCTCTCCTACTCTGTCTATACACCAGCGCATGTCCCACACAATGTCAAAAATTAAAACATGTCCAAATTCAAACCGCGTACGCAAAACTCTTTCGACTGAAACCTTTTTCAGCGATTATTTCCCCACAATTTTTTTTTCTTTTTTTTTTTTTAGGTCCTAGCCACTGAAATCTCAGGAAACTAGGTGGCAGGGCTTGCCAGGGTAAAATATCAACTACTGGGTACCTGGTCTGCCTCTACGAGGCTAAGTGTGGACAACGTTGGTCCCCAGCAGGGGTCTAGCGGCTAAATGGCCAGAAGAACAATGTACACAACACTACACTTACAAAATCCATGCACTTTTAAATCTCTGGCCCTTACAGTGGTTGAGTAGGAGTGGTCAACTGACCACTTCTGCTCATCATTCGTTTGTTCTACAGAAGAATGGATATTAGCGAAGGCAGTGATACGCTGGAGAAGCAGTCCTTGCTTTCTTAGTTAGGTTTCAACAACTGGAAATAGTGTTTCTTATTTTTTATGAAACGCCCCCAAGCACGAGAGGTATTAGAAACTATAGTACTTAGTACCCTGCACTGATTAAAGGTTGAGAAGATGAAAGAAGACACTTGTTGACATTAAACCTGAATTTCTGCAGATTGTATTTTCAGGAACTACCCATGAAGAGAGGTTGTTCCAGGAAACGAAAGTTGAATGAATAAATGAGGAAGAAGCAAAGTTGATTTGGTGAAACTGTTTTGTTGATTTGGTGTTTGGCCTAAAGGTCTTATAAATAAGTTTCCATCTTATGGTATGCCAACTGTTTTTTCGTAATTGGGCATCCAGCTCTCTCGCTCTCTCTCTCTCTCTGATCGCTCAATCCGTGTGTTAGTAGATGGCTCTCTGTCTTCTAACTTCTCCACTAATACTGGTGTTTCTCAAGGTTCGGTTCTTCTCCCACTCTTTTCCTCTTGTATATTAATGACCTTCCATTGACCAAAAGTCCTATCCATAGTTTTGCTCATGATAGCACATTGCATTCCACCTTCCAGTTTGAGAAATTTTTCCCTACACAAACAGCTTCAACTTTCAAAATATCCGCTATCAATTTCTTAAATGCTAACGTCTATGTAATTCTTCAGTGGGGAAAAGATGACCTAGTTGATTTCAATCCTTCTAAAACGTAGTCCTCTCTTATATCGCGCAAAATGGATTCTTCTGTTCCTACGCTTATCTTCGATGACACTCAGATTTCTAGACAAGATCACATTTCTCTATTAGGCATTACCCTGACTTCTAATCTTTCTTGGCATAAGTACATTACAAATATTGCTTCCTCTGCGTCTAAAAAACTGGGTTTTCTCTTTCACTCTGGGTGTTACTTTTCTTCCAAACCGCTGTTAACCCCTTACAAATCGCAAAATTGCCCTACCATGGAATATTGTTCACATATCTGTGGCGATACACCCCAAACCTCTCTCTCTCTGGCTTCTGGATTCCATTCAGAAGAGGGCAGTTAGGTTAATTAATGATCCATCTCTAACAAAGTCTCTCCACTCCCTGTCTCGTAGATTTGTGCTGCATGCCTCTTCTATAGAAAAGGCATGCAGCATTTTCTGAATTGGCTTCTATAATTCCCGCTCTCTCTTCCAAACTACTCCGAACACGTGCTGCAAACAGTTAGCATCCTTTTATTGTCCAACTTTTTTTCTTCCTCATTTATACCTTTCAACCTCCGTTTTTTGCCACAACCTCCCACATCACCACCAAATACGGAGGATGCGGAAAGGTCAGGGAATGACCACCGCATATTCCAGGAGCAATATGGCCTTAGTTGCTAATGCTCCTAAAAACCAAATAACAACAACAACAACAACCTCCCATCAAACGTATTTCCTGAAAATTACAATCTACAGAAATTCAAGTCTAATCAACAAATAGCTTCTTTCATCTTCTCAACCTTTAACCCATGCACGGTACGAAGTATTATGCATGGGTTACCTCTCATACTAATACTTCTCGTGCTTCGGGTTTTTACAAAAAAAAAAACCGTTAGATGTCGTGTTACCTCCTATGAATATCTTACTGTCATATGGACAAACCTCAACCTGCAGTGCTTTATTTTTACCTGGATTGCGATGAATTATTTCAAGACTACGGCGCAAAATATTTACCTGAATGGTTCGAGGAAACATTCCCAAGATTTCCGGCATCTACCCTGGCTGCCTAATTCTCTGGCGCTCAATACAACTGACTGGATCTTGAGAATTGAGAAGAGAAGTGAAAATAATTGCGATTATGCTAAAAAGAGCAGTTTGGCTTCGCAGTTCTCTACCGACCGCAGTACACACTCTCGTCTATAACACCACAGTTGGTAGAATTGCTGTTATCCCTACACCGGGTGGAGAAGACCTGAGTTTGAATCCCGTTGATGACGAGGAAATTGTTATGGCCTTTTCCTTTTTCACAACATGGCTGGGTTAGTGATTCTCAGGCAAGGGTAGCAGTGTTTTTTTTTTCTTCCAAAAACTCGGGTTTTTGTCCAGCAAATACGTAAATCGACCAAAAAGTACACCCAATTTATTGACATGATATGTATATACGGCGCATTATGGCCATGGGACCTTCCACGAGGAAGATTTCAAGTTGGATTAATAAGGTAGTCTCCTGATAACTTGAGCAGAAAATGACGGCATGGAAAAGTTACAGTGCAATAAAAAGTACTGAAGCCTATAATAGCTACAGATTTATCTGTATAGTGCCACAGAACAGGTTAGGCTGGCAAAGGAAGATTATGAGAAGTCGCTGTCAAAGAGTCGGAATAAGGAATTCTTCATATATATAAATGCAAAGAAGAGAAGGACAAACCACATCTGACCTTTACAAAGGGTACTAGGAAAGTTTTGCAATATGACGCAACAATGAATCACAGGAAGCTGCTTGTTGCTGCATGTTGCTGCATGTTGAGACATGTTCATACGTGCATAGTAGCCGCCGCGCCAAGTCGATGGGCTCAGTTATTCATTAGTAGTGAGAGTGTAAAGTGCTTGCGATAGCATCGTGGTCACGAAATGAGATAAGGACAGTTTTGCGGTATAATTTCGTGCGTGGTTTAACCATAGACCAGTGCTTAGAAGAAATGACTCTTGCCCTAGATGATGATTGTCCACATCGTACAACGATATTCAGGTGGTATAGAGAATTCCATAGGGGAAATTTCACTCTGGAGGATTCTGAGAGGCCGGGAAAGCCACGAACGTCAGTTACGGAGGAAAACGTTACTGCTGTGAGGAAAATGCTTGACGAAAACAGGCGAGTGACCTACCAACAGATAGAGGATGCTTTGGGCCTAAATGCACCAGCAATTCGTTCGATTCTGCAAGATCATTTGCACGTGAAGAAACTTTGTTCTCTCTGGGTGCCGCATCAACTGACTGAAGAGCAGATGACACGACGTGTGACTTGGTGCCGGGAGATGTTAAAAAAGTTTGATAAGGGACAATCTCGGTATGTAAACAACATCGTGACAGGTGACGAGACTTGGCTGTACTATTACGATCTGCCGACCAAGGCTCAAAACAAAGTTTGGGTCTTTAATGATGACGACACACCCGTAATTGTCAGCAAATCCCGATCTGTAAAGAAGAAAATGATAGCTGTATTTTTCAAATCGAGTGGAATTGTGGAACGTGTCGTTTTGGACACGCAGAAGACAGTCACAGCTAAGTGGTATACTGAACAATGCCTGCCTAAAGTCATTGGATCTATGAAGAACCTGCGGCCAAAGTCAAGAATGGACACCTGGTACCTCCATCACGATAATGCTCCAGTTCACTGCACCGAATATTTGACCACGACAGGACTGAAACTTCTCGAGCACCCTCCCTACAGTCCAGACCTTGCTCCCTGCGACTTTGCACTGTTCCCGCATGTGAAAATGAAGCTAAAAGGGAGGCGGTTTTCCAGTGATGAGGACCTTCTACGGGCTTGGGACAACGAGTGTGCTTTACTCCCTAGTGAAACTTGGCAGAACTGGTTTAAAGATTGGTTTCGGAGGATGGAGAGGTGTATTGAATGTAGAGGAAATTACTTTGAAAAAATTAAATAAACAAAGCTGTATTGCAAAACTTTCCTAGTACCCTTTGTATGTAATGTACGCGGGATAGTATTTAATACCCCAGGTGAAGTTGCAGATGAACTCAACAGTTACTTTGCATCGATATTTACAGAAAAAAAAAAACATTTATGTCAAACAGAAATTATGAGAGTGAAGTCGAAAAATATGTAATTAATGATATTGAAATTCCACATGATTATTTAATGAAAAAAATAATGGAGGCTGAAAGTGAGTGCATTGAACCATTGAGGCTAATTATGAGAGCATGACTGGACTTGGGAGTGATTCCGTTGGATTGTAAAAGGGTCAATGTATCTTCAGTGCATAAGGGCGGTTGTAAGAGTGACGTGAGAAATTACCGGCCGGTCAGTTTAACTTCAGTAGTAGGGAAAATCATGGAGACAATGATCAAGGGTGGAATTCAGGGTAATTTAGACAGAAATGGAATTCTGACGGACACTCAGCATTGTTTTGTAAAGGAAAGATCATTTTAAGTAATCTGGTTAGATATTTTGACAGGGTCACTCAAGAGTTGGATTTAGGGAATAATTTCCACACATTGTTTATTTGGATTTAGCAAAGCATTTGACTTAGTCCCACATGAGTGGTTATTTTATAAGCTGGAACCGGTTGGAATCACAGGGAAAATTCTTAGATGGATAGCAGGATGGCTTCTAGGCAGGAGGCAGATGGTTGTGATAAATGGTTATTCTTCAGATTGGATTGATGTAAGAAGTAGGGTTCCCCAAGGATCAGTATTGGGACCACTGTTGTTTTTGATTTTCATAATGACATCGATGAAGGGATAGAAGGCGTGATGTCTAAATTTGCAGGTGATGTAATGATTGGTAGAGTAGTTAATGATCACCGCTAATCAGAGCTTCTTCAGAGTGACCTAGGTAGATTCCAGGGACAGTCAGAGAAATGGAAACTATGCTTTAATCTAGCAAAGTGTAAGATATTACACCTGGGGAACAGTAACCCCAAAATAACTTACATTTGGTGCAGTTGAACTAAAGTCAACTGCACCAAAGGGATTGGGCATTACGATGCACTCAAATATGAAGTTCTCCCATCACTGTAGACAGGTTGCAAGAAAGGCCCATGGTGTTCTATCGATGATTTCTCCAACATTTGCTAGTAGAGATAAGGACGTCATAATCCCATTATGTAAGGCTATTGTCAGGCCACACTTGGAAACTGTGTTCAAGTACGGAGACCGCACCTAAAGAAAGACATTGTGCATCTTGAAAGGGTGCAAAGACGTGTAACTCGCCTTGTGAGATCGTCAAAAGGGCGTTCATATGAGTAAAGACTTCGAATATGTGGGTGGCAGAACTTGGAGACTAGGCACCTTTGACTGAAGTGTTTAAGGCTCTGAGAGGCATAAGTAAAATGAATGATTACGAAATTTTCACTGTTATAAATGATTCTAGAACTAGGGGGTAGATGTTTAGACTGGATTGCAGAAAGTTATATTTTAGCCAGAGAGTTATAAATTACTGGAATAAGTTACCTGCATTGGTGGTAGAGGCTGACAGTTTGGGGAAATTCAAAGGTCAGCTGGATAATTACCTACGGGAAGAGGGACACGCATAGGTTGTCTATTTCCTTTTCTCTTATTAATTATTTATTTATTTTTAAGTTTCTTCTTATTTTATTTATTTATTTTTATTTTTTCTTTTGTTTGGCTGGTGCAGCATAAGCCATAGGCTTCCTTGCACCATGTGGTCATTGCTAATACTAATAATAAAGTCGCTGATGCGCTTCAAACCCAACCACTAACAGTCAAACATATACTTTTTGAATGCAGCTTGCTCAGCAGCGCCCGACGAAAGTCTTTTAGTTTGATTTCAGATCTACAACAACCTCTCTCTCTCTCTCTCTCTGTCTCTCTCTCTCTCTCAATAGCATCATAGGTAAAGAAGCACGCAAATCTCTCTCTCTCTCTCTCTCTCTCTCTATCTGAATTCTTTCACTATTTAAAATAAATTCAAACATATGACATTTTATAACTGCTATTCAAGCAGTTTTTATACTGTATGTAAAGTCAATTGATTTGGGAGGCACAATATGGCCTATGAAGCCCTTGCGCCAGAAAACACCACCACCACAACAACAACAACAGCGCTTAAAGCAACAACCACCACAATGTACTACACTGGTGTGCAAAATTTAAGGACTAGTTAGGTTTTCGTCTGTAGCTTCTCATAGGAGTGGCCTGGATATGGGAAAAGCATACCAAAGGAACCTCGTGAGATACAGAAATGATGAAGGAAACAACACCGACACAACAACGGAAACAAAACGGTACAGAGGGACTTTATTAAAAAATGGCAACATAGCACTGGCTGCCATGATACAGATGCATCACTGCCAAAGATGGAACAAAGGGAAGAGGTTGCCCTCAGCAGGAGACATGGCCACCCTTAATGTCGATGCAGGCTTTGCACTGCCTGTAAATACTTAGAACAACGTTGTTGATAAGTTCTTGCGGTAACATCGTCCATTCTCTGTCAACGCCATCTTCAACTGGTGAACATTTTCTGGTGAGTGTGGACGTGCCGCTAGGCGTCTCCCCAGAGCGTCCCATATGTGATCGATGGAAACGGGCAGGCCAGTCCATACGAACAATGTCTTCACTTTCCAAAAGCATATCAACAGCTGCAGTGCGATGGGGTGTGGTGTTATCATACATAAACACGAACTCGGTGCCAATGGCACCTCGGAACAGACGCACGTGGGGAAGGATTACCTCAGTACAGTAGCGTGCACCGGTTACAGTACCGCCTTCCAGTATCTCGAGTTGTGTACGTCCATCCAAGATAACTCCTGCCCAGACAAGAACACCTCGACCGCCATATTGATCCCTTTCAGTGATGTTTGCGTGGTGATACCGTGTGCCAACCTCTCTCCAGATTAGCTGACTTCCAGAATCGCTGCTGAGACCGAATCTACTCTCATCTGTAAAGAGTACCTTACCCCATTGTGCTGCTGTCCAGCCCTTGTGTTCGATGCACCACTGTAAACGGTGTCTCCGATGGGCAGGTGTTAAAGGGACACAGCGTACTGGTCGTGGGGCAAACAGTCCAACCTTTGTGGAGTCGCCTGGCCACAGTAAACCGCGATATCCTACGTCCTGTGCAGCTGGTTTGCAATGGATCCCGCTGTCCGGTGTCGGTCCCTCTTGGCCTGTAGGAGTATATAGCGGTCATTATTGGGCTTTGTTTTTCGTGGACGACCACCACAGGTCCTTCGAATAGCTGTACCTGTCGTTCTGAAGGCCGACCACGCACGTAAGACAATGCTATGGGAGATACCGAACTCTGCAGCCACACTCCTTGCACTTCGACCTTCCTCGAGCTTCGTAATTATTCAACCCCGGTTAAAGTCATCCAGATGTTATCTACTGGCCATTTCGTTGTCTGTAGCACTGTATGAAACCAATAGAACGTCTGTAACAATCGGGCTCACCATTCGGTAATTTGCACATAACGGCTGAACTGCTGCTTTTATCTGTTTATGTGAGCCCTCTCATCACGATTCAAATTTTTGCATGTGCACCAGCTTTATACTGAACGGCCACAGTTATGCAAATCGCTATAGGCTGTTTCGTTTGATTTTGTGGTTGTAACCTTTAGAAATAATGTCGGTCTTTAAGATTTGCACATCAGCGTAGTTGAGAAATATCCTTATGGAAGAATCAAATCTGGAACTAGACTTTGTCGTGGCATGGAATTCATGCCACGGCATGTACGTGCTGTAATTCGGGCGAAAGGTAGCCCAGCTAGATATTTGAATAAAGGTATCTAATTTTTTGGCCAGTGTCTGTAGTCGTGTGAGTATATTAAATATTTTAATGCCGATTTTACATTTTCCTTTCCTTTCTACGATACACGCAGACATATCGATAGGAAAGGCTAAGAGAGAGAGAGAGAGAGAGAGAGAGAGAGAGAGAGAGAGAGAGAGAGTAGAAATATGAAGTTTAATTGAGAGATGGAAGCGAATGATGGTCTCTCAGGGAAGGAGCTAAAAATAGCATAAAACCTCTAAGTAACCTCTCAGCAGACAGTTGTAATTATAATTAACAGCTTAATTGTTCTTCAGGGAATTACAAAGCATTTTAGATAGACGAATTTCCTTTAGCATGAAAATTAAATTTCTTGGAAGATGCAAGTTAGAAAATGCAAATCTTTTATACTGATATTGTGGTAACAAGATTATCTGCTTATACTTGAAAGGTTTCCTTTAAGGTTATCGTTTTTTAAAGCCTTAACACTTAGCCTGTGGTCTTAGATTTTATGAAATGGTTTTATATCACACGCAGATTTTAGTTTTTCTTTTTTTCTTTTCCGTATTTTAGGCGCATCCGCAAAGGCGTAAGGTACCTATCGTCGTCGTTATGTCGGCCCGTTTTAATATTTGAGTCTTCTCGAAAGATTTCTTGAGCCATCCGAAATTTCAATGAAATCGGCCCCCACAGATATCTGGTAGTTTTTTTTTTATCCATCAGGATCTTTATATCAAATTTAATGTCGATGGGTTAGTCCATTACCCCTGTACATTCCCTCCTCCTTAAAAATAACAACTACGCATATCGCAATTCTCATAAACATCTTTGTCGGCGAAGTGGTATTCGTCTAGACCAGTAATGTGCAGCCTTTTTTTGTTCAGCGGGCCACACAAGACTACGTCCATCCTGATTCGGGATACACTACTAAAAGAATGGCAAATTTACCTAATAGTCGTAACTTGTAACATAAAATAATAAAATTTCAACTATTTTATTATAAATACACTGGTGTTCAAAGAAAGTGCATCATCCCTTAAACTTGTAATTGTCGTCCGAATAACATAAGTAAATGACAATATTTCTTACAGATTGCATCAGATAAGATTCACACGCGTAGGTGTTGACGTAATATTGCATCAACTGTTACTTTCAGCTATGTAAGCACGCTCTGCAAGAGTTGCAGTCATTCCTTGCTTGTGTCAGGATGGCGAGTTACGTGCAGTTGACACTACGAAGAAAGAGTGCTGTTGTTGCTTTACGTGAGGAAGGATGTTCTTCCCGTCATATTGCTTATAGAGTGTCTTGTAATCAGTCTACAGTGAGTAGATTTCTTTCAAAATTCAAGAATACTGGTTCTGCTGATAGGAAAAGGAACCGGACGCAAACGAGTCTCTACGCCAAAACAGGACCGCGTTTTGAAGCGCTTATGCCTTAAAAACTAAAGCTTCTTCGTGTGAGCTGAAAAGAGAATGGGAAGAACATACAGGAGTGGTAGCAAGTGCAGTAACAGTCAGAATATGCCTCTTCAAAAATGAACTTGTAGCCCGTCGTCCTAAGAAGAAACCCCTCCTCACACAAAAAATGAAAAAGGCCCAATTAATTTGGTGTAAGGAGCATGTCAAATGGACCCCCGTGCAGTGGAAGTCAGTTATTTTCTCGGATGAGAAGAAATTCAACCTGCATGGCTCTGATGGGAGACAAACGATTCGCCGTAGACGTGGTGAAGAATACCATCCAGACTGTATGGGGTCTACAGTGAAATTCCCTACCAGCCAAATGATATGGGGGTGCATTTCGTATCGCGGAGTAGCTCACCTGTTTATAAAAGGTTCCGTAAATGCCAATGGATACCTGGCTATATTGGAAGGCAAATTGCTACCAACCATTAGAGACCATTTCAACCTGCCAAGTAACTGTATCTTTCAGGACGACTCTGCTCCTTGTCATCGGGCGAAAAGTGTAAGTATGCACTTCTGTAGTTACTTTAGCTTCATTTCTGCATTAGAGGTTCGACAGTAATGTGTTTACATTTGTTACAGATGAAAAAATGGTTGAAAGAACGGTCCATTACAACTCAGTTGGCCAGGAAACAGCCCGGACCTGAATCATATAGAGAACTGTTGGCATCGTGTGGAATCTGCAGTTGCCAGAAAGAAACCAAAGACCCTTCGTGAACTTCAGGAAGCCATAATTCGTGTGTGTGGAACCATGAACCAACAGTTGATTATCTTCAGAAATTGATCTTGTCAATACCTCGACGGTGTGCTTCTGTCATCAGGGCCAGAGGCGGTTAAACTAAATATTAGTTTGTACCTGGCGAACTTTTCATTTTGTTTTCCATTTAAAATGGTAAATTGAAGTAAATTGAGTGCTTCTCTTAACATTTCAGCCATAATTGTCGTGTTCACCAAAATTGTTGTATAAAGGTTGCAAATGCTCATTTTGAAATATTTTGAGAGTACATGTCAAATATTACTTAGCTTTGCCTTAACTATTAATAAATATCTTTTGTTTATATTTCTATTTGCAATGCTAATCATTAATGTAACATACCATCACGAAAAATGGTTAGAAATATGAAATTCCTGGGTGATGCACTTTCTTTGAACACCGATGTAAATCATAAAAATTATGAATTGAGAAATATTAAGGAATTATATAGTTGAAGCAATAATATTTTCATATATCTAATCGCCATTCATCAAATTCCAAAAATACATATTGTAATTATGATAATTGTACAATTATAGAAATAAAGTTATAGAAATTAGAAAAAAAAAATGTAACCAATTTACTTACACTTAGTAAGATACTTGCGCTTGAGAACCTTTTACAAATTTTCAAAGTTAGCGGGAATAGAAGTTGTTGCTACCCTCAAGTTATTTTCTAAATGCGTGTTTGTGAATCTTGATCTTGTTTTAGACTTGGTGAATTGCATCCTTGAAACTAACTGTTCACATTTATAGGTACTTCCAAAAATTGAAGCATGTTTTCTAGCAAATTTTATCGTTTGTGGAAGCAATCTTACGGAAGAGAGGCATAGAATTCCAATAGAGAAACATCTTAAAATTTCTGTTGAAGAAGATCACTGCTTTTAAGTTCAATAGTTTCATTTGCAGCTCTTTTCTCGTCTGAAAAATATCTGTATCAAAAGGATTTGAAAATAGTGTGAAATCTGCATCTTTTGATTTGAAATCTTGAAATCTAACATCGAATTGTATGGTAATGGCTACTAACTCTTCAGCATATGAAATATACTCAGAACTATTGTGATTGACTAAAGTTGGAAAGTGATAAGTGTCACCATCTCTAAGTTGTCTTTCCCAAAGTTGCAGTTTTGTTTGAAAAGCTTTTATAAGAGCAAAAAGTTCATGAACTAACTGATTTTTACTCGGTTAAATGAGACGTGATATCAAGAAATGCAAGACCACGTCTCCATTCAATAGTTTCTAGTTCTGGAAGAGCTTTAGCTTTCATCTCCATAAAGATACAGACTTCTTCTCTAAGATTATAAAAGCACTGAAACATCTTTCCTTTGCATGACCAACGAACTTCACAGTAATGGACCATTGTTCCCTATTCATTCTGAAGTTCTTCAAGGAAAAGCTTGAATTGGCAATGGTTAAACCCCTTTGATTTTATAAAATTAATGGTTGAGACCACAACTTTCATCACATTTGCAAATTTAAGAGATTTAGCGCACAAGTCCTTCTGGTTATCAAACAGTGAAAAGCAGTAAAATCTTTTTCTTCCAACGTGAGGTAATGTATTTCTGATTTTATTTTGGAAATTAGAGCCACCTTATTTCCGATCATTGCTAGAACCTCATCTGTTGTCACAATTTCGATATTTTCAACTAACTAAAAGTTCGTTGAAAATATCGTCACCTGTGGTAGTATCATTCATACTTCGAAGGCAAAGCATTTTTTTCAGAAATAGAAAAGGCACTGTCAATCCCCACGAATAAAAATTGCCAGCTGGGCCGTATCCCATATAGCGGTGCTTTGATCAAGGGCCAACGATCAAGGGCAAGCCAGCATTTTTTTCTATATTTGCAGAAATTTCTTCAATGCGTATCGTAACCGTTCTTCAGGACAAGCTAATGGCATCGAACCCTTCATTCTTCTCTGAATACAAAATATTAACAACAGGGGTTAAGCACTCCTTGATAAATTCACCATCAGAGTAACTTTTTGGGTGCTTGGCAATTTTCTCTGATATTACTCGCAAGCAAAATGTTGTCAGAAAATTTCTGCTTTTTTTCAAAAAGAATGTAGTCAGGTTCTTAGTCTGTTTCATCAGTTTTTCTAGTTTCATCTTTCTAATTTCTCCTTGAAGTTTACGATATTCATTGTGTTTCGTATTGTAATACGCTTAATATTGTATTCCTTGAAGACAGAAACAGTTTCAGAACAGATTAAGCACAAGTTTGTTTTTTGATTCAATAAAAAAATATTCATTTGTCCACCGTTCTAGTAACCCTCTCGTAGGATAGCTTTCTTTTGTTTGACAAAGACGTAATGGTTATTGTTCATCAAAAATCAATGATCAAACTTATGAAGTAAACTCACAAACTCAGTAAGAACTAAGTACTGTACCACCAACGAAAATATTATGACTGCAGGAGTCAACAGGACTGCAGTTGCTGGTCTAAACACGTAACTCATTTACCCGAGTTGCCGATTAGTTCAAGTTTGCAAGAAAACATGAAATGCCACAAACTACCATACGGGAAAGTGAAATACTTTCCTGTAACGCTAATTAATTAAGTTAATTACTTAAATAGTTTAGAGCAAAGACCTTTGCATTCAGCAAAAATTTTAGGTTAAAAAAAAAAAAGCGAAAATATGAACAAAGTAAGATTTTTCCGACCCAACTGAATGAGTTGTCAGGAGAAAAAGTAAAAAACCTGTCAGCTGTTTAATGGAAATAAGAAAAAATGGCTGAGGGAAAGGATACGAAGGTAAACTTATCTAAAACAACGATTTGGACTTATACATGTCAAAATTGCGTCAAGTAGAACGAAGTCAATTTTGCCTAAATAGCTAACTTAATTTTATTTCATTTTAGGCAAATATATGAATTAACATTATACTATTTATTTTATTTAACCAAACACTTATAATTCTACAAAATTATAAAATTACCTTTCATAGCAGAATTTACACTTTGCAGTTTATTAAATATATTGTCTGTATTGGTTGCGTGCCACATCTGGCCCGAGGGCCCAAGGTTGCCCATATATGGTCTTCACATTGTGCATAGCGATTGTGCATCACATTGTGCATTATAATGGCTGTCCTTTCACACCGGGTGGAAAAAGGTCCGAGTTAAAATCCTGTTTATGGTACGAGAAATTTTTAGGAGTTTTTTCTACCAGTGATGGTTGCTTAGTTTTTCCTCCGTAAAACTCTGGTTTTTCATCTAGTAGACATCAAAACCACCGAAGAATACACGCAATTACAAGCACTATATAAGGATGTTTTGGGTATAGTTCCTTTGCTCTGCTTCTTGAGCACAGTATCGGAGTTTTTAATCCCTGAGATAAGTTATTTGATAATTGAACGCGTCAGAAATGTAGCGAAATGCGTTACGTTTCAGACATGTTTATTATTTAACTTGGTTTTTATATACTGCAGTAATAGCCATCGTCATACATAAAGAAAATAATAATAATAATCCTCTGCTGCAATCTCTTCCTAATGTCTGCTTTTCCTGCTGATGGCCTCACGAATGAACCAGACTGTCTAACTTGGTATCATCGGGGCTTAATCTTTCATTTCATTTGTTTTTCCTTCCTCAGTATATCTTGGGCATAAGCTAGCCACTAGGTAATGTTTTACATACGTTACAGGCGTGAAGCCACGCCTTAACTTTAACATATACATTCGCTATGGAATATGAACATTAACAAATGATTTCAGTTGAAGCATAAATTGCTGAAACAGCCAACAATTTCCCGTAAAAATAATTAAGTGCAGGTATGCGTCGACTTCGAGGTAGAGTATGTCTTTGCGTATTTATGGCAGATGTAAAATAAGCCTTTGGGTTGCACAATTGGTAGGATCACCGTCCTCCCCCACCGGGTGGAAAAGACCTGAGTTCTAGTCCATTCCATGACGGGAAGAATTTTTATGGGTCTCTTTCACAACGTGGCTGTGTTAGTCAGTTTCAGGCGAGGATAGCATGATTTTTTCTCCCGGAAACTCGAGTTTTTTGTTCAGCCAAAAAAGAAAATCGAGCTTACACGGAGCAATGTGGCTTAGTCAATAATATTTCCAAAACTCTACCACAATAACATATGTATTAGTAATTTCTTAGGGAAGTTCTTGAACTTTTTTTAACACAAAACCTTCTCGCCACAAGGTGGCATCATGTATCTGTTACGTGATAAGCCTAGCGTCTATAGATGATACTGCATCTTCCCATATTTTATGCATCACACGATTATCTCTGCCTTAGAATGATCAGATGTTTTTCGATCAAGGGACACAACTTGTTCCAGTTTTCTTTTTTTTTTTTTTTAAATACAATTTTCAACTAATACAGTGGAAGAGGCCCTTGCGATCTTAATTTAAAATTATTTAAATACATTTCTTTAAAAGTTACCTGAAATAAAATTTAAAAATCGTTTAATATAGGCGAATTTTTGTAAAAATGTATAAATATTTGTTATCCTGTTGGTTTTTCCCCTTCCGACGTCCATGACTGTGCCTACATCTATCTATCTATATATATATATGATTCTTATTCGTAATTTTTTCAAAAGTAATTTATGTAATTTATTTATTTGTTATAAATTAATTTTATTAATTTATTACAATTGCAGTGCAGTGTCCCTATAATTTTTGACATTTGCATGTAAACATTGTGTCTGCCAGTCGTTTCATATATTGTCATAGTTTTGACTCCTTCCTAATGGATCTGAAAAATAGATGAACTGAGCATAGTTTCGAGCATGTGACAACACAAATGTTGTCACAAACATACGCAAAAAGAAGATAATAATTGTGTTGCTTAAAAATTATTTTAAGAAATAAACAAATGAGTGAATCAAATTTTAATATTTACAGAACTTCAAGTTTTATGAGCGCTAGAAAGAAAAAAAATATATATATATTTAGTTCCTGACTACGAAAAAATCCTCTTAGGCAAATTAAATCCGGGAAAAAATAATTAACTTTTTTTCCAATAAAATTATTCAGGTACGTACTTAACAGGAAGTCATAATCGTGATTTCCCCAGAGCACATTTTGTTCTGTATAATTACTCCCGACATTAACAGTAACGACAGGACTTTGTCGTTACTGTTAATTACTCTATGATTACTCTTTTCTGTTTTAATATTTCAGTCTCAAAAATTCATTTTCACATTACTTTCTAAACTAGGACTATTTCTTGTAGATACAAGAAATAGTCCTCTCTTTGGGAAACGAAGTTATAAATACCTGATGAAATTCTGTACGTTTTATACCAATTGCTGGGATGCAGTGTTTGTCATCCTAGGTGAATGTAAATGTGGAAAACTTTTTTTTTTTTTTTTTTTCAGTTTATACTTACGCTACGAAGAATTTTTTAATGCTGTGAAAATCCTTTAAACACTTCTTGAAATCGCAATAAAAGAATTCGTTATAACGAATTTTCGTTACACTAACGTCTTTGGTGTAATAGTTATAATCCTTTAGGAAAGCATAGAGATTTAAATGCAGCTGCCATTTTGGTACGACAACTATAAGTGCCATTTCTGATTCAATAATTATGGTTTCGGTTGATCGCTTGGTTGCCTTAGCTCGTGCACCATCTGTACCCCTTAACGATCATAGTTCTAGGTACAGTATTTATTTATTTCCTGCGAACGCTTCCGCCGTCTACGACCACATTTGTTTCCTGTCGACATTCACCCTCCCTGGAAATACGATTGAACTCCAAAAGACTGCATGGTCATGTCGCGTTCATTTCCTGGGGGTGATGGGGGGGGGGAATATGTGTGTGGTGCGGTGTTTTCGATCACAGCCCCTCGACATACATGAGCTGCCCTCGTCCCCCAGGCGCACATTTAATGACCTCATCAATGTCCGTCTCCAGGTGTTTTGCGGTCACAAGAATTCGTTTGGGACAAGGAGATGAGGTGCCTATAGGGACTTTTCAGAATAATATCGCACTTAGCTGAGAGAGAAAATTTTTCCCCTAGACGGTTTTGACCACTTCATGATATATACTTGTTTATGTAATGATTAACGACTATAATCAGAGCCGTACACTTCAGGGCTGAAAATTTAGTTCCTTATAACACGCAATGTTAAAGCTCAAATGTCAAACGTTACACTAGACATTAAAATACGACATTTTGGAATCAGTGCGTACATGTGCAGCTCCTAAATGAGGTTGCATTAAAATTAGGTTATGATAACGTAGATCTATAATGTACTTTTATTGCATGAAATATGAGAGGTGGTCACAAAGATTTGCCTAAGTCTAACGTGGAAAATATTATGATTTAATGTTGTATTGCTAACGTATAAAAATAGAACCCCTTTTAGAATTTTAACTAAAGAGACCACAAGAACTGTTTATGAAGTAGTAAAGTGCATATTGACAGAAAAATTAAGTATGAAAAAATTCTCAGCAAGATAAAAATGGATGCGGCGTGTCCTCACGGGAAGTACAGTGCATATAAATTTCATTCTCTCCAGATTAGAACCACGTCTTTTCCACCAAGTGGTGGAAAAGACGCGGTTCTAATCCCATAAAAAAAGCGCGAGGAATTTTTATGGGCCGTTTTCACAACTTTACTAAGTTAGTCGTTCTTAGGAGAAAAGTATTTTTTTTTTTTTTTTTTTTTTTCTCTCAGAAACTCGGGTTTTTTGTCCAGGCAAATCGTACCGAAGAACACACAATTTACAGACATTATATATACGGTTCAATATTGTCTAAGTCGCTGATGTGCCTAAATCCAACAACAACATGGGACCCCCCGATTGTTGATACCCAATCAGTAATGATGAGAGTGAATATTTCAGGGGCAACCCTAACAAAGTTCAATATGGAACTTGGCTCGTTTTTGCAGACAATTTGTTACTTTGTATAAAACTTCACTTTGACTCCGAGGAAAAAGATCAATCAAAATCCTGGAAGCGTCCTGGATCAGCTCATTCTCGAAAGAAGTTTTGTGCTCAGCCAATGGCTGAATAAAAAGCTTCTTTATTTCCTATATTTTGAGATGCTAAGGGAATTTTATTGATTGACTGACCGACTATTTGGAGCATGGACCGACAGTATCAGGCAGTTATTATGCAAGTTGTGTCTAGAAACTTTCATAATATTTCAGAACTTTATTGCAATAATAAAGTGTATGTGGACATTAAAGAGGAGAGAAACGTTGTGGCAACATGAGTTGTTTCTTCTAGTTTAGTAGAGACAATACATCGCCGTCTGTCACTCGTTTGGAGATGTCTAGTTTCTGTTCCGTCGATCACTGGAGAAATTTGTTTACTGGGTGGCTGTAGGGCAGACGGGAGGGTTGTGGTTAATGGATATTCTTCATATTAGGTCCCCCAGTGATCGGTTCTTGGACCACTGTTGTTTCTGATTTTCATAAACGACACCGATGATTGGATAGATAGCTTGATGTCAAAATTTGTAGACGACGTAAAAATTGATAAAGTAGTTAATGATGAGTACCAAGCAGTGCTCCTTCAGGATGACTCGAACAGGCTGCAAGAATGGTCACAAAAGTGGCAGCTATGTTTTAATGTCTTACACTTTGGGGAATAGCAACCCAAAATAAATTATAAGCTTGGTGGGGTTGAATTAGAAATAGCACAGGAAGAAAGGGATCTAGAAGTTATGTTACGGGCAGCTATGAATTGTTCTTAGCAGCGTAAATAGGTAGCCAGGAAAGCCCATAGTGTCTTATAGATGATTTATCAAACATTATCCTGAAGTCATAGTAAGTCATAGCTCCCCAGTATTAAGGCAATCGTAATACTGTGTTCAACTGTGGAGATCGCACCTAAAAAAATCGGTCAACTGCTGAGTGCCGAGCACACAGGATGAAGGGTTCGTAGTCACGAATGGTCGTTAGTGTAGTATCTCAAATAGAGAGCTTTTTTCAGTTACAATAAAGTAACTCTCCTTTTTGTTATCACAAAAAGGAGAGTTACTTAGTACAAAGAAGGGCGCTATCGAATTGCAACAAAAAATTGTTTTTTTTTAAATTTTAACACAAAAAGTAAATGATAGATTTCAATCGGAATAGTTTTCCCTTGATAAGCATCGAATAACGCATAGTTAATGTGATTTTTAAATTTTTATCTCCATTATATTTAAACCCACTCGTTGTGCCCTTTCCACATTTTACCCCCCCCCCCCCATTTCTCAGACAAATTTTTGTCAACAACGATCAATATGGCGTTATGTTGGCCCACACGATGTACAAACCCATGCAAAATTTTAAGTCGATAGGTTGAGTGGTTCCAGAGATACAATGCTGTGACAGACAGACGGACAGATAGACAACCGAGTGACATTTTAAGGGTCTTTCGTTAGATTACGGACCCTAAAAAGACCGAGTTTTCTGAAAGGGTCCAAAGACGGGCAACATGCATGGTGGATCGGCAAAAGGACGACTACGGGGAAAGACTCCAATTGTGGGCTACAGAGCTTGACAGCTAGGCACCTCAGAAATCGCCTGATTGAGGTTTATAAGGTCTGAGAGGGGTTAGTACAGTGTTTCCCAACCTTTTTTTTACCATGCTCCACCTAAGTCTTTCTAAAATTCTGATGCCCCCTATGTAACGTTGGGAAACACCGATATACATATTTTTTATATTCAAAAATTGAATTATTCCCTAAATGAAGCCTAATTACAACTTGTTCAGGACACAAAACTTAGGTTTTAGGAAGAAATCATTAGGAAATTATTAAGAAAAAAACAGTAAGTAAATTTTCAAAACATATAATGGACAACTAAAATTCAAGTGCAAAATAATTTATATGAAAGATTTTTTTATAATATTTTAATTTTTAGTAATTATTATTTAATTGTTTAATAATTTCAACATTCCATGTGAAGTCACTTCTAGATGAGTGCACTAAATTTAGTGAGACCCTTGTGCTTGATGCTTGCCGCAGAGAGATTTTATATTGGGCTCCAATTTAGTCAGCTTCAGTCTCAAGTCTCCCCGTTTTGTGATATCCAGTCGATTTCTTTTCTTTAGGAACAAATCATTTATGGCACTAAATCCACATTCAGCTAAATATGAAGATGGAAACGGTAACAATAGCTCTCTTGCAAAGTTGGTTGAATTTGGGTATTTAATTTCTGTTTCATCACAAAGCCATGCCATCGCTCCTTTTATATTGAATAAAGTTTTAACTGACTCATCATTTTGCATTTCTGAGAGTTCTTCTTGGTACTGCATTGATACATCAGACAAATCCACTAACATTGGTTGCATCATCCAGGTTGGAAAATCAATTTGTTTTAAATCAGAAAACCTTTCTTTTAAATCAGCGGACAGAATTTTCAGATGATCGACAATAACAAGTACAGCGGTATCAGTCACTTCACATTTTTGCAGCCAACGAAACTGTTCAAAATTTTTGTTACAAATATATTTTTGACATAATTCAATAAATGTAATGAAACCAAATATCTTCGCTTTTGCATCGACGAGAGTTTTATTTGTTCCTTGAAGTTGTTTATTTAATATATTTAGTTTTTCAAAGATATCGGCTAAATAACTCACAAATGCTTTACCATCGACCGTTAACAGATGCTTCATTTCAGGTTTGTCACTTAAAAAGTCACTGATAGTATCAAATAGTTCCATGAATCTTTTCAAGCAGTTCCCTTTCGAGAGCCACCTTACTTCAGTGTGAAGTAAAAGTCTCACATGGTCTCCATTTTGTTCTTCACAAAAAAGCTTGAAGAGACGCTCACATTTGGCATTAGCTTTAATAGCATTGACACATTTTATAACTGATTTTAGTACTTCATGAAGAACAGGCGAAATATTTTTAGCTACCAAGTTTTCCCTATGAATAACACAATGCACAAGAAGCATTTCTGGATTCTCATCTTTCATCAATTTTAAGCAGCCATTTTTCTTGCCCATCATATTAGGAGCACCATCTGAAGCGCAAGATGTTATATTTTTCATTGGTATATTATTGTCATCTAAGTAATTTTTTAGCTTATTATATATATCTTTGGAGGTAGTGGTGCTCTCTAATGATTTACAGAATAACATTTCTTCAGCAAAATTACCTTTATCAATATATCTCACATAAGTTATCAGTACGGCTTCACTGTCTCTCAAAGTTGATTCATCCATTTGCACTGAGAATTTTCTTGTTTTCAGCTTTCCAACAAGTTGTATTTCAATATCTTCACTCATTTCATCTATTCTTCCGCTAACAGTATTGTTATTGAGTGGCATAGCTTTCACGTCTTTGTCATCTTTTTCCAGAACTGTTTTAAGAAATGCTGATATTGATGGTTTGATTAAATTCTCTCCTATAGTATGATTTTTCCCAGATTTAGCAATGAGTAAAGAAATTTCATAACTAGCCTCAAGAGTACGATTGACAGTTGCAGTATGAGCAATAAACAGAGACTTTAATGTTGCTCTTTTTTCAAAATTCTTCTTTAAAGTTTGAAAGTAATCTAAATCTGAATTTACATGAGCATTATGTTTCGCCTTCAAATGCGCCTCAAGACGACCTCGCTTCATTGATTCGTTGGTCAAGCATTGTTGGCATAAAAGACAAAAAGGTGACCTTTGATCGTGGATAGCGGGTATGAAACCAAATTTTAAGTATTCCTCTGAATACTGACGAACTTTTTTTTTACTTGCACTACTCATTTTACTGCGCAACTGAAAGAAATAAATATAAGATAAATCAAAAACTAAAAATAAACTATGCATTAAAGTTAATTTAATTTTATTTTAATATATCAAAATTAATTATTAGTACGCTTTTTGAATGAATAAATCACACGAATTACTGAATTCGGGCTATTAAATCTGTGGTCTCTGTGAACAAGCAGATAAGTCTAATTTGTCAAAAATGAGATAAGTGCACTATAATAAAGTATTTATTATTTACTATTATGTGACACGCAGCTATCTTCGTTATTGTAGTTTTAGCGTGAGTAATAAATATTTGTATATTCGAATATATGCGTGTTTATATGAGAGTGTGAAGTTTATTTTTCCTCTCCTGCAAATTCGAGTTTTTGGACTTATTTGCTTATTTACTGAGACCACAGAAATACATATATGACAAATACATACCATTGTATATCACGGTTCTTCATTAATAATAATTCTGTGCGTGGACAAAGTAATTTTTATTTTAATCTGAGATCGTCAAACCTATCCAAATGTACAGTCACGATGCCCAAACGAGCGTTTGTATGAAAGGAATTACCTATTTCATATAACATGCTGAGTTTGCGGTAGGCTACAGTAGACAACCACTTTGCTTGCACATTGCATATGCCATAAGCAATCGTCCAATACAGTATGTACTATTCCTTCACTAGGCATAGTAAGCAATACTCTCCGAGCAAACTGTAGTTGATATTACTCCAAACTTTCAAGTGCAGCTCTATAGAAAGTACAACATTTAACGAATGCTTATTTAAAATTGAGATACCAACAATTCTTCTTTTGTACAAGTTAAATCATAGTAGGCGGTTGTTTTAAACTCTAGACGAGCAATTTTTGAATTGCCCCCCTGAACAATCAAATTGCCCCCATGTGGGGCGTGGGACCCACGTTGGGAAACACTGGGTTAGTAGAATGAAAGAAGGCGGAATTTTCACTGTTATAAAGAATTCCAGAACTAGGGGTCATAAATTCAAATTACAGGGGTTGAGGTTTAGATTAGATTGTAGGACGTTTTCTTTTAATCAGCGAGTCGTTGATTGCTGGAACAGGTTGCCTTCTCGGGTAGTTGAGGTTGACAGTTTGAATAAATTCATAGGTCAACTGGACAGTTACTTATGTGAGGAAGGAAGCAAATAATTTGTATTTTCTTATCTACTCGTTTTTGTTTTTTTTAGGCCAGTGCAGCAAAAGCCTGTGGCTTCCTTGCACTATATGCCTCTTACTATTTCTAAAATCCTCTTAAGTCGAAGCTATAATTAGCCGATTGGATTTTTCCTGGTGAGCTATTCTGAGGGTTTCAGTTCATACAACAGGTAAATCGGCCTGAACACACACACGCACACAGCACCCACGGCGCCTCCGTAGCCAGGTGGGTAGGAGCAGCAGTGCGTAGCTCACGCTTCTTGAATAGACCGGGGTTCGAGCCCGTGACCACCAAATACGGAGGATGCGGAAAGGTCAGGGAATGACCACCGCATATCCCCGGAGCAATATGGCCTTAGTTGCTAATGCTCCTAAAAACCAAATAACTACAACAACAGCACCCATGCCTTTGGAATTGCATGTTAATTGGAAGAACCAAATATTGTTATTGAGATGCCTGTCAGTATAACCCATACGCTTATTATTATTAATGCTGCAGTTCAAAAAAATCTCGGGTTGCAAGTAGCTGCCATTCATAAGGCCGTATTTGAAATCGTCGATCAACCGGCTTGTTTATCACTTTTGGCGCTCAACAGCTTTTGTTTCCTCAATTAAAGGATCGCGTGCGTGGGCAAAAATTTCAGTGATGATAATGTTGATACCTTCTGTAAGTGAATGGTTTCAGGGCCTTGTTTTTTTTTTTTTTTTTTTGAAGGGATAAAAATGCTACACCGCCGGGAGAAGAGTGCATTGAACTTTTAGGGGATTATATTAGGAAATAAAAATATTTTCATTATTGCTTATTAGCTGCTTCAATATTGGGATTAGAACTTTTTAATAAGCAAGTATATGCGCCTAAAGCTGAAATTACACGAAGCCTTTGTATATAGACTGTTACCGTCAGGAATAATATACACTGATTGTGTTATTCGGAATTAACACCAAGACAGCTAAAACTGAGCATCAGCGGTTGTGAATTGCATAGTTGCCATAGCGGGTTTCTTTTTCCAGGACGAAAAACTCGAATTTCTGGAAGAAAACTTTTCCCCTCATATTCACTTGCATATCCAGACACTAGGGCAAATATACTGTACACTGAAAATGGGCAAACTTCACAGATTTTTCGGTTTAGATGATCCAATAAAAGTTCTGTTGGGTTTAAGCAGGTGATTGGGGTGACCACACTATAATTTTCAATACCTCATCGTCCTGCTGTTTAGTTGCTGGATAGTCCATGCACAGCTTAGAGACAACAAGACAATGACTGGTTCGCTATGCTTCGAGTCATTGTCTTGTAATATAAAATTTCTTTCACAAAGTCGAAATCCAGAGGATATTGCATTATGTTCAAGAATAGTTTTATTTCCTTCTTTTCTTAAAATTCCTTCAATTCAGACGATGTCACCCACTCCAGGAAAACAGAAAAAATCCCCAGATCATGATGGAGCCACAACTGTGTTTCATTGTTGGCACTAAACAGTGCGGCACCATTTTCTCTTCGGTTAATCGTTTCACATACACTGGTGTTCCAAGAAAGTGCATCACCTAAGAATTTCACATTTCTAACCCTTTTTCGCAATAGTATGTTATATTAATGACTAGCATCACAAATAGAAATATAAACAAAAGATATTTATTAATAGTTAAAGCAAAGCTAACTAATATTTGACAGGTGCTCTCAAAATATTCCAAAATGAGCATTTGCAACCTTTATGCAACAGGTTTGGTAAACACGACAGTTGAAAACACGACAATGGCTGATATGTTATCAGAAGCATTCAGTTTGCTCCAGTTTATCATTTTAAATGGAAAACAAAATGAAAAGTTCACCAGGTGCAAACTAATATTTAGTTGAACCGCCTCTGGCCCTGATGGCAGCAGCACACCGTCGAGGCATTGATAAGTTCAATTTCTGAAGATAATGAACTGATAGTTCGTGGTTCCAAACACGAATTATGGCTTCCTAAAGTTCACAAAGGGTTTTTGGTTTCTTTCTGGCAATTGCAGATTCCACACGGTGCCAATAGTTCTCTATACGGTTCAGGTCCAGACTGTTTCCTGGCCAGCTGAATTGTAATGGACCATTCTTCCAACCATTTTTTCACCTGTAACAAATGTAAACATATTGCTGTCGAACCTCCAATGCAGGAATGAAACTAAAGTAACTACAGAAGCGCCTACTTACACTTTTCGTTCGATGACAAGGAGCTGAGTCGTCCTGAAAGATGCAGTTACTTGGCAGGTTTAAATGGTCTCTAATGGTTGGCAGCAATTTGCCTTCCAATATAGCCAGGTATCATTGGCATTTACTGAACCTTTTATAAAGTGCAGGTGACCTACTCCGCGATACGAAATGCACCCCATATCATTTGGCTGGTAGAGAATATCACTGTAGACACCATACAGTCTGGATGGTATTCTTCACCACGTCTACGTCGAATCGTTTGTCTCCCATCAGAGAGCCATGCAGGTTGAATTTCTTCTCATCCGAGAAAATAACTGACTTCACTGCTCGGGGATCCACTTGACATGCTCCTTACACCAAATTAATCGGGCCTTTTTCATTTTTTGTGTGAGGAGGGGCTTCTTCTTAGGACGACAGGCTACAAGTCCATTTTTGAAGAGGCATCTTCTGACTGTTACTGCACTTGCTACCAATCCTGTATGTTCTTCCCATTCTGTTTACAGCTCAGACGAAGAAGCTTTATGGTTTTTAAGGCATAAGTGCTTGAAAACGCGATCCTGTTTTGGCGTAGAGACTCGTTTGCGTCTGGTTCTTTTTTTCCTATCAGCAGAACAAGTATTCTTGAATTTGGAAAGAAATCTACTCACTGTCGATTGATTACAAGACACTCAATAAGCAATATGACGGGAAGAACATCCTTCCTCACGTAAAGCAACAATAGCACTCTTTCTTCGTAGTGTCAACTGCACGTAACTCGCCATCCTGACATAAGCAAGGAATGACTGCAACTCTTGCAGAGCGTGCTTATATAGCTGAAAGAAACAGCTGATGCAATATTACGTCATCACCTACGCGTGTCAATCTTATCTGTTGCAATCTGTAAGAAATATTGCCATATACTTACGTTATTCGGACGACAATTGCAATTTTAAGGGGTAATGCACTTTCTTCAAACACCACTGTAAACTCTACGCTTGGATTCATCTGTCCACAGTAGCTTTTTTCTGCTCCTCCAATATACAATGATGACGGCTCTTAGCTCAAGCTAACAGTGTCTTTCGATATTTCTGTTTTTTAAGGGTTTTCGGACTGCTACACGATTATAAAGTACTGTTTGTTTAAGACGAAGTTTTACAGTGGACATAGACACGGGAGATTATCTGTTCCTGTTGAACTCAGCTCGGATTTCAGGTGCAGTAAGTCGTTGATTGTGTTAGATATCAGTGTTATGGTCTTATCTTGTGCTTCCGTTGTTACGGGCGGTTGTTCTGATCGTGGGTTGCTCTTTAAACTGTCAGTCACCTTGAATCGTCGAATGGTAGTTTTTGTACTCCTTTATATGAAATACCCCGTTTTTTTTTTTTTAACCAATACTTCTCATGGAATAGCTTTCTTTATACAGAGTTATAGTAGCGCTTCTTTTTTCAACACCCAATTCCTTATTTCTTGCGATGCTTATCACGAACCACACAAAACTTACACTATACTCTCTTTCTGAATGACGAGTGTTCGATTTTACAAGTTACAGCTCTTATTCCTCAATTTATATTCTAGAATGATCTACAATCCTCTATCATATTGAAACAATACTCCCACTTTCTAGAATTCATCTACAACGTCCTACTACATTCAGGAATCTTCTACAATGTTCCATCGCATGCAGGAGTCTTCTACACCTTTTCTGGAATATTCTCCAATATTATTTAATTTAAAAAATATTATACACAATATAAAATATTTTAATAAAAATTGATATACAAGTTGGTTCTATTTTAAGAAAAACTTTTTTAAATAAAAAAAATAAACGTGATTCCAAACTTTTAGGCGGGAGTGTATATTCTCCCCCTACTGAATCAATTTTTGTCTATGCTATATTGAGTTTGCCAGGCAAGCGCTGGGTATTTGGGCAAGTATATAAAAATGAAACCACTCAATTTTTCTTAAATAAAATACCATTCGAAACACTACTTCAAAATTAGATTTGCATTTCTTGATATAGCACAAGGTAGCCGGGACGCGATCAAACCGCCATCTGGTGGTCTTTTCGCACGCGATTCAAAAAAGATCTCGAACTGTTACGTATTTTTTCTTTTTTCTTTTCTTTTTTTTTTTACATCTTACGGAGGCGATGCGAACGCCAGTGACGCACAGCAGTCGCGTGTGAACAACTGCATAACTTTCTCGAGCCTCTCAGCGTTCTAAGAAAGCTAGTCACGTGGTCTTACTTTTTTTCCCCCGCAAAAAAGCCTTGCCAAGTGACGTCAACTTAGAAGGTCCATTCCTTTAACGACTACCAAAGTGTGCTTACGATGGAAGGTCGTTCCTAGAACGCTCCAACACTCGCTCGTTATCTGTCGGTCTCGGAGTGTATCAGGTTTAAAAACCCCCCAAATTACCGCATTCTTTTAATTTTACACCGCCCTCCACCATGCGTGACCAGGAAATGCGTAAATAACGCGGCGTTGGAACGCCTGAGAATGACATAAAGTGGGATGCTTTACGTACATAAACAACTTAAACCTCCCCCGCCTCCCTCGCTTTGCGCGAACCTAAGGGGGGGAGGTGCACCTATTCACGGTTTGAAATCTGAATCTTGCCTAAAAGTTTGATTTCACCTGGGTGACTGACCGGCAACAGAAAACTAAGGCACTGCTCTTTTTTACATTGATTCGCATATGGACAAGAAGATAAAGACATAGAGAAATAGTCGAAAGAAAAAAAAAAATTAGAAATCTTCTAAAGGCAAAGTAAGGTGTGAAATAAAATTTCAAAAAAAAAGTTAGTGTACAGGCGTTACATTTTAGGCGCGTTAGCAAATAGCATAACTCATGATTTATATATTAAAAAAGAACAAAATGCAAAGATTTTTTTTTTTTTTTGCACGAACCGAGAACATTTCATTTCCCCGCATCCATCTTATTGGCAGTTCATTCCTCCATTCAGTGCAAAGAATACGGACCGAACAACAAGCAATAGCCACCATCTCATTTAAAGACATGCCAATATCCACCGCTTCAACTGCAAAATATGTGAATAATTTCAGAATTTCTATTGGTGCGAGTTTAATGAAATTCGGGAAAGCGCTACAAATCATTCTAAAAGTGCCAAATATAAAATTTGTTGAAAACCCACCCACTAAAGATCGAGTTATTGCATGCGGACGGACGTGATGAAGAAAAATAGGCGCTTTGCGCATGTATTGTAATGCGCCTCAAAAATCGAGTTTGGGCAATGAAGACTTCTTACACGAAAAGATTAAGTAAATGCAGAGGTAACAGTAGACGTCCTTTATATATAAAAAAAGTATTTGTTAGCTGCAAATAAAATTTAATTCCTTAGTAGGTAAAATACAAATTTTCCAGGGGTGCCACGTAATTTGGGTTTAAGTTACTTAAACTTATTATTATTTTTTTAATTTATATGTTTATTTCATTATAAAAAGGTATACAGTATCTTTTTAATTTTGTGGTGATCTGTAATTGATGCTTACTTAGTACCTCTGTATAAAGAATAAAATTATATATTGTACATTTATAATTTGTATTATGAAATGTAATTTTTATAATTATATTATTGTAATAAATATCATATAACATATATATTTTTTAATATATATATACAGGGAGAGAGAATTGGATCTACCGGACAGAAAATTGAGTAGGGGTGCCGCAAAATAAAATAAATTACTTAGGGGTGCCGTTATTAAAAAAAAAGCTTGAAAACACTGGTCTAATGCATTATAATATAATTTAGATTTGGCTTTTAATCAGTCTTATATTACAGAGTGTTCAAAAAACCATAAGCTTTCAATGAATATGAGTAAATAAAGATTAACTCAAAAAAAATTTGTAGTTGGGGGCGGGGTTATATTATAAATATTGTGTACAGAGCTATTGAAGTTACTGCTTTGCCAGATAATGAAGTAGTTGCCTCCATTTAACCATATCTTCACTAAAAACATAGAAGGTGACTTGTTTAGGAAGGAACTCATTTTCAGCTAGAGTTTGTTCCAGTAGAAAGAATGAACGGAAAAAGCCATTTTATTAAGCACTCCCGGCAGACTATATGCAAAGCAGAAAACAATTTTAAGAAGTGTATCATAGAAAATTTGAGTCCGGATGGTTGTAAGATAATAAAAATTAAATTAATTCAAAAATTAGCTACAATGAAATTGTAATACAAGTAAAGTTTCTTGACCTGGGTGTAAGAGGTGAACGGGATGATACCCAAAAATAGAGAGGACCTTCAGAAGCAGCATGGGATAACGTGGAAAAACCGCTGTTGTAACGTTATTCAAAGTCTAGGCAGTATACGTTGATCAGCCAGTGGTACGTCTATTCCATGGGGTCGGTAGGAAGATCATAGCGCATCAGCTCATTTTATTTACTTTTTTGTGAAAATCTCAAACCCGAAAGGTATTAGAACCTATAGTACTCGGTATATATATGGGTTGAACGCTGAGAAGACAGAAGATACTTGTTCATATTACAGTTGAATTTCTGTAGAATAAATAATTTCGTTCCAGAAAACAGAAGCAGGCAGGATAAATGAGGAAGAGAAACAGTTGGTTCTGTGCGCTTGAAATTGAACAGTGAAAGGATGCTGGCTGGTTGCGGCATGGGTTCGGACTAGTTTTTAAAAGTTGATGTAATCATAGATGCCAATTCAAAAGAACAGTGCCCGTGGAAGTATCTGTAGAAAAGGCATGCAGCATAAACTGAACTTCTGTGAGATAGAGAATGGAGAAACTTTGTAAGAGATGGATTACTATAAGCTTGAGAGATGTTTGGGGTCATTAATTAACGTGACTGCCCTCTTTTGAATGGAGTCTTGAAGTTCGAGAAAGGCTTCGGGACACCATCTTCTTTTAAGATGTGCGAACAATATTCCATGGTTGGGCAGATAGTTTAGAAGAAAAGTAACTCCGAGAAGGAAAATGAAAACCCAGTATTTTGTTTTTTTTTTTGTTTATTTGTTTTATGTAGAGGAATTCATATATGTGATGTGCTTATGAAGAGAAAGATTAGAAGCCAGAGTAAATCCTAACAGAGATATATGATTTTGTCCTAAAAATCTGAGTGCCATGGAATAGGAGCAGTATATTTTCTGAGAAATAAGACATATGGTACTAGATAAGATCTTTATATAGTGTATTATGTCTATAGATGTATGCATTCACAGGATATTTCGAATATTATGCTCGGGAACAGCTCGCTGTGGGCAAATACTACCTTCTCCTTCACTTGAGATGGGCTAAGTCCTGATTTGAACTGTACAAAAGAGAATTCGTAAAGGGAGGCTTTTAAGAATTACTCGTGTCCGATATTCCAACCCAGAAATCTCGACATGAATGAAAGGTGGCGAACCTGCTATACTGTCAAGAATTGTAGGTGGGGGAAAGTAGAAGGGTTAAAGCAAGTCATATATTATTATTAAAAATGCTATAAATTGCTGCGTCATTTCTTTTCAAAAATTATAGGAGTTTACTTATAATACATTGATTTATTAAGCGATTTTTTACACAACTTTCATATTGATAAGTTAACTACCTCTTTTAAGTATTAGTAGACAAATCCCACTTCATGGTTACCAATCTCCCTCCATAACGGTATTAGTGGTTTGTTTCACCAATTGTCACGAGTTTGGAGAGGGCTGGGATGGAATCCCATCGGAGACCTCAAGAACTTTTGAAGATATCTTAAATTGGGACTGTAGTTAGTCGATCTTAAGAAAGAGTGTCCCCCTTCAGTATTTGGTGTTTTTCAGCATGCACAACATCAAATTAGCTGTGAAAACACACTTCTACAGGTATATTACCACTAGATTATCATACGAAATGGCGAATTATGACCTTGAGTAGACGAAGCGCAAAAAATTCTCAAGAACAAGGGCTAAATAGAGGCTACTGACCACATTAACACATAGCATCACGTGACATCCATACGATTAGCAGCCTTGATCTTGTTCACGTGATCGGTAAGCAGGATGGCGCTCCTCATTATTCTGTTGCTGGATGAAAGTTATTTATTTATTTGGGTTTTTTGGGTTTTTTTTTTAGGATCATTAGCAACTAAGGCCATATTGCTCCGGGAATATGCGGTGGTCATTCCCTTGACCTTTCCGCATCCTCCGTATTTGGTGGTGACGGGCTCGAACCCCGGTCTAATCAAGAAGCGTGTGCTCCTTCCCATCTGGCTACTGAGGCGCCGACTGGATGAAAGATATAACCAGAAAGGTAGGCCGCTGGGGACTTGTCGAATGGCCACCGACTTCACAGATTTAAAGCCCTCTCCAGCAGTTTATTTTATTTTATTTGTTTCTGTGAGATTATGTGAATCTAATGTGAGATTTTCTTTGAGATTATCTGAATCCAGTATGGCCCGCCAGTAGCACACTAATTACAATCTCTGGAAAAGAGACTTGAGTTTGAATTCTATCAAGATAGAAGGTTTTTTGAAAAAGCCTTTTTTCTTACCATCGTTGAATTAGTCGGTGTCTAGAGAAGCTTGCCTGTTCCTTCCACCCGAAAAGTCTGGTTTTTTATCTAGCAAAATAGGCAACCATACAATATATAAGAGAGGAGATAAGTTACTAGCATCTCAGAAAAGGAGAGGATTTTTGATACGTATGTGTATATATATTTTTTTCAATAATTTGAACTTTTATACGACCGCATGCAAAGTTATAGTTCATAACTTAGAACACTTTTTTATTTATTTATTATTTTTTTTACGTCGTTGCACTTTGACCCTGCATAAATAAAAAATTAAAAAAAATTAATATCGAGCCTCAAAAAATCTTTGCAAAAAGATATCGAACAAGGATATTTTTGGTAAATACATTAAGAGAATCTGACCCATTATAGGTAGCTCAGGATTGGGTGACTAAATTTAAATGAGGTAGAACCAGCATCTAAGATGAACAGCCCAGCGGACGTCCACATACAGCAATCATTCCAAAAAAGACATTAAACTTTATGACATAGATTAGCTACGAGTCACTTTTAGAGAAATGATAGAGGTTACAGGCATCTCAATTTCAAGGGTACAAAAAATTTTGTCAAATGAATTAAATATATCAAAAGTTTCTGCAAGATGAATTAGATATGGCAAAGGTTTCTGCACTGCAGGATGAATTAGATATGCCAAAGGTCTCCCTCCCTCCTTTTGATACTCGATCAGAAACGTATTCGATTCAAAATCAATTTTTTTTTTGCAACTTTTCGATTAAAAACTTCATCAAAGCAACTTTTTTCAAGTTATCAGGCAGATCCTGAAAACTTTCTTTACTTACTATCGCCGGATATGTAACTATGAATGAAACATGACTTCTTCACTACCAACCATGGAGTCAAAACTACAATCAAAACAATGGAAGCGTGCTGAATCACCATCTCCAAAGTCAGTTCCATCAGTATATCAGCATCTCTTCTGCGATTCAAAAGTGATAATTAATTATGTAGATTATTTTCCAAAGGGATAAATGGACAATGCCATGCTAACAATAACTAAATTACGAGATACAAACAAGATAGAGACCAGAAAAACTGACTAAATGTTTTTTTGTTTTGCCAGTACAATGCACCCATTCATACATCGGCTATTGCCATGGCTGTGATTCATCAGACTTTTTTTTTCTTCTTCTTTTTTTTTTTTTTTTATGAAAACCCCAGTAGGTATTAGAACCTACAGCACTTAGTACTATGCGCGGGTTGAAGATTAGAAGACAGAAGAAGATCCTGAAAAACAGGAGGGACCTTCAAGGAAGGAATTACAAAACTGGCATCATGAATCTGGAACATTGATGGAAAAAATGCATTGAGTTACAAGAGGACCACAATTGAGTGTAAAGTCAACATTAGATAGCTCTTTCCATGTGTAAGCTAGACTCTTATCAAACAATCCTCGTACACTAAATTTTCAGATGATAATGACAGTTCATATTTGCTTTGTGCAAATCAGTAACAACCACCCCAATGTATTAAATCTTTCCAAAATGCAGTTAAAAGATGTGTTTCTTTATTGAGACAAATAACCGTCATTTTGATATGTATGTGGTTTAACACAGTTGGTAGAATCGCCGTCCTCGCCACACCAGGTGGAGACTTGAGTTCAATCCCGTCGATGACGTGATGAATTTTAATTAGTCTTTTTCACAATGTGGCCAAGTTAGTCTGTCTCGGGCGAGGGTATCATGGTTTTTTCCTCCCGGAAACTCTGGTTTTTCGTATAGCAAACAGAAAATCGACCAAAGAACACACTCAATTTACAGACAGTATACACGGAATAATATGACCTTGGTTGCTGATACTCCTAAAACCCTACAACAACAACAATCGTCGTTTTGAGAATTAATCATAGTAACTTTAGATTATTATAAAATGTTAACTGAATTTTTGCGTAGATAGACGCATCTTGTATAATGGCCGTTAAGAAAACACCCATTTGATTACCCCATTAATTACTGACATCTACAATATAAGTTGTAATAAATTATTATTAAGTATTACACAGCTTTATTACAATTAACTGTGCATAGTAATTGAAATATTTAAACCAAATCCAGATTATAATTTACAGGTTATAATTATTGCACAGTAATTATAACCTGTAAATTATAATCTTCGAAGAATCAGTCAGAGTGACAATTCATACATAACTTTTATTGGATTCCTTCTTGCACTGGCACGATTCGGCATACACTTCAGACTAGTCAAGTAAGTTGAATGAATATTGTTTAGAACTTCCACTGTTGATAGCACAGGTTTAAAATTCGGCGTTGGTTGCAAAATTTGGTTGCTTTTTCTCATTCACTGAAAGCTTTAAATTTATTAGATGACCTTTAGGTATTTTCTGTTGAAGTCTTGTAATTCTCTAGTTGACGCTAGGGATATTTGCAGCTTGCCTTGCATAACCTTCCACATGATTGTAAAGGGCAGTAGGTAACATTGGGTACTTCGCACCCCTCTTGCCTATATGAAGTAATTGGAGGCAGTATTCTCTAGGATAATTAATATGCATGCCCAGAAGGTTGTAGGATTTTATGTGTATTAGCAGCTTAGACCATGTCGTGGTATATATAATATTTATATAAATTGCTTATGTTGTGTGGTCCGTTTGCTGGACGAAAAACCAGAGTTTCCGGGATAAGAAACCATGTTACTTTCGCCTGAGACCAATTAACTCAGACACCTTGTGAAAAAGACCCATAAAAATTCCTCACATCATTGACGGATTCGAACTCAGGCCGTTTCTACCCGGTGTGAGGAGGACAACTGTGCTACCTAGATGGGCGGAATAATCTAATACAATCTAAAGGACACTGTGAAAAGTGTCCTGTATACAATCTTTCAATGTCTAATCTTTAAATCGTCTGCGAACAGGGTTTGAACAGATCGGTAGAGATTATTCCTACCTTTTTAACAGTGGTATCAAATATTTTTAATAATGGAATCAGCATATTGACCAGTAGTTGCGGATAACTACTGTTTAGAGAATTAGCAAATATTTACTCCAAAAATAAGGAACGTCTTTTTATCATCCAGCACTCTGCAATGAAGTTCGCAAAATGCAGCGTATTGAGCAGCACTCTGCAGTCTTCTTGACAGCACAATCTATTTGCTGTCAAGAAGATCATGCCATTGAAGAAACCATCATGACAGCCATGCAGCAGGTCAGGATGTATTAATTCCACATATTTTAGTTATTTCTCTGATTTGCCATGTCCATTTAAGTGACCGTTTCCTGATCTCCCAAGTTGTGCCATGAACATCAAAAAAGGCACAGAACAAACTTTCAAAGTTGGTCTTAACCTGCAAGGCTCGTGTTTTCCTTATGGCTAAGTTGCTGCTTTTGAGCTGATAATGGCAAAAATCTTTTCATTTGGTCCCAAATAGCAAATGACTCAACGTTGCCCACATCGAAGCTGTATATTAATAAACTATTGCCAACACTGTAATACAGTAAGGAGTAATAAATACTGCGTTTGCACTTTTAAGTTTTTTTGATATACAGTATTTAGATGTTTAACTTTTATAACTTTTTTGTCTTGATCAGTAGCTCAGGGTTTACCTGTGCGATTCAGAGCTGTATCACACAGGTGAAAAACTAATTGCTATAAACTTGCACATAATTTTGATTTTTGAAACTCATGCGAAGCTGGATTCTTTATCTGGTTTAAAACAAATAAATATCTGGTATAAGATAATAAACGAAAGAACGGGAGACATTTCATGATTGGTTTGATTCTAAATCGTTTCTCCATGCTTCCCCATCCTCACTTATTCGTTTCCAGGGGTCACTCTGTAGTTTAATATTATTATTGCTGAATTATTACTACCCTCTGTTTGCTGTCTTTCAGCCAACTCCTGATTCATCTAGGGATCTTCTTAGTAATCTGAGCTCGTTCCATTTTATACAATACCTTCTCGGAGGAGACAGTATAGAAAACTTACGTTTTCTACATTTGTGAACTCTGCTAGTGCAGAGTTGCTGGGGGGGGATATGTCGTCGAGGTAGAGATTAAACAATAGTGGGAGGAGTTTCATATTCAGAATATGGCGACGAGAATCGAATCCAGGCCTTTTTCAAAAGGTGTGTGACAGAACAGCGACGCCAACCGCTACGGCAAATTTAGAGGAACTCGTTTTCGAAATGGCTGCTGGTTGTTATGGCAACCAACTCAGTGTCTGGTGTGGAACATTCAAAAGTTCTCTCGAGTTTGATTTTATTGGTGTTATGTGGGCAGATTTTGTTTTCTTTATTGACGACGATTTTGAAGAAACGCCCATCATCTTTATCAAATAAAATGTCATAGAGTAAGTCAACAACAATAACACTTTTCCACTCCTTTTAAGTGTGTTGTGCGTCGGCCATTCAGAGAAATCTCTAGAAAAGATTCCGAATAGCGCGCGAACGCCAAATACCCATCAACCAGTTCGTTTTAATGAGTCAGATGGAGTTTTTTTAAACTAGGCGGTCAAAGGGGCTCGAAGCCAACTTTTAAGTGTCGAGATGGAAGGAATTTTTGTCTCTTACATTGTCGTTGAATGACGCAAGTCGGTGACGCTAGTACATGCTCTATAAGTGTACACACATCATTCATTGGGATAAAAAGGGTAAGCAAAGTAAGCCTTGTCAAATCAGAGCAACAGACTTAACTTGTGAGAGTATATTTAGACAGTTTACAAGATCAGACTGGAGTACAGTTTGGCAAAATAAGAGTACTTACTCACCAGTTCGTGCGTATATTTGTATGTGTGTGTGCGTGTGTGTGTTGGCCCACGCTAATACATGTGTTTCTAGTCCAATGCCAACCCACGCGAGTCAACGATCACTACTGAAAATTCAAAGCAAGAATTTATTTCAGTTCCTGTTTTCCCGGAATAATTCATATTCCTAGTTGCTAAGGCAATGTACTTTCATATCTTTAAATATGGATCGATATAGTAACAGAAAAACCCTCAGAGATAATAAATAGAAATCTATATATAGAAAGACAAAAAAAAGAAAGAAAAAAAAGAAAATCTGTATATCAGTATAGTCGTGAGAGAAAGGCCAAAACTATTAGGCAACCACCATTGGGCGTAAATTCAAAATATAACTTTCAGACTTCTTTTCTTTCAGATTTCTCAACCGTCTCCTCAGTGCGTGAAATCTTTGTCTCGCAGATTTCCCTTAAACATCTCTTGGGGGCATTCAGCTTCTACGATTATTTACACGGTCGTTCCAGTTTGGTATAGTTTCCTGATAACTAAACTCCGCATTAATAACACCCATATTTAAAAAGGGAGTCACTTTGGATCCAAAATAATATAGGCCAATCATAAATGAAACGTTCTGTCTAAAATAATGGAGTCAGTATAAAAATAATTGATTTTTATGCTAAAGAACAAACTTGATTATAACCACCATAATTTCATTCCAAATAAATCAAAAATAACCATCTATTAACATTGGAAAATTATCTAAGATCCCATCCGAATTTAATGGAATCTTAAGTAATTATAGGGTAATTCTTTTTATTCATCATTATAAAAGAAAAACTCGAAGGCAATATTGCGAACAAACATATATTTAGGAACTATTTTGTCAGTGTATAATTGGTTTGGCCCACTTGAAATAATTAGATACTGACATCACGATAAACTGAATCCGATCTAGGTTCGTTGTTGTAGATGCATCAGCTACTTAGACCTTATATAATATCTGTAAATTGCTTGTGTTTTGTGGGCGATTTACTGTTTGCTGGACGAAGAACCGAGTTTCCAGGGAAAAAAAAAAAAAAAAAACATGCTAACCTCGCCTGAGACCGACTAACTAAAGCCATGTTGTGAAAAAAGACCCATAAAAATTCCTCGCGTGATTGGCGAAATTTGAACTCGGGTCTTTTCCACCTGGTGTGGGGGTGGACGGTGATTATACCAACTATGCTATTCACAAGGGCAAGTTGATCTGAGAACTGTCTTCACAGTTCTCAGATCAACTTGCAAGAGAACTGTCTTCACAGTTCTCTTGGCACTACACTGGTGAAATTTATCCATAGTACTGCTGTAAATACTACAAATATTTCTGTAAATATTGCATTAATCGAAAACTGTTTCTGGTCTTTCAATCTATAAGGAAGCCACTCATCTATCTTAGCGCCATTGAAATTCTGTGTGTACTCGAACCATGAATCATCACTTTAGTTTGCTAGTATATCAGGATATCTTTTTTGGAATGGCCCGTATTTCCTAGAAATCTAGAAAAAGATGGTGAGCTGCCGCTCCTAGGAGACTATTCCGAAGACACAAGCTCGAAAGCCATGCCTCTGATATCATAGCCTTGGGATCAGGCGCTGAATTCTGAAAGGAGTGGCCTCCACGGAAGCTGATTTGGTTAAGATGCTTTACAGTTGTCTTCAATAAAAGGTAGACTTTTGCAAAAGTTTTAACTTTTTGTTCACAGAAGTTCAGATCTGTAATAACATTCATAGCTCTCATCTGACCTGTAAAGCATCTCTGATGTTGGATGAGGACTTCCCTTCGTATCCGCTTCCTTTGAGCTATGGGTGTAAACTTTGTAATTTTTATGTCAATTATTTATATTATTTTTTTATTTTTAGTACAGTATATTGCTGTATTAAGAATTTTCACCGCTAGATTTGATTTAATTGACCTTGACATGGTTCTGGGTGGACTTCCCATTTTCCTCTTAGTCGCATTTTTATTTATGATAAGGATTACGACGAATTCAGTTGCTGCGAATAGCCTTGCTTCTCATTGGAATTTTTCATGAAGAGTCGAAGGTCCGAGGTCATTTTTAATCTGGATTTTATTACAAATGAGATCTATTACCACCAACGTTATCACGAGTTATAAACGATATGTTGATATTTGTCCTACGTGTGACTGCACGTATTCACGGTCCCTTTTTTTGGTGATAACAAATCAACAAACTTTTGTCAAGTATGCTGGTGGAGAATCATCTTTAACTTCTTGAGCTAACCCACCTCTTCGGCCATAGTATATTAGGCTGCTGATAATTGCTCAGCAATTCCCTGAATACTGCTGAAGATCCCACTTCTTGGAATCTGAAAGGAGATATAACAAGCGGTTCTTGTAAACCTCTTCTAAAAATTTACATTTGTCACGTAATGTGAAACCTGATGATACTAGTGTTACTTTATCAACTGCACCACTCATTGCAACAAATACCATACACTTATTTAACTGTCTTAAATTGTACGATGCAATAATCGACGTGAAGAAGAAAGGCAATATTTGGACTCTTAACGTGCTAAAGCTTCTGTAAACGTAATTATTTGACTTAACTGTAGCATTAACGCTTGAAAGTCGAATAATTGAATTAACATTAAGTTTACATAAATTAATATGAACTTTAGATGAACTGTAGCGTACGACAGATAGTGTCGTGTCTTGCTAATTAAATCTAAAATTTTCTTTTTAGACATGATGGATATATTGTAACAACCAATTTTGCACAAATGCTGAAAGCTATTACGCTAAGGTTTTGCTCTTTCTCACGGATAGCTAGTGTATTTGCGTGCATCGCAGATGCAGGTAACTGGTGGGAAAAAGGACAGGAAAAGCTTTCGGCCACAAGGGATCAAGCGATCCGTAACAACGAATCCCCAATCACCCAGCTGCTGTTCTGAGAGCCTTTCCCCCTGGGGGTGTGGCGTTCATATTTCCGAAACTGCTCGATGTTTCCATTTATACTATCTCTTCCTGCCCTGTGAGCACCCCTTTCCCGGAACACTACCCGAAACCTCCGTGCGTCTATCGGGAACATTTCAGTGCTGAGAAGGAGTATGGGCCACTTACAGCGAAATCTCTAAGTGAGTTGTCAGTTCAGTAAACATTTAGCGCGAACCCAATGCACTATTTTCACAGCCGTTCCCGGCGGTTTATCAGTGGGTGAACCTCGACAAATTTCCTTCCCAGGACAAATTGAACACGTTCTACATAATATTTCAACTCCTCCTTCCTCAGGAAAAGGATAAAACATTTATAGGAAAACTTGATGTAAACATTATTCTCCAGATAATGTTGCATCATCTTTCTATTTCCTTCACATATTTTAATTTCCTATTTGCAACAAGGGCGGGGTAAGCTTTTCATTATAGTGAACTCCCCTAGACCTCAAGTTAAATAACTATTATTATTAAATTCCCTTGTGGGTCACTCCTGGGCAATTTTTGGTGAAATTTTGCAATTGGAGTTTTTAATCTTTGGATTGTCCATCATTTTAATAATAAGCTGAGCCAGAGTGTATAGGTTCCTTGTAATTATTAGTTACTTCAACAGGTTGTTCAAATTGGGGAAAAGAATGTCGCTGTATGTAGACAATAAGGTGAATACAATTCGAGATGAATTGTATTCACCTCGAAGTTCAGTGCACTTATTGCATTTAATCTGCAAAGAGTGATCCTTAAAATAAAAAAACAATAATAAAATACGAGCTTTCAGAGATTAAACAACTATACGTGGTTGGGGGAGTAGTTTGATTTTTCTAATCTATATTCATGAATTTTAGCTTGTGCAACCCGTGTTTTGTGTGCTGTTGTTACCCGAATTGCGGCTTTTAACTTTGGCATAATGTTCCCCTGTTATTGTGGTTTTAGGTTCAAGGTAAACGATTAGCAACAATACTTTTGTGTCCCAAAATATTGAGGTCATCACTTTTCCAGCTTATGTTTGGGTTCGAAACTTTTTCGGAATTGGAAATCCCTTGTGCTTCCACTGCATGCTTTCTAATTTGGATTGAGATTCATAAAAATGTCGCCAAGTTTCGTCACTAGTCGACAAACGGGATACTGTTTTGATTAGTAAGAATTAACTTTAAATTCTCTTTTGATGACTTACTCTTTGCTGTTGTCATAAATGAAAAACATCAGAGGGTTTCTGGGAACCCATCATGTCCAAACTTTGGGCATTCCAAAATGCTCCTGTATTATTGTTAAAATGCTTCCACTTGAAATGTAAAGTACTTTTTCAAGTTCAGATACTTTGATTCTTCTAATTCCTCAATAACTAAAGGATGGCATTGATGTTGGAGAACAGGACGGCCATAGATGTTGTAAATACTGCTTGCATGTACACTAATGCTAGAAGTATAGTAAATAAAATTGATGAAATTGAAGTGCTGATCAAGACATCAAAGGCAGTTATTTTTTTTATTTAGGGCCTGTGTGCCCTGTGTGTGAGAAACGTGTATATAAATAAATAAATAAATATAGTTGGGATATCAGAGACGTGGTGTCACACAGATATAAGCAGTGCAGAATTGGAATTTGGGGAGTACAATGTGTACAGAAAGGACAGACAGGGTAGGAAGTAAGGAGGGGTTAGGCTGTTGGTTAAGAAACAAAAAATCTAAGGAAGTGTATCCAGTTGACACGAGTGGACAGTGCAATGTTGAATCTGTTTGGTGTGACGTAAACACTGGGAACGGGAAAATGACAGTACGAATATGTTATAGGCCTAATGACTCTGATGAGTACAATGAACAGTTGTGTAGAGAAATATAACGGGCCAGTAAATTTCGTGATGGGGGATTTTAACTTTCCAGGTATTGACTGAAACTTGTGGGTTGGTCACTCGCACGCTAGCAAGATTTTGTGGATTTATTGGAGGATTGTTTTCTACAGCAACATGTTCGAGGGGCAACCAGAGGGAGTAATACCCTTGATCTGATTATCAGCAGTGATTATTCATGCATTAAGAATTTGCAGATAAAGGAACCACTAGGTTCCTTTATCTGCAAATCACAGTGATCACAGTATACTGAAGTAGGATTTACTTAAAGATGTAACTACCATCAAGGGTAAAGGGAAGGGTTTTTGTTTTCGTAAAGGTGACTACAGTGGTCTCAGACAGTTTTTAAATTCTATACAGTGGGATCAACTGATGAAGTTACCAACGGTGAATTCTAAATGGGAAGCCTTCAGGGACTTAATCTTGGAGGCTACTAGGCTTTTCATACCAACTAACAAATACTGCTCAAGGTTCAGGCCTAAATGGATGTCAGATGAACTAATGAAGCTCGTGGCAGAGAAGAAAAATGAATCGGATGCATATCATCCGATTCATTTTTCATTCATTTTAAGTAAAGTATCAGGTGACACAGAAGCCTATGGCATATATAAACTAGTCTGTAATCAAGTCACAAAGGAGGTTAGGCAGGCGAAGGCAGATTACGAGAACTCTTTGGCAAAGGACGCAAAGAAAAACAGCAAAGAGTTCTTTAATTATGCAAACTCTAGAAGGAAGGGGATAAATCAGATTGGTCCACTTAACATAGATGGTTCGACTATTAATGGTTCTGCTCAAGTAGCTAATAAACTGAATGAGTATTTGGCATCTACATTCACACATGAGGAGTTATTCAAGGAGGGGAATGCCAGAAGTTTATCATTCTCTAACAGGGAGCTGAGTGATTTTGTAATAACTGAGAGCAAAGTGGAGGAGAAATTGTTGAAGTTAAACATAAAAAAGGGAACCTGGGGCAGATGGAATCAATCCAGTTATAATGAAGGAGGCAGCAAGGGAAGTAAGCAAACCCTTAGCCATATTTATGAGAGCATTCTTAGAGTCAGGGGAGATCCCCATGGACTGGAGACGTGCAAATGTATCCCCAGTTCACAAAGGGGGTTCAAAGGGTGACACAAATAATTATAGACCTGTTAGTTTAACTTCTCTTCCGGAGAAAATAATGGAGTCACTGGTTAAAGAGGTGATACAGGATCATCTAGACAAGACAGCAGTAATAGCTCAGACACAGCATGGGTATGTTAAGGGGAAGTCTTGTCTGCCCAATTTGATTGGATACTACGATGTGGTCACAAAGGAACTGGATGCAAAAAATAATTTTGATGTCATATACTTCGATTTCAGGAAAGCTTTTGATACTATTGCACATTAGCATTAGTAGAGGCATTTGATGCAAGAAAGCAAGCTTATGCAGCATCAGCCAAAAAAAAAAAAACCACTTCCACTTCACCCCTCTGTTCGTTCAAAATACCTGTCCAGCTGAGCCTTAAACTTATTTAGGTTATCAACTTCCACGACAAGGGATGGAAGTCTGTTCCACCAACCAACTACCAGCTGGCTAAAGGCAAATTTCCACATGTCTATCCTACATCTATCTTTCCTCAGTTTGAATTTATGCCCTCTCAGGTGATTATTCTGAGCAAGAGGAAGAATCCCATCAGCATTGAGCATGCTCAAACCATTCAAGGCTTTATACACCTCTATCAGATCACCTCGCTGGTGCCTAGTCTCCAGACACTGTAATTTGCAAAACTTAAGCCTTTCTTCGTAAGAGCACCCCTTTGTTCCATTCACTAATCTTGTTGCCCTTCTCTGTACTCGTTCCAGCAGCTCTACATCCTTCTTGAAATGAGGCCTCCAGACCTGTATACAGTACTCTAGGTGTGGCCTGACCATTGCCTTATACAAGGGAATAATCACCTCCTTATCCCTGCTAGAAAAATTCCTATATATCATTGACAATACAGCATGAGCTACTCTTGCAGCCCGTCTGCACTGCTCAGGAAGACTGCTGTACAAATTGGAGCGGTATGGCATTAAGGGCAAGTTACTGCAATGGATAAAGGAATGGTTGAGTGGGAGACGGCAGAGAGTGGTGATAAATGGACACTGCTCTACCTGGACTGATGTTATTAGCGGAGTCCCCCAGGGCTCGGTGCTGGACCCATTGTTGTTTTGTGTATTTATCTATGATATCGATGAAGGTATATCAGGCTTAATATCCAAGTTTGCAGATGATACAAAGGTTGGCGAGGTTGTTAATGACAGTAAAGACAGTATGCTACTGCAACAGGATCTAGAAAAGTTTAGGCAGATTGGCAACTGAAGTTTAACATTGACAAATTGAAAGTACACCATATGGGTAGCAGTAACCCAAGAGAAACGTACCAACTCTGTGGTACTACACAGGGAGGTAGTGAATGAAAAAGACCTGGGGGTAATTGTGCAGTCAGATATGAAGTTCTCCGAGCAGTGCAGACGGGCTGCCAGAGCAGGTCATGGAGTTTTGTCAATGAAATATAGGAATTTTGCTAGCAGAAACAAGGAGGTGATTATCCCTTTGTATAAGGTAATGGTCAGTCCACACCTTGAGGTCTAGAATGGTCAGTCCACACCTTGAGGTATTAAGGTCTAGAAGCCTCAATTTAGGAAGAATGTAGAGTTGCTAGAACGAGTACAGAGAAGGGCAACAAGATTGGTGAAAGGAACAAAGGGGTGCGCTTAAGAACTTAAGAACTTAAGCCTTTCTTACGAAGAAAGGCTTAAGTTCTGCAAATTGCTGCATCTGGAAACTAGGCACCTGCGAGGTGATCTGATCGAGGTGTATCAGGCTTTAAATGGTTTGAGCAGGCTCAATGCTGACGCTATACTTCCGCTTGCTGAGATTAAGAACCTGAACCTGAAGGGGCATAGCTTCACATTGAGGAAAGACAGTTGTAGAATAGATGTGCGGAAGTTTACCTTTAGCCAGCGGATAGTTAATCGCTGGAACAGCCTTCCATCTGTTGTTGTGGAAGTTGAAAGCTTAAATAAATTTAAGGCTGAACTCGACAAACATTTGGAGTGACCGGATGGGTGAAATGGGAAGGGTTTTTTTTTTTTTGCTGATGCTGAATAAGTTTGCTTTCTTGCACCATATGCCTCAACTAAATGCTAATGCTAATAGTTTCCTTGCCATCCTGTTCATCCACTTCATTTGTCAAAATTCAAGACCCATGAAATGAGATGAAGAAAGGGCTTCCTACAACTTTATTCGGCTTATTTCAGTAGCCAGTACTACTCGGGAAGGTTTTAAGAAGCTTACATTGGGAAATTTTATTACCTTTTCACGCAAATACCTGAGGAGTGGAGTGGGACATATGCCGTGTCCTTCAAATAGCTCATAAGGACAAAATATTTTTACTGGTAGATCGTAATTGATTTATTTAACTCGCGCTCCTCCAGTTCAGATGTACCCAACAGGAGGATGAGAAGGAGAGAGTTGATTCAAATACACGCGCGAGAGTCCTGTACATAGCATCGTATAACTCAGTTCATTATCCCACGTGTTCGGCAGTTTACTGCTGTCGAGATGTTTCAGCTGTCCGGACATTGCCAAGAGCGATATAAATCTTTCGCACTGATGCGGTCTTTTCAAGGAAGTCCTTCGAGGTCGGGAACTTCGCCAAACTGTGCGAAAAGTTATGGGTCACGTGACATGTGTGCCAAGTGCTGAGGCCACCATTTTATTATGAACATTCGGCCACCGAAAGGTGGGTAGTGGTTCAATATATAGTTCTAACTAGACGAGACTCTTTCTTTCCATTCAACCGATTATTATACGAAGAATATTAAGGTTATCTTTCTAGATCTGTCCCTCTATTAAACTTGCTTTCTCAAACCAGACAAAAAAAAAAAGTTATTTGTGTTTGTTGACAGCTCCACAGATACGGAATGTTACCTCATCGATAAGTGAGGCCACACACACAAGAACTTAAGGTTCTTGTGTGTGTGTGTGTGTGTGTGGCCTCAGAATGATCATGATACAATTCAACGAACAGAACAGAGTCTGAACAGTATTCGTTGTTCGAGTTGAAACACATGAAGATGATATACGAGGTGTGGCGATAAAGTTCCTGAAGAACCTGAAGGTGTAATAAAAAGAACACAAAGTGAGTGAACTCAAAAATGATTGTACAGTACATACTTTAATTCACAGTAATCACCGCCTGATTGAATGTATTTATTACACCGTTCTAAAAGTTTCAGAAAAGAGTCAGGAGGACGTCCAAAGAGTTGGTGTTTAGTTTGAGGGTTACGTTTTTTATGTCCTGAACATTCCGAAATCTGTTTCTTTTGAGGGCAATTTTCACCTTGGGTAAGAGGAAGAAGTCTGCTAGTGCTGATCGGGCAAGTAGGGTGGATGTTTGATCTCTACAGTGCCATATTTCTTCAGAAATGTCTTCACAATAACTGGGGATGGGCAGGTATTGTCGTGCAAGAACCAACCACCTTTCTTACGAAATTGCGGTCTCACCCGGGAAATGCTCTTCAATAGTCTTTGAAGCAAGCAGCATTAACTCTCTTTCCTTTAATTACAAATTCCATGTGAATTACACCCTCTTTATCGAAAAACATGACCAGCATTGTCTCGATCCTGGACTTCTATAAACCAAACTTTTTGGGCCTTGGTAATGATTTTGAGATTCTGAAGTCCACTGCATGCCTTTGGCCATACATGAAATACTCAACACTCATATCTGGTATAAATACAGTCGAGGAAATTAGGATCCTTGACAAGTGTAAGTGTAAGTGTTTTCAGTGTCAAACGGCACCAGGGGTTTCCCCCATCTCCGCGTTGCTTTTATTGTGGGTGTACCAGTTCACTGGGAAGGCCAGAGATTTAAAAGTGTATGGATTATGGAAGTGTGGTGTTTTGTACCGTTGTTCCTCTGGCCATTTAGCCGCTGGACCTCTTCTGAGGCCCAACGTTGTCCCACTTACGCCCCGTGGAGGCAGACCAGGTACCCGATAGTCTTTAGTTCACTCTGGCAGGTCCTGCCACCTAATTTCCTGAGATTTCAGTGGCTAGGACCTTAAAAAAAAAAAAAAAAAAAAAAAAATTTTTTTTTTTTTACACATATATGTATAGATACATGTGTGATATCTCTCGATTGCGTAGGGTGATGTCGCTTGAATAGGGATAGACCGAAATATGGGCGTCAGTTAATTTGGATTCATTGAATTTATGTGTGTGGGGGAATTCGCTTGTGTAAAGATAGAGAAGGGGGAGAGAATGAAGACTGGGGGGTTAAAGGAGGAAGGATAAGGCCAATAGAGTAGGAGGCCTCAATTTGGTGTCAGCAGGGCATGCCCATGCCCTGCCAGAAGGAAGAATGGGGGTGGCGTGGAGGAGAGGAAACAGTATGACCGTCTCCTCCCCCCTGCCGGGATGGGATAGAAAGGGCCGGACAAGGGAGCCGGCACAGGTCGCCAATATGGCGTGTGTGCAGCCTGGCTGCAGAGTGGTGGCTAGGCCAGCAGGTTCAGGACAGCATCATAACACTGGCCCCACCAGGAGGTACATACAGGGACAAGGTCCCTACCGACTTGTTCAGAGATCGGTTGAATGCCGGCGTTGGTCATGGGATCAAGGTCTCATCCAGTTTGGTCGTGGTCATGGTCCTTCTATTTCCATTTTGGGTGGTCATTCTTGGTATGTGGTCACTTTCACTGTTTGTTCTGTTATCTGGGCGTCGATGCAGTGTTGTCACTCCTGCATATGGTGATTGTCACATTCTAGGGTAGTTCGTTGGGTAAATTACATGCGCTGTCGGTCCAGTTGACAGGGTGTCCGTGTTTGATTGTGATGTTCGTGGGAGCAAAGTCCCGTCCGATATCGTGGTACTTTGAGCTTTCTGGTACAGTTGACAAAGTAATGGCACTCATGAGAGCAGAGTCCCGTCCGATGAGTTGTAGTTGTAGTCAGGTCCTGCATCAAGCCTGGGGAGGTTGGGTCATTGCCCTTAGCCGGGTAAACAGCTCATGTGCAAAGCACGAGAGGGCCTTGTAGTGCTCCTCCTCATGTAATATAAGGTGCTCCCGTTCCTTCGGATTAAAGCGTATCTTTGTGATGAAATGACATCTGATGTCCTCAAAGAGGGGACAATCGTGCATTAGGTGTGACCATGTTTGGTTTTCTCCGCAGTGGCATAATGGGGAATCCCTGATGCCGAAGGTTGACAGCTTGGCATTAAAAGAGCCATGCCCTGTTAGAAGAAAGGTGGTGTAGAGCCCCGGTGAGAACCAGTTTGGCTGTTCGGGATACACTTGGGTAATGTCCGGGATGAACTTCCGGGTTATCTCACCTTTAGTTGAGTCTGCCCATCGGGACTGCCAGGTTTGTTGAAGATATTTGGTTAGTCGTTTCTTTTCTGCGTTGCTGTTGTTGGTCGGGTCTGTGGTGAAGCCAATGCAAGTTACACTGTTCCCTCTTGATAGTTGATATAGCATGCCACAGCGGACAATCTCCAGGTCCAAGGGTAGGAGCCCTACAAGGGCCTGCAGTGCGTGTGAGCTGACCGTGCAGCATGCTCTGGAGACAGTGAGTAAGATGCTGCGCTGTATCGTTTCTAGCTTTCTTTTATTGACTGCGGTGGTTGCTTTTTTAAACCAGATCCCTGCTGCATAGCTGATGGCTGGAATGAAGAAAGCCTTGTAAAAGAGGATCAGGGTTCTTTTCCTTAAGCCCCAATCCTTTCGCGAGACTCTTGCTATGAGGGCTGAGTAGTTTTTGATCTTTTTTTGTAGATATACGAGGTGTGGGGTGAATGAAAGATTTTTGTCAAGGATGATTCCTAGGTATTTTAATTCCGTGGTCAGTTTTATGGTTTTTCCTTCTATTTTTATCTGAGGTGGCCTCCTGATATCAAGGGAGCCTTTTAAAAGTATTGAGGATGTCTTATAAGGTGATATTCTTAAGTGATGATTTTTTGACCATTCTTGGAGGGTATCTATGGCCCTGTTTGCAATAGCCTCAAGTTGTGCACGATTGTCCGCCTCCAGCATCAGGACCAGGTCATCTGCGAAGGCTTGAGCATCTGCTCCGTTTAGATCCTGGTTGAGGAAGCCGTCCAACACCAAGTTCCAGAAGAGAGGCCCCAGGACTGATCCCTGTGGGCATCCCCGGAACACCGGCCGGGTGAGTTGGCTATAGGGTGTAGATACTGAGATCCTTCTGTCCGAAAGATAGGTTTTGATGCATTGGTATAAGTTGCTGGGAATGTTTGCCTCCCGGAGTCTGCCGAGGACACTTGGCCACCAAAGTGAGTCAAATGCCCCGGCAAAGTCAATGGAGATAATAAGGAAGTATTTACTATTGCTGTGTGTAGCTGCATTTATTATACGTTCCAGGGCATCCACGGTGGAACATCCTCGTCGAAAGCCAAATTGCTTGGGAGAGGGGAGGCCTGCTTCTTGGTAGTGAGCTTGTATCCTGCTGTGTAGTAGGTGTTCATACAATTTACTTAGTACTGGCAGTAGGGCTATGGGTCTGTATGACTCCGGGAGTTCCTGTGGTTTCTTCGGGTTCTTCAGTATTAGTCTAATTCGTGCTGCTCTCCAATCATGGGGAAAATATCCTGCAGATAGGCAGTGGTTATATAAGTTTAATATAGTTGTTGGGATATATTCCACGGTCTTTTTTACAATTTCTGGCTCCAGGTAGTCTTCGCCGGGTGTTCGCTTATTTCTTATTTTTGCTGTTGCCAGATGGAGGTCTTCAAGTGTGAACGGGTCCTCCCGATGTGCTGGGCAGTAGTTAGTATTTTCCTCACAGAGCAGAAGTTGCTCAGGAGTGTGGTCTGAGGGCAGTTTCTGGAAGATAGTATTCAGAATATTGTCTATAGATTGGTGCCAGGATGTGGTATAGTGGCCATCGGGTGTCTTTGTTGAAGATATTACTTCTCCTTTTGGTAATTTATTAGTTGCCACTTTGTATACAACCCCCCAGGGGTCCTTATTCCCTGTTGTTGAGACTAGTGTCTCCCATGAACTTTTTTTCCGGGTTCTTATTAGGGCTGTGTATTTGTTTCTGACCTCACGGTATTGTTGTCTGAGGACTTCTACCTCTGCCGCCGGCCAGGATCTTCTTGCTCGCTGGAAGCTTTTACGGCGTGTATTTACTTCATTCCGCAGTCTCTGAAGCTCAGGGCACCACCATGGGACTGAACCTGCAGATGGTTTCTTTCTTTTTATAGCTATGTTTGAAGCCTCTGTGATTAGACTTACTATAGCACGCTGGTGCTGGTCTGGGGTGAGGTTTGTGCTATCGAATGCTTCAACAGAGTATGTCAGTGACATACTCTGTTGAAGCATTCAACAGATCCCAGACTTGTCAAGGATGTCAGTGACATCCTTGACAAGTCTGGGATCTGGATGAAATCTTCGCATGATTACACTTTTCATTGCTTCTACTCATTCGTGTGTGGCGGAAATATTGCAGATTTCCGCCACACACTAATTGACGAATCGTATCCCCATTCATATCCAACTGATCAGCCATTATTCTGAGGATGCAGTGACGATCTTTTGCCAAAATTTCCCAAACATTTCCAACTCTCGCTTTCCTCATTTCGCGAGGTTGACCGACTCCCACTTCTTGAGTCATCGCGAACATCCTCACGTCAGTATTTGAACCGCTTATACCATTCTCACTGGTAAACTTAACATTTCATCATCATAAACAGTTTTTAACATTTCATAATTTCTATTGCAGATTTTCCCATTTTAAAGCAAAATTTGATATTCTTTCGTTGCTACATTGCAAAATCGTGACAGTGAACGTTAACGCTACTAACGAAACTGGTTGTTACTTGCAACCTGTCCGCCTACTGGACAATCTCTGTACTACCTTCTTTTGAGGAAAGTTTGAACTACAACATACCACTTCTATTTGTTTTCAAACCCATCGAAAACGACAGCAACAGCACCAGTCCGGGAACTTTATTGCCGCAATTCGTAGATAGTAATAATACTGTATTAGTATGGCGAATAAATAATGCAAGAAAGTAGACTTTTCTTTTTTCTAAAAAAGGAACTATCTAATTCCTTTTTCTAAAGGTTACAACCACAAAATTTTTACTTAAGGTACTCTTTATTGATGAGAGTAGATTCAGTCTCAGCAGCGATTCTGGACGTCAGCTAATCTGGCGAGATATTGGCACACGGTATCACCACTCCAGTACGTACACAACTCCAGATACTGAAAGGCGGTACTGTAACCTGTGCACGCTACTGTACTGAGGTAATCCTTCCCATTTTGCGTCTGTTCCGAGGTACCATTGGCCGAGTTCGTGTTTATGGATGATAACGCCACACCTCATCGCACTGCAGCTGTTGATATGCTTTTGAAAAGTGAGGACATTGATCGTATGGATTGGCCTGCCCGTTCCTCCGTCGATTTAATTCCCATCGAACACATATGGGACGCTCTGGGGAGACGCCTAGCGGCATGTCCACACCCACCAGAAAATGTTCACCAGTTGAAGATGGCGCTGACAGAGGAATGGACGATGTTACCGCAAGAACTTATCAACAACATTGTTCTAAGTATGGACAGGCAGTGCAAAGCCTACATCGACATTAGGGGTGGCATGTCTCCTGCTGAGGACCACCTCTTCCCTTTGTTTCATCTTTGGCAGTGATGCATCGGTATCATGGCAGCCAGTGCTATGTTGCCATTTTTGAATAAAGTCCCTCTGTACCGTTTTGTTTTCGTCGTTGTGTAGGTGTTGTTTCCTTCTTCATTTCTGTACCTCACGAGGTTCCTTGGTATGCTTTTCCCATATCCAGGCCACTCCTATGAGAAGCTACAGGTGAAAACCTGACTGTTCCTTAAATTTTGCACACCGGTGTACTTTGAACTTTAAATTAGCAAACTCTCTACATCGACCAGCGTAGCAGGCAATTCAGTCCTGTAACCTACAATACACTGCCCGAAGGTAAACTTCTCGAGATCCAGCTTTCTGTAATTCCCTCAGGTTTTATATTTATGTCCCCAAGCTCGTGTTTCTTCTATCAGTGAAAATATACCTCCCCTCATTCCTTTTTATAGATTCCATTGGAGGTTTGTATATCTCAGTCAGGTATATTTTAAGATGTATAGTTCCAATCTTCGCAGTCCGCATAATATTAGCTGTTCTTCATATGGACATCGATTAGCACTCCCTCACCAATCTTTTTCCCCTTCTGTGAGACTTTCTTAGGTCTATAGAAATAATGGGTAATCAGAGCAAACTGTCATATTAGAGCGAACCTGAGAATTATATCATCTATCCGTGTGTATTATGCCTGTAAGGTGCGCGTGGTCTTTGGTCGATTTGCCTGTTTTGCTCTGCAAGAAACTTGAGTTTCCGGGATTAAAAAACCTTGTTATTCACACCGCGAACTAAGAAGAACCCATAAATCCTCTCGTCACTGGTCAGATTCGACCCTGGGCCTTTTCTACCCGGTGTGGAGAGTTGGTGTTGTTGAGGGTTTTAGGGGCATCAGTGACTAAGGTCATATTGCTCCGCACATATTGGCTGTAAATTGCGTCTGTTCTGAGGTCGATTTTCTGTTTTCTGGGCGAAAAACTCTAGTTTCTGGGAGAAAAAAACCCGTGCTACCGACTGAGACCGACTAACTCAGCCACGTTGTGAAAAAGGCCTATAACAAGTCCTCACGTCATCGACGGCACTCGAACTCAGGTCTTTCTATCTGGTGTGGGGAGGACGGCGATCCTACCAACTGTTCTAACCACGAGGGCCGGTGAAGAGGTAGACAGTATCAAAAAAGAAAAAGAAACATGAGCATGTGCTGCGGAAACTCATTCTGATGAAAATGTAGGAAGAAAACAGAGTTCATGAGGAGAGGGAGTCACGGGTTGTTTAAAAATTAAGCGAATGCAGGAAGTTGCATACGACATTACTAGAAAATTCTTGTGTGAAATTATATTTCATCACCGCATTTTTAGTAGCATCAAGCATCAGTTTTAGCGATAAAGCTAGGTGTAAATGTAAGAAGTAGTTCCACGAAATTTGTTGTGCAGGACTTCTAGTGAAAACAGGATTTGCGCAATATGTCAATTTTACTAATTGTGATAATGAATAAGGACCGAAGAGAATGTGTGTGTGTATGTATATATATATATATATCATGTTTATATTCTTTATAATTTAAAACTAATTTCTGCTTAGCTATGTGAGTTTTTTTTGATATATGTATTTTCACGAAATTTCATATTTGAAATTTTGTGAGAACGATTTATTGACACATTTCCTAAATTCATTAAAAGCAGGTTAAGAGAAATCCAGCAATTATTATAATCATTTCTTTTTGTGTACATGTCGCATAAATATCCATATACACTGATGTTAAAGAAAGTGCATCACCTAGGAATTTCACATTTCTAACCCTTTTTCGCGATGGTATTTTACATTAATGACTAGCATCACAAATAGAAATATAAACAAAAGATATTTATTAATAGTTAAGGCAAAGCTAAGTAATGTTTGACAGGTGCTCTCAAAATATTTCAAATTGAGCATTTGCAACCTTTATATAACAGTTTTGGTAAACACGACAATTATGGCTGAAATGTTATCATAAGCACTCAATTTGCTTCAGTTTATCATTTTAAATGGAAAACAAAATGAAGAATTCACCAGATGCAAACTAATATTTAGTTGAACCGCCGCTATCCCTAATGACAGCAGCACACCATCGAGGCATTGACAAGATCAATTTCTGAAGATAGTCAACTGATAGTTCATGGTTTCAAACACGAATTATGGCTTCCTGAAGTTCACGAAATGGTCTTTGGTTTCTTTCTGGCAACTGCAGATTCCACACGATGCCAACAGTTCTCTATACGGTTCAGGTCTGGGCTGTTTCCTGACCAACTGAGATGTAATGGACCGTTCTTCCAACCATTTTTTCACCTGTAACAAATGTACACACATTACTGTCGAACCTCTAACGCAGGAATGAAGCTAAAGTAACTACAGAAGTGCCTATTTACACTTTTCGCCCAATGCCAAGGAGCAGAGTCGTCCTGAAAAATGCAGTTACTTGGCAGGTTGAAATGGTCTCTAATGGTTGGCAGCAATTTGCCTTCCAATATAGCCAGGTATCCATTAGCATTTACTGAACCTTTTATAAACTGCAGGTGACCTACTCCGCGATACGAAATGCACCCCATATCATTTGGCTGGTAGGGAATTTCATTGTAGCACCATACAGCCTGGATGGTATTCTTCACCACGTCTACGGCGAATCGTTTCTCTCCCATCAGAGCCATGCAGGTTGAATTTCTTCTCATCCGAGAAAATAACTGACTTCCAGTGCTGGGGTGTCCATTTTACATGCTCCTTACAAAAAATTAATCGGGCCTTTTTCATTTTTTGTGTGAGAAGGGACTTCTTCTTAGGACGACGAGCTACAAGTCCATCTTTGAAGAGGCATCTTCTGACTGTTACTGCACTTGCTACCACGCCTGTATGTTCTTCCCATTCTCTTTTCAGCTCAGACGAAGAGGCTTTACGGTTTTTAAGACATAAGCGCTTCAAAACACGGTCCTGTTTTGACGTAGAGACTCGTTTGCGGCGTCCGGTTCCTTTTTTTCCTATCAGCAAAACCAGTATTCTTGAGTTTGGAAAGAAATCTACTCGCTGTTGACTGATTACAAGACACTCTATAAGCAATATGATGAGAAGAACATCGTTCCTCACGTAAAGCAACAATAGCACTGTTTCTTCGCGCCGTAAACTGCACGTAACTCGCATCCTGACACAAGAAAGAATGACTGCAACTCTTGCAGAGCGTGCCTATATAGCTGAAAGTAACAGCTGGTGCAATATTGCGTCATCACCTACGCGTGTTAATCTTATCTGATGCAATCTGTAAGAAATATTGCCATATACACTCGTGCGCAAAATTTAAGAAACAGTCAGGTCTTCTTCACTGGGGGACAGCCATGTCTCTGTGATACAAATGATGTCATACAACCTTGACAAGAGAAGGATTTCCATTGTCAAGTTTATTTCTCAGACTTCTAGCGTTTTGATAGAAAATTGTGCACATTAAAGAAGTTTGGATGCATGCCCTTGTTGGAGCTCTGATCACCTTCATCAATCGTCTATGGAGGTAGTTCTCCCCTCAACAATCGTCATCAATCGGTTCTGGAGGTAGTTCTCCCCTCAACCTTCATATGTCTTCCCTCAGGCGTTAGTGGTGGGTGATCATGTCGCTGGCAAGCTTCTGTGAGAGTGTTTGAAACTTTAAGAAGGTCCTATTCAGTATAACTGGAATGTTCCTCCCCAAATTTAGACTTAATGGCAGGTCTGAGTCAGGTTTTCCTTTCATTATTTGTAGTTTCAATCCGTTGGGGATACCGCATCCTGGTAGAGGTTTCCTTTGTAGTGTAGAAGTGTTTCACTAGTGCCCCTGCAGGCCAAGATGATGCAATGCTGAGTAATTTGTAGTTAGATTCTGCTGTAGTGATTTTTGAATGATGCATAGTATGGTTGTTTGGTCGCGAGCCTGGTAACGTCTGTGTCTACACCTAAGTCTTCATTCAAATAAGACCACATCTGTTCAACAGTTGTCTGTAGAGATAGCCTGGAGACAAAAATTAATTTTTCATGTGAAGAGATTTTCAGCGGAATCGCATATATTTTCGTTGAGTTAGCAGTCCAGACTGTGGGCTTCATGTTGTAGTTTGGCTTTCTGGTGCAGTTACTTGGTTTTTTGTGTATTTCTGCTTCACTTTGCACGGTGTCATCATCTTAGGAAATTTTGGGTGTCCTGGTTTGGTTGTTTCTTCTATGTGGTGGCGAGATGAATAATTTCGGGATGATTTGCTGTGGTGCAGAAATTTCCGGGTGCGATTTGGTTGATAGAGAGGCTCCGGTGCCTCAGATTGTTGACTTTGCACGCCAGGAATTGGTTGCTCCTCTTCCTCCGTCCGGACGCCTTGGAAGAATGCCCCAGCTTACGAATCCTCGTGACCCGTAAGATGGGGGCATTCTTCCAAGGTATTCGGACGGTCGAATGATTAGATTTAAGGACATCTGCAAATGTAGCACATCGGTTTACTTCTGAGCCTTGGACGGAATAGTTTTGTACCCGAGACGGGAGAAAATGGGTGGTGCTGTCCTTCTGTGATTGATGTCAGGAGGTTTGGAGTTCAGACGCTGGTTCTCCAGAAGGGAGAAATCGTTCATTGCGTTGAAAACTCTTATTCGCTCCTAATGTTTGTTCCTTGAATAGCTTGGTATTGATCCTGAGTAGGGGATGATATTCATCATTTGTCTTTTCCTCTGACCGAGAATGGTTTTTTCCTTGGGAAGAACACTGTTCGTCACTGAAGAGGGCTGCTGGAGACCAGTGGATTCGGCCTAATAAGGGATGTCGATCGAGGCCTCAGCGGAGTCGCTTCTTCTGGGATTTGTAGGGGAAGGAACATGACTAGATTCGTTTTACACTCAGGACAAATTAACACGATATTGGTCTTTTTATAATTTTTATAAATCTTAATAAGGTCCTGCGCGTTGAGAAGGTTGGAAAGCTCTCTAGAATCCTCGGACTTATTCAGTTCGATTTTATTGTAGAAGTCTAGAAGAATAAACTTGATGTCCTTGTTACATTGGTGCAGTAATGTGACGTTATCATGCAGTTCTGCGAGGTTCGCTTTCATCATACTGAAGCCGAATTCCATTTTCGAAATGACGTCGGATGAGGTCTCCTGGAGGTTCCTTAGCTCGTTTTCCATGAAGTTGACTCTTGACATCACAATTTCGGAACTGCTGACGAACGCATCCATGACGGTGGAATTACTTTCCGTTGTCATATTATGCTGATGTTCGAGTTTTGCGACTACATTCTCTGTCAGACGCATGTGAGCATCTTTTAACTGATCTAGTCCAGATATCAATTCCGTAACCGCGACTTGAATTGGGTTCACAAGTATTCTCAGCTCATCACAACCAATGGGACCAGTCTGTTCCGAATGTTTTCTGTAAAAGGTGGGATGCGCTGTGTCAACTTTATCGCTGTCATTATTGATCGTTTTGCAGACATCACATTTCCATGCAAGTTTAATTTTCTTTGCAAGCTTTTTGACATCCGAATATGGGCTACAAGGTCCGCAGAGACATACCTGCTTACAGGAAGAACATACAAATAGAAAATCTGCTTGCTTGAGACATCCGGTACACACCAAATTTTCGCCCATGCTGAATAAACTGAAATGTAATATCAAAGCGGGCTTAACAGGGTCGGTGATAGATTAAAATACCTTCCGCGTTTTTACGTTAAACTGAGTAAACGGTAAGAAGGTCACTTCGAAAGTGTGCCCTGGGGCGGCTAGCATTAAGCAGAGAGCAGAAGACAATCAACGGGGGGGGTTGCGCTGACTTTGTCGGCAACTGAAGCTGGCGAGAGTGACTTTCTTTGTCAGAGGTGGAAACAACGATAAAAAGTATAAAAATTATCTTGAATGCAGCATGTCCAGATCTAGAGATCCTCTGTGAGTTTAGTCCCTGGTAGACGAAAATCACCATTGAATAGCTTAACAAAACCATTTAAAACTGATAAATTTCAGGAGCACCTTCGAAGACATGTTCACCACGGTACGCTCATGCGCAAAGGCCTATCTATTAAAAATATCTATTAATTGCGCGTGTTCTGTGGTCGATTTTCCGTTTGCTAGACAAAAATCTGAGTTTCCGGGAGGAAAAAAAACCATGCTACCCTCGTGTAGATCGACTAACTTAGTCACGTTGTGAAAAAAGCCCATAAAAATTCTTTTCATGATCGACGAGACTCGAACTTGGGTCTTTTTCACCCGTTGCGGGGAGGACAGCGATTTTACCAACTCTGCTACCCACGAGGGTTAAGAAATTATGCAGTACCCAATATCAGAACCATGTTTTCAGATATGATGGTGTTTTTTCAATAGTATAGGTACCGCCACATTTTCATGCTGCTGTCCATGACTTGGGACAGGGAATTTCATGAACAATGGATAGGTTGCAGGGGAAGTGCCTTTGAATACCATCCAAGGTCTCCAGATCTCAGACCCTTGGTTTTTTCGTTTTTTTTTTTTTTTTTGCATGGGGATATTCTAAAGATAAGGTGTACATTCAGAAACCAAAAACACTGGAGAATCTGAGATGGCTGTAGCAGGAAACACGCAGAAATTCATTGACTTCTGCACCGTTGTATGTAGGAGCGCTGAAAAAAGGTGTCTTTGGGTATATATGCATGAAGAGGACATTTTGAACATCTTAAATGTTTATTTTTCTTTTAAATACACGTAATTGAGCTATTAAACAAAAAAAAATAATAATAAATAATAAAAAAAAGAGAAGTTAAATTTATTAGATTCACAAATTATGGTTTGCTAACTGTGTCCATAATTCTAATTCACGGTGTATATATTTAAGAATTTCAAAAATGTGTTCTGTGTTCTTGAAAGGAATTGTTAAATGAAATTGGTGGCATATTAGATCCCCCTTTACTCTATATTGATTCCGTATTATATTTGGTGATCGTCCATACTTGGAATCCAGGCGTCAAACAACTCTCGCTGATTCGCCCAAGAGCCTCATCAAAAGGATGCTTTGTCGCTTAAGAGATCTGTGTTATAAAATTGGTGTAAATTTTATAAATATTTTTCAGTTCTCTTTCTTTGGTTTCTCTTGTAACAGTTGCCCAACATTCTACAGAATGTCTGAAAATTGTCCGTGGTTAGATGACCGTACTTAAGCAGCTATCAGCTTTAGGGAAATATCAAAGAATTTTTACACAAAACGCTTCTGACATCATTTCCAGCCACTTCCATCTTTAACGGTCGGCGAAAGTAATCAAGTTTCAAATTCTCTCTCGCTCACCAACATGATCGTTATCTGGTGAAACCGCTGTCATCAATTCTCAGAATAGAGGCTTGTTAGTCAATGGTTTGGTTACATCTTTGATGCAGTTAGACAACACTTAACATTGCGTAGGCTTCGGCTTTCCATGTCTAGCACACAAAAAAAGAAAACGCGCATCTTCAAAAGATTCTCAGCTCCAGTCTCTTACATTACCAGTCAATTTAATATTAACGTCTACTTTTCTTGAATTGTAGTCTACTCCGAATAATTATTCTAGAAAGTAAACGTTAATATTAACTGATTTCTGTACTGCTTGCTGCTGGTAATGAAAAACTCTATGAACTGTGAAGATTTTTTTTTTTTTTCTTGTTCTGGAAATAAACAAAAATCCAGAATGTTTTATGTGTATAGCATACAGGGTGTTTTAAAATTGCACAGTGGAAGACATGCAGAGATATATTCTTTAGCTAAAAAAATTCTATATATATATATCTAAAACGTCTTTATTTTAGTAGTATTAGTGGTATTAGTATTGGCCGCATGGTGCAAGAAAGCCTATGGCTTATGCTGCACTAGCCAAAAAAAAAAAAAAAAAACGAATAAAACAATGATAAAAAAAATAATAATAAATAATAATAATTAATAAAAGAAAAGGAAATTAAACCTATCATCCTATGTGCTTCCCTGACCCGAAGGTACTATCCAGATGACCTTTGAATTTCTCCAAACTGTCACTTCACATGAAGGCAACTTATTCCAGTAATTTATAACTCGCTGGCTAAAATAAAACTTCCTGCAGTCCAATCTAAACATTTCCCCCCGTAACTTGAATTAATGTCCCCTAGTTCTAGCATCATTTATAATATTGAAATTTTCGTCCTCATTCATTTTACTGATGCCTCTCAGAGCCTTAAACACCGCAATCAAATCTCCTCTAAGGCGTCTAGTTTCCAAACCCTGCAACCCACATATTCGAAGTCTTTCTTCGTAAGGACGCCCTTTTGCCGATCTCACCAGGCGAGTTACCCGTTTTTGCACTCTTTCAAGAAGCTCGATGTCTTTCTTTAGGTGCGGTCTCCATACTTGAACACAGTATTCCAAGTGTGTTCTAACAAAAGCCTTATATAATGGGATTATCACGTCTGTATCTCTACGTGCAAAAGTTCGATAGATCATCGATAGGACACCATGGGCCTTCCTTGCAACCTGTTTACAATGCTGAGAGAATTTCATGTCTGACCGTATCGTAACACCCAAGTCCCTTTCCTCCAGTATTGGGTTTAGTTGAATTCCACCAAGTGAATAAGTTATTTTGGGATTACTGTTTCCCAGGTGTAATACTTTACACTTTGTGGATTAGCTGCCATTTTTCTGACCATTCCTGAAGTCTATCTAGGTCTCACTGAAGAAGCTCAGCTTGACAGTAATCATTAACTACTCTACCAATTTTAATATCATCTGCAAATTTAGACATCACGCCCTCTATCCCTTCATCAATGTCGTTTATGAAAATTAAAAACAACAGTGGTCCTAATACTGATCCTTGGGGAACCCCGCTTCTTACATCAACCCAATCTGAGGAATAGCCATTTATCACAACCTTCTGCCCTAAAGCCATCCTGGTGTCCATCTAAGGATTTTCCCAGTGATTCCAATCTGTTCCAGCTTATAAAGCAACCGCTCATGTGGGACTGAGTCAAAACCTTTGCTGAAATCTAAATAAACAATGTCGAAATTATTTCCTAAATACAGCACACGAGTGACTATTTCAAAATAGCGAACCAGATTTGTTAAACAAGATTTTCCCTTTACAAAACCATGCTGAGTATCCTTGAGAATTTCAATTCGATCCAATGATCCTGAATTCCACCCTTGATCATTGCCTCCATGATTTTCCCTACTACTGAAGTCAGACTGACAGGTCGATAATTTCCAACTTCACTTTTAGAGTCACCCTTATGTATGGGAGATACATTGCCACTTTTCCAATCCAAGGGAATCTCCCCAGAGTCTAATGATGCTTGCATAATTAGACCCAGTGGTTCAATGCCCTCACTTGCCGCCTCCCTTAAGATTATAGGGTATATTCCATCAACTCCAGGAGTCTTACTGGCCTGTAGGCTCGAAAGTTTTTTCATTAAATAATCTTTCGAAATTTCAATATCATTAATTACATATTTTTCAACTTCGCTCCCACAATTTCCCATTGCCACAAAAGGTTTTTCATTTGTAAATATCGATGCAAAATAACCGTTGAGTTCATCTGCAACGGCAGCTGGTGTATTTATTACTATCCCCTTTCCCTTACGTAAAGGTCCGATCTGGTTTGCCCTGTTCTTCTTGGCATTTATATATGTGAAGAATTCCTTATCCCCCCTTTTCCGAGATATTAGACATTAATCATAAATTACAGAACATAGAGAGAAACTGAAATAAACTCTAAAAGATAAACATCTAAAGCAGCTGCTAAAAATGACTTACATTTTATTCAATGCGGCAGTCAGCGCAACGAATCCATGATTCCCTGACATGTGGTCATTTCAAGACTTACTCTTAATGGTTCATCAACTTCGAAAATGTGATTTCCCAGTTCAACTTGTGTGTTAATAGGAGTAGAATAAACCAGGGATACATTTATTTATTTATTTTTTTATTAACAACAAGATACACAACAAGTAATCTGGGGCGGCTAGGTTACTTGTTGTGTATATCTGAGAGCAGAATAATGAACACAATTGTTAACAATAACATGAAATCCAACAGGGAGATAAATATTGACATAGATTTAAAAATTAAAATCATATGTACAAAAGAGGATTGCATTAAGTTAAGTTACCGGTAAAGTAAATAATTAATTAGTTAGAGAATAGAAAAATAATTAAAAAAAAAATAAAAATAAACTACAATAATTAGATGAGAGCTAGTCATTTTGCATTTGAAGAGAAGAGGCAAACTTGCGGATGGAGTTCATCAGTGATTGGGAGTTATCAAAGAAGTCGATGAGAGAGTCATTTGCTGATTCTGTTCAGTGGACTTAACCTCATAAAGTCCGTAGTGGCAGGGTCAAGGCGAAACAGTGTAAGGTTCCTAACTTGTCTACAAGGAGCATTGAAGTTTATTTTACTAAGGATATCAGATGCTTCATAAGTTCCAGTGATTACTTTGGCTAGAAGGGTAATGTCAGCAATAACTCTGCAATAACACAGAGGCAATAACTCGGCAATAACACAGAGGCCTCAGATGAAAGTAATCACACAGCAATTCATAGTACACTGTGTGATAAAATAGAGGATTACGGAACTTAAGGTAACGGACAAAATTTTTTTTGGACTCCTTCAATTTTGTTAATTAAAGTTTTCGTGTGAGAATTCCAGATGGGTGAGCTGAATTCCACGATTGGGAGAACTATAGTTTTATAAAGGATGACAGCATATCTGTAGTTTTTCAACTTGTAGGTGTTCCGTTTGATAAATCCCAGTGTTTTGAATGCTTTGCTGGTGATTTTAAGGACATGGACATCAAATTTAGCACTGCTGGAGAAGAGAATCCCCAAGTCGTTAACTTGGTCACACCTTTCGATGATCACAGAGTTAATAGTGTACTCCGTATTTATTAGTTGTGGAGATCTGCAGGATGAGAAAGAGTTTACTTTGCACTTCGAGGGGTTAGCAGACAAGCCATTCAGAGATAGCCACAGAGAGAATTTATTGAGGGCGCATTGAAGCTGTTGAGAATCCGTTGTCTCCTTCACTGCTGAGTAGATCTTAAGATCATCTGCATAGAGAGCAACTTGAATATTGGAGGTGCAGATGAAAGAAGGAAGATCATTTATGAAAACAATGAAAAGTAGAGGACCTAGGGGAGAGCCTTGAGGTACTCCACTTAGTGGTATGAAACGGTCTGAGTTCACTTGGCTGACGATAACGCTCAAGGAACGATGCGTAATATAGCTCCGTATCCATGAGAGCAAAGGGTCACGGATACCATATAGCTTAAGTTTTTCCATAAGTTGTTCGTGCGGGACTTTATCAAATGCCTTAGATATATCTGTGTAGACTGCATCAACTTGAAGGTTGTTATCAAGGACTTCAGAGGTGTATTGCCAGAAAGGAAGCAAATTTGTGACTACTGACTTGCCACATGGTTGATTTATAACGGAAACATGGTTGATCATACAGAATGAATCACTGACAAAAGTTTGTGTTTATTCATATCTTGTGGCAAGAATTCTTGTATAGGCTTGCTGAGAAATAGATACAGTAGTTTCCTCTAATTTAAGTAGTTTCCTCTGAATGCTTGCAGATGAAACTTTTATGTGACCCGACAACTTTCGCCCTCGTGGGTAGCAGAGTTGGTAGGATCGCCGTCCTTCCCACACCGGGTGGAAAAGACCTGAGTTCGAGTCCCGTGAATGACGCGAGGAATTTTTATGGGGCCTTCTTTCACAACGTGGCTGTGTTGGTCAGTCTCAGGCGAAGTTAGCATGGTTTTTCCTCCCGGAAACTCGGGTTTTTCGTCCAGAAAACAGAAAATCGACCGCAGAATACAAGCAATTTGCAAACTATACACGGAGCAATATGGCCTTATTGGCTATTGCTCCTAACACCGTACAACAACTGACAACTCATCTGTTCTTCCCCCTCTAATTATATGTCTCATTCTTTTTCAAATATATTCAAATTTCCCACTTCCACAACAGTAGATGGTAGCTTGTTCATGGTTACCAACAATAGATGGTAACTTCCACAACAGTAGATGGTAGCTTGTTTTAATAATCAAAAAAATGAAAGCGAATTTCCTGATACCATCCTGCAACCATCCTTTTCCAGTTTAAATTTGTGTCCTCTTAAGCATATAAGGAAAGAGTAAGGATCCCATCAGTATTTAGTTTACTCGATCCATTTAAAGTTTTAAACACTTCAGTTAGGTCTCCTTGCAGATGTGTTGTATGGTGATTAAGAGCTTCAAAGGCAAAATAAGACATTGTGTACTAATTTCAGAAAATGAGCGTACTCCTACGGGGCTTTTTCTTTTCCTTCCACGGAATATTCCAAGTTAGTGGCCTCTATTATATTTAAGGAGAATTTGAAGACCGAATGTTCATCCGCCTGTTGGTAGTTGGTAGTAAAGCCTGATGATGCGACTTGACAAAACATCTTGACGAATTTTCTCCAGAAGCAAATTAAGAGAAAGTTTTTTCAATTGCACGTGGAGTATGCAGGAAGAAAATATCACCACATTCATTGACAATTTCTTCAATAATTTTTTAAGGGTTTTTTTTAGTTCTGGGACTAGACACGTCTCATTATCTGTTTATAATTGTCGATTTTATACTTGTAGTTGGTACTTGAAACTCTGAACATTTATTTTCTTGCAGAGAATCTCTTGCAATTTAAGCGCAGCTTCCGGCCTGGAGCAAATAACATTACCGCAATTGCCCAGTTTTCTCTGTGTTGCCTCCCATGAAGTAAATCTGCAGAAATTTAGGTTCTTTATTTGGTAACGGCTGCAGATGCCAGCCCATGATAAACCTGTCCCTGAATTGTGGGCATGTAGCCAGATTCTTGGATCTCTTTTGTGGTGCCAAAAGATGTCATATAGATGCAAGTTACATTTTCTATTATTATTTTGGCAATGTCCTGAATTTGGAATGATGTCTGTGAACAATTTGCAGCTACTCTAAATGAATGATCCTCGACAGCTGAACCTTGTCACCCTGGAGTTTCCCGTTTTCATTGCATAGTTGTGGTTGCAAGAATTTGACATTGAAGAACTGCAGTTAATGGGGCAGAACCAGTTATGGTTCTGCTCCATTAACTGGTTCCTGGCTGCAGCCATTTTGGTTAATCTTGTAGCCGTTGAAACCGATCTTTTCCAGAATAGAAGCCAGTGACCTCAATAATGAGGATGTAAACATTATTATTTGCCGAGTGGACTGAGTGCGAACGTATAATCCGCAAACTGAAGTTTTCTTTTAATTTTAACAACCCATTTCATTTATAGCATCAAAATTAAATAAAATCTTAAATTTTCAAAGTAAAGTTTTTTTCAAAATTCTTGTTTCGAAGAACATGATTTGTTTCATTTATTGATAGAAAAAATCATTTTGATTCGTTTATAATAATATTGACATTAATTAATATCACAAAATTCTCAGGCAATTCGTTTTTAAAACTTAGCTCAGAATTGCGAATTTTTGAGAGATAAAATGATTACTAATATTAAGATTGCTTTTCTAAACGCGTTACCATATATGCACAATACATATATTGTCTTCTTCATGTGACAACAACTCAACTCACAGATTTTTGAACAGATTGAACAGATTTTTACGGAATTTTATATTTGAGGTTTTAATGAGCGTTTGTCGAGCTGTTCCAAATTTTATGAAATTCGGAGCAATAGAAATCTGACAGTTATTAAAAATATTATTATTTTGGTTCTCATGTAACAACTCGACTGAATCCATTCACTGAACCCTAGTGCGTGGATTTTCATTAAATTTTATATTTGGCCTTTTTAGAAAGATTTGTTTCCCTATTCCAAATTCAATAGAAATCCGACAATTTTTATTTCATTGTCCGCATATTTTTATATTTCTTTCTTTTAGAACGATTTTTCGAGCCTTCCCAAATTTCATTAAAATCGGACCAATAGAAATCCGGCAATTTTCATTTATTATTATTATTTTCCGGAAGCAAAGCAGCGTTTGTAAAGTTGCATTTACCCTTCTTTGACAAACATTGATGGAAATTTATACGGTGGAAGGCTTCTCGTTCCAGTTAAGAAAATGTCACACTTCAGGAGATAAGCTCTGAAGGGAGTATCCAGGGTATGCACCGAACGTATTGTTCATTGGCATGTCGGGGAGTGAAAAGACTTGACAAACAGTTCTTGCAAGCTAATCAGTTTGAATTAGCGCACTTACCCTTAGGTGTATTCGCTCAGGTGGGAAATGAAGTCGGACTGTCTATAGATTCAGATGTCCCACAGAGTCAGTAAAATTATCTAGAAACCTTGAAAGAGGGAACTCCTTTTGACAGGATCTGCAATGCGTGACTCAGCAGGGATCAAATACCCCTTTGTCTCTTTTGATTACAGGACGGTCTTGTACCTCGCATTCCAACTACAGTGTGGGACCTACTTCTGCAAGAAACAAAGACAAAGGTATTAACCACATCTTGATTTCACTGGACTTGGTAGCTTTGTTAACGGTATCGTGTGTCACACCAAGGCTGGGGTTAGTAGAATTACGAGGTGTGAACTGAGTACACGATTTTTCTCAGAAATCTGTCAGACCTTCTCAAGAATTTGCTTTGAGTTACGATGTCCGCACATCTGCTAATAGAATTAATCTTACTGCGAGATTTTCACACGTATATGCCATTATCTCAAAGAAAATAATTGAATTAAAGTGGCAAGTCGGTTATCCGAAAAATTGGCAGATAATACTACCAGTATTATTTTCTCCCGTTTGTTTTACATCTGTTAAAATAATTTGACAGTAAAGAAGATTAATTTGTGCTAATGAGATTGCTAGATAAGCACCATCAGGTGAAACCCCCCCAAATGTGAAGGGTTTTTATTTTATTTTAAGAGCAGCTGCGTGAATTTCTGAATTAATCTACAGTAATTTTTATTATTATTGTTATTATCATTATGGGTTAGAAAAGTGTTGTTATTATGGATTGTATGCACAAAGTAATTTTGTTATTAATTCTCTCCTTCTGTCAGCGTCTTAAGAGGTATCAGTAGAGATACTTGTTTTTCATCCTTTCCTTCTCAGATTTATTTAATTAACTCATTTATTTCAATAGTTTAAAAATTGTAATCTAGCTACAAAATTTATTTCGTTTGTATTTTTTGGTCTTTAGCTTTGCGAATCTTTTCGTTTTTGCAAGTATAGATAAAAATGATTAATCTTTTCTTTTCTTTTTTTTTTAAATTATTTTCCCCCCTAATAAGCGGTGCAAAACTGGATCACCGAGATAAACCATTGGTAGATTATCTGACGTTTCAAATAAAAATTCCATGATTATATTTTTTTTTATTTTATTGAAACAAGATATGGAAATTTTATATTTCTGTTAACTATTAACAGTGCATCTGAGAAGTGCAGAACAGTGAACAAGAGTGGACAACAACAATAAGAGAGGAATCCAAAAGGAAAATAAACCATTAAAAGGGTTTAAACATTAAAATCGTATGTACACTGAGTGGACAGAAATCTTGAGATACCTGCCTCGTAACTGGTAGGCCCGCCTTTTGCCCGGATAAGGGCAGTCACACGGCGAGGCATTGAGTCCATTAGTTCACGAAAGCGTTCCACAGGTATTTCCATCCATGCTTCCCGCACCGCTGTCCATAATTCGGTCGCATTCCTGGGCGGAGAATCAAAAGCTCGAACGAACCTTTCCACGGCATCCCAAAGTTGCTTCACAGGATCACACGTCTGGTGAACGGGGAGGTCATTCCATGGTGGTAAAATCTGCGGAATGCTCTTCGAACCATGCTATAGTCATCTCGGATCTGTGGAGAGGCGCATTGTCCTGCTGGAAGAGTCCATTTTCCTGCGGGCGCACGATGGCCATGAAGGGATGCAGATAATCCGCAAGGATGGACACGTAACATGGACCGTTCAGAGATGCGTCTAAATGTACCAGAGGTACCAAAGCGTGCCAGTTGAACATGCCCCAGAGCATTACCGACCGTCCACCTTCCTGAACAGTTTCATGTTGATATGACGGGTGCATAGCTTCATGCGAACCAGAAGACCCATTTCCAATCATCCAAGGTCCAGTGCCGATGTTCCTTCGTCGAGTTGAGGCGTAGAGTCCTGTGTCATGATATTAGCAATGGGACTCTGGTGGGTCGGCAGCAACGATAACCTATTGCGGCTAATGAGATCGCCTGATGGTCTTGGTGGAGATGTTTCTGGCACCTCCGTCGTTGAAGTCGGCGGTGATTTGTGCTAGTGTCGCTCTCCGGTTGGCTGAAACAATGCGATACACACGTCGACGGCCACGTTCATTCACCACCTTTCTCCGCCCACAGCCTGTCCATGATGAGTTGTTATTCCGGAAATGTCGTATTCCCGATACTCTTGATACTATCGAACGGGAGTGCAACTTCTGTACCACCTCTGCGATAGAATGACCCATGCTTCGGGCACCCACTATCATCCCTCTTTCAAAGTTGGTTAACTCACGACGTTTATCCATACTGACATCGAATTACCGTCTACATGAATGCAGTGTACCTGTATACTTGCCAAGCGGTGGGTTCGTCCACTAGTGAGAGGGGTGACAGCGTCGCGTTGTCCAGGAACCAGGTATCCATAAATTCTGCCTTTCAGTATACAAAAAGACGTGTACAGCAAGTTTAGTTACCGGTTGAAGAAATAATAAAGTAAACTAAAAAGAAAAGAAAAGAAAAACAGATAAAAAAACAAATAAAAATAAACCACAAAGATTGTATGAGAACTAATCACTGCAGTCCAAAAGATGAGGCATACTTGTGGACAGAGTTCACCAGAGATTGAAAATTGTCAAAAAAGTCAATGAGGGTGTCATTTGATATGATAATTTTGTTTATTGGACTGAACTTTATAAAGTTCGTGTTGGCATTGTCAAGGCGAAACAGTGTAAGATTCCTGACTTGTTTAGAAGGAGCTTGTTTGTTTTTTAAGGGTTTTAAGACACAAGGGCATCAAAGGCCATGATGGCCTTTGACATCTTGGCAAAGACCAAATCGGATTTGCCGAATGAAATTAAACAGTTCATCTAGATTTGCAAAGTTACCTAATATCAGTTGAAGGATAAGTGTATTCTGATTATTTCATAAACTCTGGAAGAAGAAGAAGCTGGAATGTCTTACTGAAAGCTGAACTTGAATAGGAGGAGCATGGAAGTTGATTTTTCTTAGGATATCAGTTGCTTCATAGGTTCCAGTGATTACTTTGGTAAGAAGGATAATGTCAGTAATGCCGTAGCCTAGTGGCCAGGCGCGCGGTGCATAAGTACACGTGCCTCGAGTGACCGGGGTTCAAGCCTATGACTGCTGAATATGATGCTGTTTCTTGTATTCTGTCTATCTTGTGAACTCCTCTGACCGTTTGGTCGTCCCGGAGTATAAGCAGAAAATTTTATTTAATTTAATTCTTCTAGTGCTAAGAGGTGTCCGATGAAAGTAATCGCACTGCGATTCAGATATAAACTGAATGATAAAATAGAGGGTTACGGAATGTGAGATAGTGAACGAAACTTTTTCGGACTGGTTCTATTTTTTAACAAAAATGGATTGAATTTCGGACTGCTTCCATTTTATTTTAAAAGAGTTTTGGACTGCTTCCAGTTTTGAACAAGAGTTTCGGACTGCTACTGATGTTTTGTGTATATTATCTTGAAAATTGCCAGCTAATGTACAAAATATCAGTAGCTACTGTTCAACAGGCCCTAGTTATACCAAGAAGAGTTATACCTCTGTGCAGAGAGGATCCGATGAACATGAGATGAGAGTTTTCAAGCTCCAGCCTTTTCCCCAAGTAGTTGGCATGTGCCAAAAACATTAGTTGCTCTTCAAGGTAAACTCTCAAGTATAACATCTTCCGGCCTACTCGAAGAGAGCAATCCCCAGAGCGGCAAACTGTTGGCGACATCCAGCTGAGGTAGCCCCTTCAGCAACAGCCAAAGACTTATGTTCGGAAACCTGTAACTTATGCAATGAGGCCCAAGATAACAATTGGGTCAAGCAGGCTTGCGCCCGCTCCTCGGGCTCCTTGCAGGAGTTCCCCCTCCCCCACATGGAACACAAATTACCCGCATAAGCCACGATGGTAGCTCCCTCAACATTGTGAGAAACCAGGTATTCATCGAGCACACAGTTCCAAAGGACCGACCCCTTCATGAGAGACAGCAAACAAGACATTTAGCGATAGCCACATAGAGGATTTAATGATGACACAATGAAGCTGCTGAGAATCGGTTATCTCCGTTATCGGTTCACATCCGAGTAGATCTTGAGGTCATCTGCGTAAAGAGCAACTTGAACGTCTGAGGTGTTGGTGAAAGAAGGAAGATCATTAATGAAGTTATGAAAAGCAGAGGACCAAGGAGGGAGGGGGAATCTTGAGATATTCGACTTAGAGAGATAAAATGGTTCCTGTTCACTTGGTTGATGATAACGCCCAGAGAACGTTACATAATAAAGCTCGCCAGCCACGAGAACAATGGATCACAGATACCATATATCCTAAGTTTTTTAATTATTCGTTCACGAGGGACTTTATCAAACAGATTAGAGAAGTCTGTGTAAAGTTGTGATATTCATCTTCAATTTATGAGCGTCAACTTGAAGCTGAATAGCAAGAGATTCAGAAGCAAATTGGTAATCACAGACTTTCCACGGCATAAACCATGCTGATTCTCATCAATGAAAGGCCTGAAGAATTCGAAGAGATATTTGTGTACTACTGTGTCAATGAGTTTGGAAAGGTTGTTTTGCAATGATATGAGTCTGTAATCGGATACAGCACTTTTATAACCTTTTTTGGAATACTGGAAATATGGGAACCTGCTTGAAGTGCTTCGGATCCTTACTATGCCTGAGAGATAAGTTGAAAATCGAAATATGATTTGTTTAAGAGTAATGGCAGTCTTTTTCCAAAATACGGCTATTATGTTATCGGGGCCTTTCGTGTAGTCTTTAAGCATCAAATGAAATATGAAAGAAATTAAAAAAAAATTAAAAAAGTGTTGTGAAGAAATAGCATGATGATTACTTAAATTCGGATTTACTTTCATTATTGTTAAAAATGAGCAAACGCCCATAATGTGTTTCTTGTAAAGTGTTGCCCAACGAGAGCCGGCTAAACTTTTGAGGCATTTAAAAACGAAACAATCTACAAGGTCAAAAGAAACCGGTCGAATTTTTCGTAAGAAATTAAAATATTAAAAAATACTAGAAAAAAAGATGTTAATTGAAAACTACCGCACTCTGTCAGCATAGTTTAATTTAGTTTCTTTAATCATATACCCCCACGAAATACGGTATTATACTTAATATACACTGAGTGATCATTGAATTATGACCACCCCTATGAAAACTGAATCAAAATGGTCAAAATGGTCAAACAATAACCCGACGGCAAAATTGCAAAGGTCAGCGAAAGGTTGATGTTAGAGTTGAGCACCGGGTCCGACGACTCGTACAGGCGAACAGGCGCAGCACTGTTGAAGAGTTGACTACTCAATACAACATGGGCGAACCCGGAACAATATCTAGCATGACCATGCGTCGCACGTATCGACTATACCAGCAGACGACTCCTACGGCATCCTCTCCTAACCAAGGTTCATCGACGTAAAAGACTCGCCTGGTGCAAAGAGCATGCACATTGGACGTTAGAAGACTGGAAGAAGATGTGCTGGTCGGATGAGTCACGTTATTTACTCCACACCGTGGATGGTCGTGTACGGATTTGGCGTCAACAACACGAGGCTCTTGATCCATCATGCATGGTATCAAAAGTGCAGGCCGGTGGAGGCGGTTGTATGGTGTGGGGCATGTTTCACTGGCAGGAACTTGGACCCTTGGTACATGTAGAACAACGTATCAGTGGTCTCCGCTATCGGCAACTGCTTTCTGACTGTGTACACCCCGCTATACACTTTTTTCCCGAATGGCGATGGTATCTTCCAAGATGACAATGCACCGAACCATCGGGAACTTGTTGTGCAGGAATGGTTTGAGGAACACAGTTCTGACTTCCAGCATATCGAATGGCCTCCGAATTCCACCGATATCAATCCCATAAAGCACTTGTTGGACGCTATGGAAAGGCATATTAGGCGTCTGGATACACCAATCACCTCCATACCTGCATTGCTGACTGCATTACACACAGCTTGGTTGTCCCTACCTACCAAACGCTTCCGACAACTTACTTAATTTAGTAAAGTGTAAAGGTAGCAAAATAAGCTGTTAAACAGAATAAAACGTCCTCACCTGTAAAGAAGTTTAATTCGTGGGGAAGTTAGTCAATGGCTGATGGTTAGTTAGTTTCGTGAAAGGTTTCATGGTTTCCATTTCCAAAAGCTTGATTTTTCATCCTACACAGTAGACAAACCGATCATAGCATTCGAAGTGTGATCCAAAAGTTCGGGGATTGACTTTCTATCGTGAAATTTCGGCTTCGTATTTAGTTCGGTGTTCATCTAGATTTAGTAACTCGTGGATCATTCGTTTTTCTGCAGTCAGCCTCAACTGGCACTCGTTGAATATAACGTATTTTATGTTTCTTCGCATTTTAAAATAGGCGATTTTATTAAGCACCAAATTGAGCAGCGAAAATCTCACGATAACAGCTTTTGGAGAAGACGATATGCGTCATTCGAAGACTTTTCACTGTACAAGAGGATCATGGCTCTAATCATGCTCCAATCAGGAGTGATCAGGGTTTAACTACCACGAATTTGCTAGTTAAATTAGTATTTCTTATGTATTTCTCGTGTCAAAATTTTAACACAAGATTTGAGAATGCGGTTAGTGTCAGCCAAATTTGTGCCTCGCATCCTCATTGTTGATCACAGAGAACGACGAGTTCTCGCATGTCAGGATCTCTCTCAACGTGCTGCTGACCCACACTCAGTGTTTTCCATCATTACTGTTACGAATCATGGGTATATGGATATGACCCGGAAACAAAGACCTAGTCCTCTTAATGGAAGAAGACTGTCTTTTCCATGAACCAAAAAAAAAAAAAAAAAAAAAAGGGAAGATAATCTTGATGAAATGTGAAGATCATGCTCGTTATATTTTTGGATTCACAGAAAATTGCTGGTTATGAATTTGTTGCGCTTGGTCAAACAGTGATTCAGGAATACCACAAAACAGTTCTGCGACGGTTGATAATGTTTGGAGAAAATGGCCGGAAAAGTGGGCTTCAGGGAATTGTTGTTTACATGAACTGCACACCCGATACATTCCAGTCAAAAATTTCTTGCAAAGCACTCCATCACCGTGGAACCTCATCTGCCATACTCACCGAATTTACCTGCTCCCTGTTTTGTTTTCTTTTGTTTTGTTGCCTGAGAATTTAACACAGGAAATATTATAAATTCCAAAATAAGCTTATTAGGAAGGCTTCCATTTGCAGAAGCGTTAGAATCGGTGTGGACAGTGTCAAGGAGCCTACTGGGATAGAGATTCATCCGAATAGCCCGCAAACTTCACTTTCTACAAACCCCGAAATTTTTGATCCCACCACATACACGCAATTTACAAACATGGTGTGTTGATCCCTCAAGTTCATAACTATCTTGGCGCGAATCAATAGCCAAATCAATCTCTAAACCAAACGATTTGGACGATTTTGCTAACTTCGTAGATGAATTGCATAATGGGAGAATAACCTTGTGCAGTATGAAATATGTGCCACGAAGCCATCATCGTCCACGACCACTTAGAAATGTTAAGACGAATGCATCCCAATTAATCGACTATAAATGTATGGCCCTTCGCTTTGCGAATTTCTAACCTTCACACAATTTTACACGGAGCGACATTGCTGTCACATTACTATGACAAGTGAGTGAGGCGTGACCGACAGAGAGAATGCATATCCAGAACTGCACAAATTAGCGTTGTTGTATGAAACGAATCTTTCCTCACTATGGTTGCCAACTAACTGACTGGCGACTTCTCAAAATGCACACGCCTCCGCTTGAAAGATTACAGCGCCTTCTGGATCTGAAGTTGTCGTTTGGGAGACGTTGGACGTAGCACCTGATGCGCCACATGTAGATTTGTGTGAAAGGACTACGAGCCATTGAATCTTATTATTATAGTAGATTCGATAATCCGAGACTTATTAATCCGATATTCGCTTAATTTGAGTTCGCCTTATTAGAAAAAAGAAAAGAAGAGAATTAATATGCACTTATATATTTGTTAATTAATGAAAAAAAGTTATTACCTTTTTTTCATTGATTTAATGTTTTTTTTCTTTACACTTCACTTCGGATTATAGAGACTACTGTATTATTATTTATTCGTTAGTCTGTTAAACGCGACTGTTACAACAATCTTAAACAGTATGTGAGCTTATAAATCACCCCCTTGTACAGTTTGCAAGCCAGAGGTGGGGGTTGGCTGTAATTTAAAATAATTTGAACTTTGCTAGGAGAATACGTAAGGCGCCTTACAAGAACAAAAGTATTCAAAAAGACAACGGTAGTCATTGCCTACCGTTGTCTTTTTGACAACGATAGGCAATGACAAAGATAAAAATGACAAAAAACAAAAACAGCATTATGAAACCGTTCATATTGAAAGGTTTGAACACTGGAGTGATGGATCCATGGCAGTGATGGACAGGTCCTAGGGAGCAGGTTCTAATGTCCTGTGACGTGGTCCTGGGAAGGAAGTCGACCGAGTACGTTCTGCCTATATTTCTGTACTGCGAACTTGTAGAGGTCGCCGTCCAAGGAGTGTATGTACTGCAGCATTTGCACCGGTAAGAACCGATCAGATAATTTTAACCGGTTTGGAATGGCCTGAAGGATTGGATTGGCCCTAAGGCTTGGGACTGGAATCCTCTATCTGCAGTTAGCCCAGAAATCTGGTACTGAAATAATGCCGACCATCATTTTGACGTCAAAGACGAATCTTCTCTCGTGAATGATGGCAGGAAGACGTCTCATGTTGAGAGCTGCCGCCATCTGGGTGGTCCTTGGTGCAGGGGGAAGCCAAAATTTCCATATGGCCCACTTCAATAGCCAGAATTCCCCCGCGAAAATCCGTCTCAGATGGGTCGTACTAGTTGAAGTCCAGACTTCGGCGCCACAGAGTATGACCGGATAAACACACGTGTTAACAAATCTGCACCCAACAGCCTGGTCATGGATGGGCATAAGTTGTTGTTTAATCATCCACCGGAATCGACAGAACTTTATTTGCAGGTGGTCTGTGTGTGGTAGAAAGGAGAGCTTTTGATCAAAAATAACGCCCAGATCTGTATGTTGTTGGACGGCAGAAATCGCGGATCCTCTTAAAATGGGTTGCACTATTGTTGGGTTCCGTTTAAGAGAGAAAGTCAACTGTGTTTTGACTTCTCAGGATTGATGTGAAGCCCGAAACAGGAGAGGAAGGGCCTCAAGGTTCCGGATTTTCTGAAGGATTAAGGCATTAATGTATTCAGCAGTGTCTCCAGGGCTGATAGTAGTAAACAGTTTTATGTCATCATCAAAGGTGATATCAGTTCGGCCCGTCACGAACGGCACAAGAACAGCTGAGAACAAGATTCCGGACAGGACCCCGCCTTATGGGACTCCAGCTGTAACAGTCCTGGTGTAACGCAGATTGTCATTGCGAACAATAATGGTCCTGTTCTCAAGCATTGTCTGAATTAACCAGAGCACGTCTCCACCAATGAGGTAATACTCACGTAGTAGCCTTGCCAACGCGTGAACGGATATGGAATCAAATGCTGCCTGGACGTCGATATACGTAACGGTGATTTCCGAACAGTGCTCAAATGCCTCGAGGATCTTAGTAGTGGTGGCGACTAGATTTGTAGCTGTGGATCTTAACGGGTAGCATGGTGGACTGGCGGAAGCTGTTGTGGCATAATTTGGGTGGTTAACGTTCTCAGAAGAGATTTCTCAAAGAGCTTTAATAGGCTTGATGCAGAAGAAATTGGACGGAAGTGACTGGGCTGAGAAGCAGAGCGTATTTTCGGCAGATAGACATGCCACACAGGAGGGAAGAATTTTTGATTAAGGATCTTGTTAAATAATGACAGGATAGGATCAACAACAAATGTACTGAGGCATTTCAGCATAAATTGAGGAATTCCGTCGGCACCGGATGTGGCTGTAGGTGCTAAGCTGTTTATTGCATCGATCAGCTGGTATTTGGTGAGGTGAACTGAATTTAAGGGGTCTATTGAAATCGGATTGGTTGGGAATTCCATTGGTGTAGTGGATTCTGGCTGAGCGGTGAACCTAGTTATGTGGTCGAGCCAACTGCTCAGGTTGAGTGAGTCAACGGTGTCCTCTGATTGGCTTCTATGGAAGGGCTTCCTCTTATTTATGGTAGCCTCTAGGTGAAGTTTTATCGCCTTCCTCTTGTTCCTAATAAAAGGCGCCCTAGCTCGGGAGAAGGCAGTTCTGTCCGAGCCGGGTGAGTAGGAGTTCTTCCACTTTTTGTGCAAAATCTGTTTAACATGGAAGCTTTCAGAGACTTTTGGATTCCACCAGGCCTTTGAATTTTATGGTAAAGGGCAGACATCCTTGGTGTAAATTGTAACGAGTGAGGACCTGGTTTGAACTGGAATGACTGGCTCAGATCACTGATCTTATTCCAATTGGGCATATGTGGAATGAACTGGAAACTTTGCGAAATTGAGCATGAAGAACAACTTCACAAATTGAATCAAAAGATTTACTGTCTGAGGCCCGGTGAAATATTTCTGTTGAAACTTTCCAAATCATAAGAGCATAAATATAACTTCAGTGAGAGGCCACCAGAAAGACAAGGCTAGGGATGAGAACCCTCGATTCCGACATTAGAATTATTCCTGCTCATAAAGAATCATTTCTTTTTGTTTATTTTACCAGGTGGAGTTTATTTCATATAAATCCAGTATAATAACGCTTTGCTAGATATTCAGTAGTGGACTTAATTCTGGATACTTAAAATATATCTAAATTTCACGTGTAATCAATGTTTGCGGCTTTATTTTAATTCAAAGTTTTTTAAAAATTATTTTTTAAAAGAAACAAATGTCATATTAATTGCAATTTAAAAATATATTTTTGAAAATAACTTGGGGATATGAGACCGGAATATAAAAATCCTTAATTCAGTAGTTAAGCGTAAAATTTTATTTACGTTAACATTTTGTTGGGAATCTTCTATCTTTATATGTACGAAAAAACAGAAACAATCCATTGGTTAGATTTAAATGAAATTTGGGAAGGCTGGACAAATCGCTCTAAAAGAGCCATATAAAATATTGCAAAAAAGAGAAAAGAAAATCCATCCATTGACTATTGAGTTATGACATAAGGATGGACATATGGACAAAGAAATTTTAATTGCCAGATTTCTTTAGTATCGTATGATTTTAAGGAATTTTGGAATGATGGATAAGTTCCCCAAACAGAGCTAAATATAAAATTTCATGAAAATTCATCTACTAGGAGCCAAATTATTACATGCGGACGAACGGCCATGGTGAAGACATTTGTGGGATTGCTTAGTATGTCTGAAAAAAGTTAATTCCACTAAAATATTTTCGCCCAACATATCCGCCTAACGGCTCCAATGAAAATTGCCCTATACTGCACGCGGACAAAGCTAGCGGACGTGAAGAGCATGCAAAGCTACCTCCATTAATTCGAGAACAGGAAAGAACTTAGAATAATTAACTATCAGATGAAGATTGGGAGCAGTGGAACCAGTAAATGCAAATAGATGTACGCCATTGACAAAGTGATGTATGCAACGTAGGGGAGGGAAGGAAGAAACTTTCTTCTGCTTACAGATACTCTTATTGATGAGGTCCCTCCCTGTCCCTCTCTTATACAATGTATCATAATTCAAATCTTGAAAAAAAAACACTGCCTACCAACCTGTTTTGTATGCCAACAGGTTTTTATCAAATCAGAACTTCCCATTGGTGTCTTCTGCAGTTAGTCATACTTGTACATATTCGGATTCAGAAGAATTTAACATCGACAACAGTATTAGATGGTCATCTGGGTTAGTTGATTCTCTTTGCCTTTTGCATTTAGCTTATCCAGCTTATAATAAAGAAAGATATGGCGTCATCTGGTTGACGAAATCCTTAATATGTGCTCACAGTTTTATGTTAGAACAACAACTACAGTTTTACGTTTGCAATTCGTTTCGAAGATGTATTTCTCCGTACGATGGCGCTGGAAGTGACACAATGCTGAGTTTGCGCATTCCTGTACTCGCCAAGTTGTTGAAACATGAGGAGGTGGTGATGGCGAAAGTCAGATTCAAGGAAATTGGCGATGTCGCAGTTACCGATAAAAAAAAAGACCACACAAACAAGTGACAGAAGATGAAACGGAGATGGTAACATCCCAGAAATCAGAGGCATATTTCATCAGCTTCGTAATAACACGTTTAAAAAATAATAAATTAATATGTTCTCAACTGTGCAAATACTGATGGGGCAAAAAGGTTCTGTTTTACCTCGAAGGATTCTTTTCTGCACGCAATTTAAGGGAATATTAAATCGTCTCTTTAACTGTCTATATAACTATACCACCTAACACTTATACGTTAAAAGAGATTGATGTTAGATATCGAGACATTTGAAATAAAGCAGAGACTTAGATTGTGCAATTAAATGATTTTTTAAAATGATTTTTCTTAGAATTCTTTTTGTATCTGTACCACCGCCATCTTCTTTGCTAATCTGAGAGGGAAAGTACGTGTTCAGAATTCTTGGTATTTCTATTCCATTCAAATTGGGTTATCTAGCTTATTATTCGAAGTCAAACAGGCATACAGCCTTTCTGCGCTATTTACTTTCACCCCACTCACGTTCTCCCTCCCTCTTCCCTTAATACATCTACAGGACTTCTCCGTGACCAAAGTTTTAAAAAAATAAGAAAAGAATCACCGTCACGGCGTTCAAACCTGACAAAAATTCCCATACTCAGGTCAACGACACACGCACGTAGCAGTTCTCCCACAGAGCTGAACAAGGGATGGGGTGGGGTGGTTACATTATCTCTGTCCCCCTTTAGTTCACCCCCGATAGTTGTGCAGCCTGCTATTACTTTTCAACCCTGGCGGACAATGACAGCATCTCTAATAGACGGACTCTATCATCCCCGCCATCTGGCGGCTTACCGAGAAAGTCACTGACCTAACTACAGGGTGATTAGGATTCTTTCCTTAACGGGGTCGTTCCCGCATTTACCCACAATGCTCCGGTTCAACCGTCATCATTATAGTCCGCAGTGGGCTTGACGTACATCATTTTGGTGCGTTCCTATCTCTAACCTCCCCTTCCCCCCTTTCCCCAAAGCAAGCTTCATTTCTCTCACTCGGTTCTGTCTGCCCGTATTCTCAAGCATTACGAAGGTGGGTCCATCCAAGGGGCGAAAGGGGAGATTATTAATGGGGAATCTACACGGAAAGACTTAAAGACGTTGCTGTGAAGAAAAGTGTTAAGTCTTGTAATAGTGACTCATCTGGTTACGCGAAGGAATAAATAGTTTCTGTCAGACTCTCACTAAGGAAAGTGTCAATTCTTTAAACAAGGAAGCATATTCTTATACACACTGTCCAAAAAAATATATGAACCTTTGTATTAAGACAGTCACAGACTGAAGAAATGCAAAGAAAACTGGATGACGTATTGCCTTGTTTGAGAATAAAGACTGCATAGGCTGTTCGACTGCAGTAATCCGAAGACAGAATTTGGAAAACGCGTTATCTATCAGACTTTGAAAAAGGTCTTATCGTTATCGTGGGTGCACGTTTAGCAGGAGCCACGGTTCAAGAAATGAAAGACATAACTGGCTTCTCAAAAGCACCCATCTCAAAGGTTTTTAATGGCTTCAAAGCAAGTGGTTCTTCCACGCCCCAAAGGCGTAAATGTGGCAGAAAAATGATACTTCAATAGCGAAGCCGTCTTACTCTAAGGAGGATTGTACGAAAAAATAGGAAATCCTGTGCGCAGCAAATAACATCTGAATTCAACCAAGCCCAGACTGCCCTATTTCAACCATGCGCGGGGAATTTAAGAAATTGGGTATTGACAGTCGGATGACACTTGTTTCAGAGAAAAACAGAAAAATCCGCTTGCAGTGGTGTGGTGCTAAGAACGTCGTAATTAGTCAGTGAAACAATCGAAGAAAGCAGTGTGGTCAGAACGACTCAGACGAACCATGACTAATGGTAGGCAGACAGTGTGGCGAAAATCTCACGAAGTGATGGACCCTGCTTGCCTTGTTAAGACAACCCTTTGATCTGGAGGTGGTATCATGCTATGGAGAGTTTTTTCTTGGTACGGGCTGTGTCCATATCGGTGGAAGGTCGAATGCCATCGAGGGAGTACCTGAATTTTGTATCAGATCTACTGCTCCCTGTAGTGTTATATTTTAATCCCGAACGTGATGAAAACCTTATGGATGACAGTGCAACAACTCATCGTGCAAGGATAGTTCGGAGAACATGACACGGATGTCCATTATCTTCCCTGGTCCCCACATTCATTTGATCTCAATCCTATCGAGAATGTGTGGCATATGCTGGAGAGAGTTATTCAGCAACGAAGTCCTCATCCTTTAGCTTTGTCACAGCTACGCGATATTTTGCTGTAAGGATGGCTACAATTAGACCAAAACACCTTATAGTATCCATGCCGCGCCAAATACTTGATGTTATTCGAAACAAAGGCGACCAGATTCGATACTGAATACTGGTTCGTATTTTTTTGGCCAGTGTATGTATATTTCCATTGCGAATTGATGAAAAAGTTGGATTTTGCAAAGAGAAAATATATCGAAATATTGTTATGGTAACCATAAGTACTGACTACAGGGTAGGGGCAAGGGGCCATCGTCTCCCTCTATCTCTTGGGAGTGAGAAAATATTATTTTGTTTAAGCATAAATAGGTGTACTTGTTCAACCTTTTATGGCCAGCAGAGAGTAGCATAAAAAAAAGGCGCAATTTATTAATATTCTTGTATAAGACAATATTCTAATAGAACAATAAACATTAATCTCATTTTATTTATTGTTTTAATGTGATTCTCGTATCGGATTTTATCATCTGGCTTTAGTGTTTTTAGCTAAACACTCATATTTCGCTTCAGTTATCTTATATTGTATTGACATTTCAACTGGGTGTCACTGACTGGTATCTTAATTTTCGTATTATTAAAGCCAGAGCTGCTTAAAAACTGAACCAAAGCATGAGTTCGGTCTATAAGATTTGTTGTTTTACAAATAAGTGCTAAAGACTATTTATTTATTTTTCTCTGGCAATGGAAGAGATATTCTTCAATAGAATATCTCTTCCATTGCTACTTGGAAACATTCGAAGTATGACATGACTGGTGGTATTTCTAATCTTTCTTTCGAAAGGGTTTTAAATGAATGCTACCATACATTTTCAATTTCTTTGGATTCAAGGCATTCAACATAAACATTTGGTTCGAATAATGTTTCGTCCTCCTTTCGAAGAAAATAAAGGTAAGAGAATATCACTACAGATCTCACTCATCCAGAGGTTGCATTTTTTTTTATATAAAAGCATCAACTGAATGCCTTTTGAAAAGGAATTAAGTTAGTCGGTCACAGGTGAAGGTAGGTCTGTACTAAATTGGAGATAGTGGATTTTTCGATTTTCTTGGGTCCTCGCGTGTAGCACAGTTGGTATAATCGCCAGACTGGGTTAAAAATATCTGAGTTCGAATCCCATCAATGAAGCCAGGAATTTCTATGGGCTTTTTTCACAACGTAGCTGAGTTAGCATGGCTTTTTTTTTCTCCTGGAAACTCGGGTTTTTTGTTATATAAGACACAATATGGTGTCTTATATTGTGTCTTATATAACCATATTGTGTCTTATATTATATAAGACACAATATGGCCTAATTTGCTGATGCACCTAAAACCCTGTAACAACAATACCGATTTTTTTGAGATATTCACCATGTGTCTTTTTTGAAAAAAACTTTCATCTCCACCCGGGAACGACTAACTTAGCCCATTTTGGCAAGGTCGAATCAGTTACTCTCTTCATTGAGCGGATTCAATTGGGATCTGTTGTTTTAATTTGATCATCTAGACAAAACTGCAGCAATAATTCAGACACAGCATGGGTTTGTTAAGGGAAAGTCTTGTCTGACAAATTTGATAGTATATTATGATGTGGTTACAAAGGAACTGGATGCAAAAAATTATTTTGATATCATATATTTGGATTTCAGGAAAGCTTTTGACACTGCTGCGCATGGTAGACTATTGTACAAATTGGAGCAGAATGGTATTAAGGGTAAGTTGCTACAATGGATAAAAGGATGGTTGAGTGGGAGAAGATAGAGGGTGGTGCTGATCATTAGGTGCTGCTCTTCGTGGACTAATGTTATTAGTGGAGTCCCACAGGGTTCGGTGTGTTGGGTTCACTGTTGTTTTGTATATTTATCAATGAAGTATATCATCATAACTAGAAACATCTTAACTCTGGCAAAGCTACCAACGGAGAGAATAGATGCGCCAAAAGTGGGAAACGTGATCACTCGCCCTCGGATGATACGACCGAGTATAAACAGAGAAGAACCAAGTCTCAAGTGCCAGTTGACTCATTTGGACTCTCTGGGGAGATTTTTACCAGCAAATACTGTAAATTATTTTAATAATTTAAATATAGATCCAGAGAAACTATGTACAGACAAAATGTATAGGACAGAAATCTTTGGTAATGTGTACCGGCAGGTACAAATATAATAAGAAGACTAATTTAATAATTTATATAATAATATTTAACATTTAACAACCATTCGCAATTAATTAAACCAACTTAACAATTAATCTATTAACCACATACTCTGTGTTTTTTCATCTCCAAATTTTGTAAATAAGTTCATGTAAATATGGTTATAAATACTGATATAATGCAACCACACTCTAGCCACGTGCTGTCTATGTGTGTCTCGAAAGAGAAATAAACAGATAATAATAATAATAATAATAATAATAATAATAATAATAATAATAATAATATTGATGAAGGTATATCAGGCTTAGTGTCGAAGTTTGCAGATGATACAAAGGTTGGCAGGTTGTTAATGACAGTAATGGCAATGTGCTACTGCAACAGGATCTAGATAATTTGGGCAGATGGGCTAAGAAGTGGCAACTGAAGTTTAACCTTGACAAATGCAAAGTACTACATATGGGTAGAAGTAACCCCAGAGAAACGTACCAACTGTGTGGTACTACACTTAAGGTGGTAAAAAATGAAAAAGACCTGGGAGTAATTGTGCAGTCAGATATGAAGTTTTCTGAGCAATGCAGACAGGCTGCCAGGGCAGGTCATGTGGTTTTGTCAATAATATATAGGAAGTTTGCTAGCAGGGAGAAGAAGGTGATTGTCCCTCTGTATAAGGCAATGGTCAGGCCACGCCATGAGTACTGCGTACAGATCTGGAGGCCTCATTTTAGGAACGATGTAGATTTACTTGAGCGTGTACAGAGAAGGGCAACAAGATTGGTGAGGGGAATGAAGGGATCCTCTTACCAAGAGAGGCTTAAGTTCTGCAAATTGCAGTGGCTGGAAACTAGGCACCTGCGCGGTGATCTGATTGAGGTGTATAAGGCCTTGAATGGGTTGAGCACGCTGAATTCTGATGGGATCCTTCCACTTGTTCAGATAACGAACCTAAGGGGGCATAAATTCAAATTAAGAAAAGACAGATGTAGAATAGATGTGTGGAAATTTGCCTTTAGCCAGCGGTTGGTTAATTGCTGGAACAAACTTCCATCTGTCTTTGTGGAAGTTGATAGGTTAAACAAATTTGAGGAGGAACTGGACAGGCATTTGGAGGGAATGGTGTGATTTTTTTTTTGGCTGATGCTGCATAAGCTCATACGCTTGCTTTCTTGCATCACATGTCATTACTACTACTACTACTTGGCATGGAATCAACAAGGCTTCGAAAAGTGGCACGAGGAACATTGGAACGCAATACAAAGATATTAAATAGAAAGTGTGTGTGTGTGTGTGTGTGTGTGTGTGTGTGTGTGTGTGTGTGTGTGTGTGTGTGTGTGTGTGTGTGGTATGGGAGTTTAATGGCGCACAAGCTGCTGTGGCTATAGTGCGCCTAAAAAAATAGAAAGTGAGCAAGAAGTATGTTATAAGTACACATGTACCTTAACTACGAGGGATGATCATTTAATTCGCGGACTGGTGCAAGGTCTTATCTTAATTGTCATCGGCTGAATCTTTTGTGGATTTATCCTCCTCGAAATGAACGTTACGCACTTTCGCCATCTTCGTACCCACGCATTAAATGCTTCTTGCAAGCCATTTTTCGAAAGACTGCGAAGTGGTTCCGTTGTGGCTCAGCAAGCATCGTTGTGTCGGGAACACTTGCCTTTCAGAGCTTTCAACAGACGTGGAAACAGGAAGAAATCACACAGGGCTTAATCCGGTTCATAAGGTGGATGCGGCAGAACCTCGGAACCTATGGCAGTGATCACCGGCTGCACAATATTAGCTGTTTGGTGCCTGGCATTGTCTTGATGGAAAAGCCACTTCACACCGGAATATTGCTTCATTCATCTCTTTAACTGTTTCGGATGCATTTAAGCCCCGTCTGACACAATAACGAATCACATATCGCTGTTCAATCTGTATGTCCGACATGATAGCTTCAAAACGATCTTCAGTATTGTCCTTTATTAAATAAAAAAGTAATAGTAGTAGGGTTTTAGGAGCATCAGCAACTAAGGCCATATTGCTCCGTATACACTGTCTGTAAATTGCGTGTGTTCTGTGGTCGATTTTCTGTTTGCTGGACGAAAAAACCCATGTTTCCGAGTCAAGTTGTCTAGCGGTGAGCATCGTTCTCCTACAGGCCTGTTTAGCCGTTGTAGGAGATCATACGCCATACTGTATTGATGTCGTGTGACCATATTTTCGAGAATCTTGTATCAACTTTTGCAATGTGATCTTTTTGGTAATTCTTATACAATCCCTATAAATGCCCCTTATACCTGTGCGAAGGTTCCCGCTATCTCCTCAATTCATCGGTATTCTGTGGTACACCACCATAGCAAATTTTGTCCAGCTTCATCGCAAGCTGCACAAGTATCACCACGTTTTCTAGGTGTTCTGTTAATTTTGTCAAGCAGTGTACAAGTGTATAAGCCTTATGAATTTATCCGTCTGGTGGGTTTTGCCAATCTGACAGATTTACTAAAGTATCTTCTGTTTCAGAAAATTAAAATTAATAATAATATAAAAGTAAACCTTAAGCTGCTTAGTTCGAATGATTTTACTCTTCTAAAAAATTTTTTTAAGTTTTCAAAGAGTTTCGATTTTGATATAAAAAATAATGAAGTCAGCGTGTGTCTAATGTAATATGAATCCCTCGGGAAAACAATTTGAATATTGTTTTCCAACAGAAGATGATCGCAGAACAGGAAACCTTTTTTTAATGTTAATCTTAACACGAAAGGGTAACGAACTTATTATAGTACTCATGTACCTTGGATGGGTAGATGGACAGGTTTGCAGTCCTCTGTTTTCTTCTGATTCAAACAACAAATTTAAAAATAAAAAAATAGCAAGGTAGACTTTCATCTTACTTCACTTTTAAAAAGAAGAAGTGGGGATTCATAGTTGTAAACATAACGTGCTTTATTAAACCTACAGTAATGACATTTACCTTTTTAATTAGGCATGCAAACATCACATTTTAAGAGAGAGAAAGAGAACGTGAAGAAAACTGTATGTTTATTGATACCGTATTGTGTTCTTTCGTGTTTGTTTGTTTGTTTGCTATTTGGTTTTTTGGAGCATTAGCAACTAAGGCCATATTGCTCCGGGGATATGCGGTGGTCATTCCCTGACCTTTCCTCATCCTCTGTATTTGGTGGTGACGGGCTCGAACCCCGGTCTAATCAAGAAGCGTGTGCTAAGCACTGCTGCTCCTGGCTACGGAGGCGCCCTGTGTTCTTTCAAATCATTGGCTAGTGTCTGGTGGATTTTAGGAACGTGAAGATTTACGTTTCAAAACATCGGAACCCTTTATATAGCCCATTTCCCCAAGCACAGAAGTTTCACATGGTGGGTGGTCACCTCAAACGCCAAATAAACGATTCCCTTCGGGGACCATTATCCACTCTATAATGAGTGAGCAAATATTGGTGAAACGCCTGTAGGAGCGGTGGCGACTTTCAGATCAAGTAAAGCGAAAACTCCTTTTTGGCTTTCGGTGTGGAGGTGACCTTGTAGTGTGAACAAGGGAGTTGATTTTGGTTTTTGTGTGTATTTCGGTTTGCTTGGATCTTTTTAAACGCAAGGTTTGTCCAGTCGGTATCCAAACCGGAATAACGTGCAAGGGTGGAACTCAGTAGTCAATGAAAGAGGACAAAGAGAAGAATGGCAGAACAATCTGTGGCAATCACACAAAAGCTGTGAAATACCTGTAACCTGGAAAGAAACTGCGAAATTCTTCGAAACTTCCATTTTTAGGTCACAGGCAAATAAACTTTTCTTTTTTTTTCAAAAAAAAAAGTGACCTAAAAACACAATATTAGAAATATTCCCCTTCTCTCTCTCTCTCTCTCTCTCACGTGCGCGCCAAGTTACAAGTATTTGTCAGTTTTATTAAAGACTTAATAAAACAATTTAACTCATATAGGTTATTTTTTTTAAATATTTCAGGTGTATTTAATTTTTAAAGTGTGTATCTGTATATATTGATATGTAAAATTTTTTCTTTAAAAAACGTTCCCAAAAAAATCATATTTTCCGACTGCTGTGACCCCTCAGTCTTGCGTGTATACTGTGAAAGGGGCTTTTTGAAGCAACAAAATTATTTTATGGGCCTTCGAATAACAGAGGATTATGAGCCATAGACAATGCCAAGTTTAAATCTAGCATCCTAATAATTGTCTGGTTATAAATTCGTCCCTGATAGTCCCTCCCTCTTTAATGTCCACCAAGTGCTTCGCAATTTATGATGTCTATGCTGACACAGTGGTATTTATAGCCACTGTTCCTCTTACACCAGGCTTCGGTTCAAACCCCCCCTTCTGGTAGAGAGGATTTATATAGGCTTCTTCCACATTGTGGCCGATTTAGTATCAGCTGATGGTTGAAATTTTTTTTTTTGTCCAAAAAAACTCCGGTTTTTTCATCGGGAAAAACAAGCAAACTGAAAATAGGACATATGCATTTTCTCACACATTATACCGATGCCTCATGGTCTTGGCTGATGAGCATTTCCTTCAAGGCCATGAGACATCGATGTATTTTGTGGTCTTGATTGTATAAGCGCAAATTCTAAACAAAATCTCCACCCCCTTGAAAAAAACCTCATGACGTTCTCTAGACTGGGCCCTCAAGATGACGCATGAATTCTCCAAATAAGCTCCTAAACAAATTAGCTCTATCCGCCACGACTTCGCCTCTCCTGAGATAGATTCCGTTTTTTTTATTTTTTATGTTTTATTATACAGGATGCTTTTGAAAAGTCCCGTCAAATTTTGGGAGCGTATTCTTGAGCATAGGGATGAAAAAAGTTCATATGGACATAGGTTCCCTTCTGGGTTAAAGCCTGTTTCATTCATTTGTTTTTAAATATAGTGAGTAAATAGCAGGTAAATATCCTCTATCAACGCATGCAAATTTTGGAACGAATCTATCTGCTCTTTCTGGGTGAAGTAGCTGTTATTTTTTACCTTGACCTTCGAGCGAACGGGAACGGCAATGAAACTCAACGCCTCCCTACCGGGAAACTTTTACAACAATGTCCAACCAAGGATACTTTTGCAGCCAACCATCTGCATATTCGACATATAAGACCCTTTTCGCCTGCTACCGCTAACCGGGAGCAGAACCAGAACTGTCGGAGCACCTGCTTTGAGGTACAGACGAAGGACACAATCGAAAAGCATTCTGGAACTAGCATGAGAAATGCAGCAGAAACTCTAATGGGCATGCATGGGATCACCCAGTTATCACAAGGCCCCACCCAGTCTCAGCATCAATTTCATTGGAACATTTGAAATGATATCGTTGGCAACTACCTGATTGTTTTCTTCGGAGACTGGGGTTTTTCATCCAGCAAACAACAAACTGGCTGAAGAATATACGCAAGTAAAGATACAATATACTAACTCCTCATAACCTTAGTTGCTTTGGCGGTAACACATACCTCACATAAAGTAAAGTTCACTTACTTCGGGGTGAGGTAAAGCACACAACGTATCCACAGTACTAGTGCGAGGGCTACTTCGAGAGATAGAATGAGTGGCAAAATTCTAGCTATCAGTTCAAAGCCCTTATCTAGTATAGTTAAAAAATATCATCTGGTATTATAGCTGCAGGGGACGAGGATAAAGCAAAGCGTTTATTGCAAATATATATATATATATATATATATATATATATATATATATATTCCAAAAAATTAAATAAATAACATCCGGTTTAAAGATCGTTTCTTTAAACCTGATATATATTTTCTTCTTTTCTGTTTTTTTTCTCAGTAGTATAACCTAACTAACACTGAAAAAGAATCATTTAAAGTCTCCAACCATTTCTTTGCATTTATTTATTGATTTATTACTACAGTAGTTCTTTCGAATAAAATTTTGAATCCCATTTCGTTTCTCCATTTTGGTGAAACAAAATGGGATTCTTGTCTCCAAAAAAGAAACAAATTTAATTGAAATTTACCAAAAAAGCACATCTCTCTCTCTCTCTTAAATTAACGTAAAAAAGGGGGAAACAAGAAACAATCTTTAAACCATATAATTAGGACTATTGTAAACCTGAAAGCTTTCAGGCCTTGGTTTTTGTTTTTTATTATTTTTAGTAAAATATAATTTTCGTCTTTTTTGAATGTGTCTTAGACTTATAAGCGCAAGCTGGAGATTTCGACCTTTTCGCTGCTCTGCTTACGCAGGAAACGATAGAGTGCATTGGCTTTCGCATCCATTGTCTTCCTCCTCTACCGGAGGGTATTTTCGAAAGGGAATGAATGCACGAGTGGCGTAGGCGTTCATTGCCCACAGGTGAACGAACTTCCAAAACTTGTTGCCACGGTCTGCAGGCCGCCCAAAACCACGTTTCGGACCACACAGAGGAACGCTGTTGTTGATCAACCAGAAGAACTGAAAGGGGTGGGATGTAAAGGGGAGGGGGAAAGGATTGCCATGGTGAATTAACTTGTCACTAGATACCTGACCCCTTGGTGCCAAGCATCAGCAGCTAACTGACGAATGGCTCATTAGGCGAGGGCCACGCTTCGCCCATCCAGTATCCGAGACAGAGTGAGAGGGAACGAGTAAACATACCAGGGCGACAGACGCTGAGGTCACCGTCCAGGATCAACACTAAAGAGTTGCCCATTTTCCTCGATTTACTCTGGTTAGTTAAGTGCGAAAGCCCATAGGGAATGCGTTCCAGTCATGCGTCGCTAACGCACAAGAAGGGTACATGCAAATTAAATTCATCTCATGATTCGGCACGTGTCCAAGAACGGCTAATAGTCAAACGTTGCCAGTTTGACTTTTAGCCGTTCACTATTTGACTATTGATGTCGGTAAACCTGACATCAATAGTCAGGTTTACCGACCAGGTTCTGTAATAGTATTGGTATTAACAAAATGATGCTTATGTGGCATCAGGCCTGAATTCTCCCAACCAAATAAAAACACTCCTTGTGATTAATATGTATATACAGTTCATCTTCTCATTTAAATAAAGGGTGTTGCTATTGTTGTTCACAATACAAAAGCCATACTTGAAATGCAAAATTAAAAATAAATAAATTTTCTGTTTTTACTCCGGTTAGAATAGTTCACAAGATAGAAAGAATACAAGAAACAGCAGCGTATTTAGCAGTCACGGGCTAGAACCCCAGTCACTCAAGGCATGCACCCTCGCGCTGATCACTCGTCTACGTTTGATTTTAAGTTTCTTTTTACTCTTTCTTTGCACATACGTTTACATAGTTATAATTTCTTTGTATATTTGTATATTGAAACTCCCTAGCCTCATAAATCCATCCCAATTCAGACTGCTGCAACTCCTAATTGGACAGCCCTGGTGTAATCTGTTTCCAAGTTTGTGCCTCCAGGAAAATAAAGAGGGAAGGGGCGATACCGCCTTTATTTTATTTTTTTGTTTGAAAAACCCTTTCAAAACCGTTAATATATCAATCAGATCACCACTCGCGAATGCCTGTTTCTAGACTGCAAATGAATACCCGTACCCCTGTAAAAACACCCCTCTATAACAATAAATCATCTTGCTCTACTTTGTACCTTTTCCACCAGCATCACATTAAAAATCATCACAGAGTAATAAATTCTCGTAATGGATTTCTAATGAGCAAAATACCCCTAGGCACATGCACTTGTCATTCGTCTGTCATCTGAGCCTGCGCATATTAGTCTATTAGCTAATGATAACTCATATATGCTTCTATTATACTTACTTTGTATTCTAACAGCTACACGATCTTTTCATAATCAAACTGATTATGAATGCTTTAATCTGTATTTGTAGTTTCTGCGATATAAAATTGGAAATATCAGCTGTCATTTTTCAACATCGGCTAATAAATATCGAATCACATCTGATAAATGAAGCGGTTGCACGCTGCACTATCTCGCCTTTTTCTTTCTTTCTTTCTCTCTCTCTTTTCTTGTTATTAACTGTTTCAGAAAAATGTACCATGAGCTGGCGCTTTGTCATGTAGAATCAGAGGCCAAACATCTTTCCTTCTGCATTAAACAGACTCGTTTAATAATTCCGAATTTTCAAATAAGTTTGATTAACTGTTTAACCATTTGATCAAATAATCTAATCAACATTAGTGTCTTTTCTTTACTTTTCTGTTGTTATCTTGAAAAACAAGGCTTTGATTCAAAAGGTGTTTGAAAGTAGAAAACAATCTTGACATGTTGAAATTTTAATAAAAAAAATATCAACAAGATGGTTCCATTTGAAGCTGTGCGATACTCAATTTCTGAAAATTCGCAATGTCAAGAGTTTAAGTTTTTCTTTCTTTCTCTTCTTTTTTTTTTTTTTTTTTTTTATCTACCTGCCAATTGTGGTCCTACTTTGGCAGACTCCCCGCCATCGTGTGGAGCTTAGCAACGGACTCGTGGGGCCACAAGGTGGACAGTGAGTTCTCTGAAACGCTGCTATTGTCGTCTGCTGTTTTATCTGTTCTTCGAACTTCCTACTGTTTTTCCTTCTGGAGAAAGGCCTTAATGCACCCTCCCCCTACTCTTTCCCCTCTTTCTCTCTCACGCTCTCTCCTCCTACAGTCGTCCATCCGTCTCACCTTCCCCTCTTCCGTTTGTCTGTCTTCTCTCCGAGATGTGTCGCTGATGTTGATGTTGCGAGAGGTCTACGGACAATAGCGAGCTACCGTCACGCCACTCATCCGAAAATTTCCAAGAAATTTACGGAGGTCGAGAACTGTAAATAGGGTCGTCTGCCGGCCACGAGCTCCCGCTGATCTCAGAATAAAAGCGGATGAGAACAAAAACATCTCCCTAATCCACTCAGGTTTTACTTGTGCGCTTCTGCCCCTGTTAATGGGAATAATTTAGACCGGCGACGGGAATACGATACCCTGTTTTCTCCCCTCACGAACGCTATACAAGGACAGTATAGCAGAATAAAAAACACACCACGTGATATATAATATTAAATTAAAAACTGCTTTATTTGAGTAAATATTCAGTTTTTTTAAATATTTTACAGAACGTGTCTCTGGTAAAATTAGCCCAGGAAGGAAAAAGGTGTTTTCCCTTATGATAAACCTTTAATTAATAGGAGATTGATATCTTGCAATTCCTCAGCTCTTGTTCTAATAGAAGAGCAGAAGGAGAAATTTAAAACAAACGAAGGTGCAAACAGAAAAAAGAAATAAAATACAGCAGCCTAAAACGCTGATGGAACTGAAATTCAGGTGATACTTGAGTCAGGTGGACTGAATTCGGCGAAATTCAGTCTGCGACAAAAAAAAAATCCTCTGCTTTTACCATCTTGATGGCGAAACTGTTACTAACCCTGGGTATAATTCAAGGCCTGAAATACAGCACCTAATATAATGGATCTCTTCCACTGGACCTGGAGATTGTTCGTCATGGGTTGCTCTACCAAATAGCCAAAGGAAGAGCAGTTACTTGTGCAGGTTTCACCACTGACCCAGCAAATAATAGAAACGCTGAAAAGATGAGACTTAATGAACATCTAACAGACACCTGGCAAGAAAGATGGCAGACATCAACTAAAGGCGCTGTCACCAAAAGATTCCTCCCTGATGTCAGGGCCTTCTACCCCCTCACACCTGTCTGGTTTTCACCAGGACTCTATGCTACCTACCTCCTCACTGGACATGGCTCCTTCCAGAAAAAACTACATGACTTCAGAATTTCAGACTCACCCCGCTGCCACTGTGGAGAGGATCAGACGTGGGAGCACCTTGCCCACAGCTGTGAAATCTACGAGGACTTCAGGAGGATCCTAATAACAAAACTACGCTTCAACTACCAAAATCAAGAACACCTCACCCTACAGAATGAAGAAACTTACCGAGCTCTGACTCAATTTGCAATGGACTTATTTACCAGGCAGAAAGCACTACCACCACCTTAGTATCCGAATCAATAGGTCATAACAACCATGACTGCCAATTGTTGCTATTCATCATTGAGCCATGAATGCTAATGCCTTGGACCAACTTGCACAAGACTTGACCAGCAGTGCAATCAAAGACAGGGTCCACACATACTTTGACAAATTCCTCATCATTGATTCCTGGACAAACTTTTCTCGACCAGACGTGACACATCTCATCAAGAAGAGGCCTAGCATCGATCCCTGGACTTGACCATTAATCTTGGACTCCCGGTTTTGACCACCCCCACTGTTCGTTCTGATGGACTACTGGACCAGCCTTCAGTCTGGATGCGACAAAGACTCACCAAATGGAGTCCCAATGACGGCACCTGAACTAGACCTTACTGAACATGACCCATCCACCATAGCAGCACTCACACTGCTGGATTTCCAGCAAGTTGTCGGCTCCAACTGACTGGCCGTGCTAGCTGTACCTACCCTGAACTTGCGGGGTATATCTCTCTCTCATTTTTTTTTTTTTTTTTTTTTTTTTCCGGCTTTCTTCTGTTTCCTGCCATCCGTTCTTTACTCCCCCCCCCTATTTTTCTCTTACAGAATGATTTTTTTTATTTTTTTTTATTTATTATTATTATTTTTTATTTTTATTTATTTTTTTTTTGTGGGGAGGTGGTTTTCGTCCACCCGCCACCCCACTCTTCTCTCTGGTGAGGCGTTGGGCATGCCACACTGTCATCAGGGGCCATCTTCTCTATTGGCCCCTTTCTTCTGTTTCCTACCCTCCAGTCTTTGCCTTCCTCCCTTACTTTTCTCTTGCACAACGTTTTTTTTTTTTTTTTTTTTTAGTTTATATATATATATATATTTGTGTGTGGGTGTGTGTGTATATATATTTTTATATACACACACACTCATGCCCCCACAGGTCTAAATCTAAATACATCAAAATTACTGCCCGACCTATTTGGCCCTAGAACAAGTTATCAGCGAACAACCCTACGCTCTGTTAAAATTACAACCGTTGCTCAAGAAACAGCGATCATCTCATTCTTAAATCTGGTCCTAGCCACTGAAATCCCAGGAAAGTAGGTGGCAGGACCCGCCAGAGTACTCTAGCTACAGTGGTACACCCGGTCAGCCTCCCCGTGGCATGGTGTGGTAACGTCGGGTCCCACTAGGGGCTCGGCGGCTAATAGACCGGAGGAACAAAGGGCACAACACAATACACAGCACATGACCCCCACACACTTCAAATCTCTGGCCCCGATACAATGTACACCCGCGGAGATGGGAGAAATCCCAGGAGCCGTTAGACACTAACATACCTTATACCTTATACCTTATACCTAATATAATGGAAGTGACGACACAGGTGTGAACCAACGTAAGCAAGGGTCCACACCACACACAGAATTGCCGCCCCTCTGCGCTACCTGATGATACTAGGTAGTAGATGACTCTCACCAACCAGTGCTACTACTTTGCTTATTGGAAGCTTGAAGTGTGGTAAAACCATGTTTAGTTTCTAGAGCAAAACAACAGCAATTACCCCCTCCCCCATTTCTTCCATCATGCAATATGGCTGATGTCTTTTGAGGTTACGGTCGGCATCATGGCGAAATAGTCTACCGGATCGAACCTGTTGGTAACTCTCTAGAAGCAGACCTGTATACACAGCATGCAGAGCCCACAGAGAATTACCAACAGGCTCGATCCGGTAGATTATTTCGCCATGAT